>NW_028227268.1:120075232-120395250 GCF_978045245.1 Mus caroli
CAACATGACTATAATTTAATCATGTGTGGATTTTTGTGTCTCCTGTCTCTAATGTCCCTTTCTTTCTCTTCCCCACAATCCCCAAGGAAAAAAGGTTCTCTTTATGAGGAGAGATGAGACACCCTGAATTCCTGCCCTGTGTTCATAGACATGTTTCCTCAGAGCTCAGCTTGGAAGTTGCTTCTTCAGGGAATCCTCTTTTGCCCTTCTCCTGTTTCCCAGTTCTGAATTCACTCCGCCTCCATGCCACTGCCCCAGTTATAAACACAATCGTGCTGTTGGAGGGCTGGAGGCGTAGCTGGCATGGAATAAATAAGTGTTCAAATAATGGCCTGAAAGGTATCTATTGAATTTAACAATCCACAGTCACTTGGTTGAGGCAGTTTCAGAGAAAAGACAGTGGGAGGCAGATTTCAGTGGAGTGTGAAGCAGCCGGGAAGGGGGGCTAAGTGCAGTGTGGCGAGGACCTTTCCCTGCAGATGCAGCTGAGATGGGGAGAACTGGCATGGCTGCTGGTGTTGTTAGGAGACTCTGTTGATTTAAATGACAACAGAAAGGCTTTGGTGCCAGGGTCAGAGCTGGGCAATAAACCAAAAAAATGTGTCTTCAAAGAAGCAGGACAGGGATCCAGAGGCAAGGCCATGTCAGGGAGCCTGGCTTTTATCCTACATACACTAGGAAGTCTGACCTGGAATAGAGTTAGCCTGGAGTATGGGTGAGCCAGCAGCAACCGGACTGTAGACTGGACAAAGGGTAGAGCTAGGGAAGGACATGGATACAGATCGGAGCCTGTGTCTGAGAAAGGAGGGTGCTGGGAGTCGAGCTTGAATGCTGAGCAGCTGCTAACCTAAGTGTTCACATGGAGAAAATAGGTGGACTCATGAGGCATGCAGTAAAGGGGAGGGGCTGGCGCTCTGAGGTCTGGGAACAGCCAGACAACATTGTATCAGAGCCAAGGTGCTGAGTTGCTCAGTCAGTGGGTTATAAAGCAAACACAAGAAGGGTGATGTGGTCTGTGGGGGGTAGGAGGATCAGGAGTTCAAGGTCACCCTCAGTTACATGGTATGTTAGAGGCTAGCCTATGCTGTATGAGTCCTTATTTCAAAAATACCAAATTCTTGTTTCAAAAGCAAGATATAGCTTTAAGATAATGAGATATGTTAGATGGAAGTGGAGGTGGACATTTCTTGTAGGCTTATTTGGAGTTGGGGCAAGGAGGCCAGAGGAGGGTGTTAGATTCCCTGGAGCTGCAGTTACAGGGGGTTGTGAGGAGCCTGATATGGGTGTTGGGAAGCAGTTGTTAACTGAGAAGATTGATTTGGCCCTGGCTCATCCCATATCCTCTCATTGAGATCCCTGGAATCCACAGTGGAAGGACAGAACTACTCCCAAAAGTTGTCCTCTGACTTTCATAGACACACTGTGGCACCTGCATCTTATCCCTCTGCCATTCACACACATGCAAGTGCACGCACATCACACACACAATCAGTATGGTATATGTAAGTCCTGCTGCTTAAGTAAGAGTGTAGCTGAACCCTTCCCTAGCATTCAAGGAACCCTGGGTGATCCTCACCACACCACAGAACACACATACATACATAAATACACACGTGTGTGTTCTCTCGCTCTCACTCTCTCTGTCTGTCTATCTGTCTTTCTAAGTCATCATCTTGCTCCATGTGTCTAACCTGGCCTGGGCCAGGTTTAAAGAGTAAAGTAAAACCTTTTTACTTTGTAGTTTTGAAGAACGACAGTGTATGTGCACTGAGTACTGCTATTCTGACACATAAAAACACATGCATATACATCATAAATGCAAACATATAATAATAAATAATAAAAGTGTTTTAGTGTACTCCTTTAATCCCAGTATTCAGGAGGCAGATGGAGGAAGGAAGCTCTGTGAACTTTAGGGCATCTTGGTCTACATTTCAAGTTCCAGGCCAGCCAGTGCTACATATAGAGATCCTATCTCAAGACAAAAATTATTTAAAAAAGAAGCAAGAGAGAGACCTTCAGATTCAGGAAGACCAGTTGAAAGCTAGCCTGGCAGCAGGCCCCTTAAGCCTGGCTACTGGTGAATCAGGGAGAGGCAGGTAGATGGGCAAGTTCTAGGCTCGTAGTACAGAATGATTGGACGCCGGAGTAAGATTCTGTCTAAAAAGAGAAGGGCTAGAGTGGTTCCTTATTGTGCACAAGGACTTGGATTCAACCCCAGGAACACAAGAAAAGAAAGGAAAGTGACTGATGGCATTCACATGTCCCGAGCCTGAGGAAGCAGTGGAGAGGAGCCAGCTTGAAGTGCTGACAGCTCTGGGGTACAAAGACGACAACCCCTACACTGGCTGCCCCCATAGTGCTGAGCAGTCTTGAAGTCCCCCAGCCGTGCTTTGTCTATTCATGGCCCCTGTGCCTGTGGCAGGGTAGAGTTACCGAGAGAGAACAGAGCTGCGTACAGAGTATTCGCAGTCTTGTGCCAACCTTGCCCCTGTCTGTAGAGTCGGGTACCACGGCTTGATTTCAGCTGCCTATTTTACTTGAAGAAGTTGGCATTTGAGCCACACCAAGAGCACTGCTGTGATTGGGTTTCCTCTGTGTTAGAGGGTCATAAACTAGCCTGTACCAATCTTAACCCACACCCTCCTCCTTTGCCAATCTTCTCCAGCTTCCAAGGCTTTGCTCTGCTTCTCTATGGAGACGTTTCTGCCCTTATTTGAAGGAACAGTATTAGCATGGAGAGGAGAGGCTAGTGTCCCATACGCACACACACACACACACGTGAGCACACAGCCCTCAGCATTAACCCATCCATCCATTAAAGACTGCAAGATGATTTGAGACTGAAACCCATTGGGTCTGTGAAAGCAGCAGTAGTTCTTAGCACAGGAAACAGAAACATTCATTAAAGGCTTACTCTTCTGTCACCAAATTAAGACAGTTCTGTCTCTGAAACAAAAAATTAAGACTATGGGAGAGCGCTTCTTTTCCAGTGGTTTGGCTCTTTAAATATCAAAGATGATGTAACCATCAGCCTGCATCCTGTGGCTTTGTGTGGAGAGGACCGGTTGTGTTGGTTGATTGAATGAATGAGCTCCTGGACCAGGTTATGGGAAATTCAAGACATAGTGTAAGCCAAACTGGGGGGAGCAGGGAGCAGGCGGGGGTGGGGGTAGGGGGGGTGGCGTGTGGGTACTACCAGGGAAGGAGGGATGGAAGGAGGGAGACCCTTTCACATCTACTGATAAGAGCACAGGCTGAAAGGTCTGAAGGAAGTGATGGGCTTTGCAGATTGTTAGTAGACTTAGGTTTGGGGGAGAACAGTCAGTTATATAAAATTACATTCTTATTTATTGTGCGTACTTTTAGAATGTTTTCAGGATCTCAGGAGAGACCGCCATGACGAGAAAGGTGCTCTCCCCACATGGGAAGGATGAGCAGCTCACTTTTATTCTAACATAAGTGGTCACAGCGCCTTTTCCCCATTGGCTGGGGGCTGGCGAGTTTTAGATGAATTGCATCAATGGATGGCAAAAGTGGAGCTGGCCACTTAAGTCACTTAAGTGCTAAGAACACAGCATGGTCACAGTATAAACCAGAGTCTTACCAGATTGAGGGATTAAAACATTTGCATAGCTGGGTGGTGGTGGTGCACGCTTTTAATCCCAGCACTCAGGAGGCAGAGGCAGGCGGATTTCTGAGTTCGAGGCCAGCCTGGTCTACAGAGTGAGTTCCAGGACAGCCAGGGCTATACAGAGAAACCCTGTCTCGAAAAACCAAAAAAAAAAAAAAAAAAACATTTGCATAAAGGTTTTACAAGGTGGGGCAGATAAAAATGATTGGAATTCCTAGTCATAAAAGTTTTATAGTGTTTGGTATAAAAGACTAATGTTTAATGTCTTACACACACTGTGGCCTATGTGTGGCAGAGGGTGGAGTGACTTCTCCCTCCACCATGTGGGTCCCAGGGACCCAGCTCAGGACCGCAGGCTTGGTGGCCCTTACCAGCTGAGCCATCCTACCGGCTCCATCAGACAGATTTGTGTTTTAATTGAGATTACTTCTGAAGCAAGAGTTGTCTTACCTAGAGAGATGTTGGCGTGAGGCTTGCCAAGTGTTTACCTGAGGTTTTGTGGAGGGGAAACAGCACTGGCAGAGCCTAATCCCTTCAGTGGGAGCTTCAGTTATTCCACATGACTGAAATTCTGTTCCTTGCTTCCTGCTACTTAGGGACTCTGACCGCCTTGGTTTTGTTTCAGGTGATGAAGCCTGGAGATGTCGGGGCTGTGGCACCTATGTTCCCCTGAGTCAGAGGCTCTATAGGACTGCCAATGAAGCCTGGCATGGCTCCTGCTTCCGGTAGGTGCCTCTCTTTCCTTCCCATTGGGCCGTGGTCCATGCACTGCTTCCACGTTCTGAGAAATGCAGAAAGCAAGCTTCTGGCTAGAGAATTTTAATCTTGGTGGGGCGTTAGGGGCAGGGAAGGAATGTGCAAGGAGGAACAGTCCCAATGCCAGATTCCAGTCCCAGGAACTGCAGACGGGTCAGGTGCCCTGGAAGAGCCAGGCGAGGGGAGGAGCTATTCTAGAGTTTCTCCAACACCCCTGCTTCACAGCATGGAAGCAGGCCAGAAGGAGTACCTTTCCCCATGACCACATCACTGCTTAGGAAGGTGCCTGTGGCAGCGAGGGGGGCTGGCAGTGTCATCTCTCCCCCACAGGACTCCCCACCCTGTGGCCCTCCTCCTTGACTTTATTATTGCTTCCATAGTATTGTTGAGAAGCAGCTCTGTTTCTTTGGTTCGTTCACTTTTTGAGACAGGATTTCTCTGTGGAGCCCTGGCTGTCCTGGAATTTGCTATGTAGACCAGGCTGGCCTCCAACTCAACAGATCTGACTGTGTCTGGCTCCCCAAGGTTGGGAATAAAGGTGTGTGCCACCACCGCCCTGCCAAGAAGCCACTTGCTATCGTGCCTGGCCATCTGAGTTCTATCTTAGCACTGTTGAATGAGAGAGCCAACTCCTGGAAGTTGTCCTCTAGCCTGCCCATGCACACCATGTAGTGTGCACCTGCACATAGACACACACTAAACAAACAAACAAATATAGATGTGTTTTTAAAATATTACAGGCTTTAAACAATGGTTTTTGCTTTCTGAGACTCAGTTATAAGGAACTGGAGATGTTACTAGGGACCTCAGCATGCAGTGGGCAGTAGGTACCCACTGAGCACCAGCTCCTTTCCAGGGCAGAAACTTGCCTTTGCATACAGTTCTAGCCCACAGTCATTCCAAATGCCGTGCCTCTCCTATAGAGGTGGGGTGGGCATGCGTTACCCATGTCTGATAGTAAGATGGATGTTAACAGAGACTGTGCGGCACAGCTCCTGGCTCCCACACACAGCTCTATATGCAAACCCGCTATCAAGCAGTTGAGCCTTATGTGCCTACCTCCCTCCTCCACCCACCAAGCTCAAGGTAGAGGCTGGCCACCAAAAGCTGGAGAGGTACCAATAATGTTTTCTGTCCTTTTAGCTTCAGTCCAAACTTCTTCTTTCTTTTTTTTTTTTTTTTTTTTTTGGTTTTTCGAGACAGGGTTTCTCTGTGTAGCCCTGGCTATTCTAGACCTTGCTCTGTAGTCCAGGGTTATGAGCTACTGTACCTGGCTCGTTCTTATTACTTCTGATAACTAGGAAAGACCGCCTGTTACATCTGTAACCCTTCATACTGAGAAGAAGACTGTTCAGGGTCACTCAGACTGTGGATGCCAAGAGCTGGTCTTTAGACTGAAGTCCTGAACCCTTTGCAGTTTTGATCAGATGTTTGCTTGTAAGGGCGTGAAAAGAAATGTATGGGTGGAGTGACATACCTGTCATTCCAGCTCTCAGAAAACTAAGGTGGAAGATTCTGAGTTTGAGGTCAGCCTAAGCTACACAGCAGTACTCTGCCTTTAAAAGAAAAAAGTATAAGGTCAGTGCTGCTGCTGCTGCTGCTGCTGGTACACACCTTTAGGGCCAGCACTTGTGAGGCAGAGGCAGTGAGATCTCTATAGAGTGAGTTCCAAGACAGCCAGGGCTACACAGAGAAACTCTGTCTCAAAAACAAAACAAAATAAAATAAATGTAAGCATTGAATGAAGGTACAAGCTATAGAGTGAGGTCAAGTTCTCAGGCAGAGCCTTTCAAGTTATTATATGACCTTGGTGATTTCCCTGCCCTTTTAAAATGAAGATAAGAGGGGCTGGTGAGATGGCTCAGTTCGAGGCCAGCCTGGTCTACAAAAGTGAGTTCCAGGACAGCCAAGGCTACACAGAGAAACCCTGTCTCGAAAAACCAAAAAAAAAAAAAAAATCCCAGCAACCACATGGTGGCTCACAACCACCCGTAATGAGATCTGAAGATAGCTACAGTGTACTTACATATAATAAATAAATAAAATCTTTTTAAAAACTGAAGATAAGAATATGACCTCACAGCCGGGCGTGGTGGCGCACGCCTTTAATCCCAGCACTCAGGAGGCAGAGGCAGGAGGATTTCTGAGTTCGAGGCCAGCCTGGGCTACAGAGTGAGTTCCAGGACAGCCACGACTACACAGAGAAACCCTGTCTCGAAAAACCAAAAAAAAAAAAAAAAGAATATGACCTCACAGGCTTATTGGGAGTAAGTGATGAAATGTGATACTCTAAAGTATTCAGATAATTTGCCCATGAGAAATACCTTCCTACCAGTAGCTGTGGCTTTCTGTTGTGTGCAGAGTGTGCATCTACACACCTACAGGCACACACTCACCTCTGGTTGCACATTCTTTGGGCTTCTGTTGTAGAGTCCCTGGGGGTGGCATCTTTGAACTACTGCAGTGCAGTTAAATCACAGATCATGCCCATGGGGATGGGGACGGGGGGGGGGGGGGGATAGAATACCAGTTCCTGCTGATTGCTGCTTTGCCTAGTTCTGAGATAGCTCTCATCTTATGAACTTTCTCATGGTAGAACTGGGATGCCATGGGACCTTCCACAGAGCAGAATCATTTGCCCTGAGGAGCATAGCAGTCTTTTGGATCCAATTTTACTTTTGCCCAAGTCAGGTAAAGTCCTTTAGGGCTGGGAAGGGCTATTTGTTTGACCTCAGGGGCCACCTGGGCTAAGGAGGATGTGGGGATAAGGAGCCTGAATAATTGTCTTTTCCAGTCTTTTCACCCAGCTCTCCTGCAGCTCTGGTGAGGTTTAGAGTCTCTGGTACAGGCCTGTGGGAGGCAGGATCTCCCTTCCCTCTGTATTGTGGAGGGAAGTTCGTTCTTCATGACTTCTGTCCAGCCCTGCTCTTCCCAGCTGGGCCACAGTTAAAGAACAGGAAGCAGATGGCTCCCCTCAACACCTTTGTTCTCCCTGGGTGAGGCTAGATTTTGAATGAAGAGACTGCTGGGATTTGGTCCAACCTCCACCCCTCCCCTCCTTCACTGTGTTTCATGGTGACCTAGAATGACGTCTGTAGTTCCACCTCTGAGACCCTTCCTTGGGTTCTCCAGTGCCCAGGACATCTTCAGACTGGAGCCTGGGCCTGTTGGGTCAAGTCCAGCTCACAGGCCTCCTGGAAGTAGCTCAGGGCATTGGGCAGGTTGGCCAGGATTCTTCTGACCATCCCTTGTTCTCTTTCCTCTCCTTCCCACAGGTCCCGTTTAAACTGTGTGCCTCTGGCCTGCTTTCCCTTTCTTTCTCCCTTTCTTTCTTTCTTTCTTTCTTTCTTTCTTTCTTTCTTTCTTTCTTTCTTTCTTCCTTTCTTTTCCTTTTCCTCTTTTTCCTTTTTCCTTTTTCCCTTTTCCTTTTTTCTTTTTTCTTTTTTCTTTTTTCTTTCAAGACAAAGTTTCTCAGTGTAACAAGCCCTGGCTGTCCTAGACTCACTCTGTAGACCAGGCTGGCCTCGAATTCAGAGATCTGACTGCCTTTGCTTCCCAAGTGCTAGAATTAAAGGTATGCACCACCACTGCCTGGCTTTGGCCTGTTTTTCTTTGAACAGTGCCATTGAATCTAAATCTGGAACTGTTCTCTGAAGCTCCTGGCCTAGGCCCCTCCTGGGGCCAAGAGTGGAATCAGACAGAGCACATGTTCAACACAGCTGAAGTTAGCCTGTGGAACTGTGAATGGTGACCCGACTGTCCCATCTGTCTGTCTTGTTCCCCTCCCCTTCTTTTTTTTCCCCTCCCTTTCTTCTTTTTTTAAAATTTTTTATATAAAATTTATTTATTTAACGTATGTGAGTACACTGTAGCTGTCTTCAGATGCACCAGAAGAGGGCATCAGATAACCATTACAGGTGGTTGAGAGCCACCATGTGGTTGCTGGGAATTGAACTCAGGACCTCTGGAAGAGCAGTCAGTGCTCTTACTCACTGAGCCATCTCTCCAGCCCTCTCCCCTTCTTTTTAATAGCTTCTCATATCCCAGGCTGGCTTTGAACTTGTGCATGTATCTGAGGATGAGGCTGAACTTTTCTGATCCTCTTTGCCTCCCCACGTGAGTGCTGGGACTACAGGTGTGTGCCACCAATCCTAGCTTATGCTGTGCTGATTGAGCCAGAGTTTTGCTGCATAGAATGCAAGTATTCTGCCAACTGAGCTACACTCTAATCCTTTTAAAATTTTGAGGTAGAGTTGCAGTGTAACTCAGGCTAGCCTCAGAATCCTTCCAGTATCCTTAGCTTTGGGACTACAGATGTGCATGTCCTAGCCTCATCTAGCCTCTCGGGGATTTTGTTGTTTACATTGTTGGGGATTGGACCCATGGCCTCACATACTGGGCAAGGTGTTTGTTCTACCACTGAACTGAGACTCTGGTCCTTATAGAATTCTATCTTGAGACCAAGTTGTCCAAGCTATGCGCTTCTCAGGCTAATCTCAAGTTTGAGACCCTCCTGTGTAAGCCTCTGGAGTAGCTGGTTGTCAGGATGGATCACTACAACCCGACTTCCTGTTTCCCAGTGGCTGCTGCTCTGCTGCTGCTTCTTCTGCTTCCTCCTCCTCTTCCTCCTCTTCTTCCTCTTCCTCCTCCCTCTCCTTCTCCTCCTTTTTTAAAGATTTACTTATCATATAGATAGATAGATAGATAGATAGATATAGACATAGATATATGCAGTCTTCAGACACACCAGAAGAGGGCATCGGATCCCCATTACAGATGGTTATATGCCACCATGTGGTTGCTGAGAATTGAACTCAGGACCTCTGGAAGAGTAGTCAGTGCTCTTAACAGCTGAGCCATCTCTCCAGCTAGTGGTTTCCTTTTATGGGGAAGTTTAGCCTTTTAAGCAGGGTCCTAGAAGAAGGAGAAGCTGCCTGTCAGTCTTCCACAGCCCTGAAGGGAACTGCTATTGTTGGATCTGGCCCCTAGCTCTCTTAACGAAGGGAACCTACCACCTCTAGGGCACTGGTGACTGTCTAGCCTCCTTTCTCAGGGTGATAAGCACAGACTGAGCTGTATCTTGTAAGAAGCATTTGTCCATGCCTGCCCTCTGGGGTAAGGCCAATGCCAGTGGAAGGTGGTACTCATCTCATCAGGCAGCACACTGTGTCTGCTCCGTTTGCGAGTCCAGCACGGTGCAGCAGACAGAGAATCAGAAACTTTAGGGTCACAGTCAACTGGCAACGGGTACCTCGGAAGTGCCAAGCCATATCAATTGTTCCCATTTAGGTGTGGTATCCTAGTTACAGTTCTGGGAACCACAAACTAGCATTCCATGCCAGATACTGTCCTTACTGTTTTACAAGCAGTCGCTTATTTACTCTTGAAGATAACTCAGTAAATGAGTTGCTTGTTTTACCTACTTCAAAATAAACAGCCAGGATTTTTCATAGGCACCTGTAATTGTAACACTTTGAGAGGCTGCCTCAGGGTGATGTGAACCTGAGGCAGCCTAGGCTATACAGTAAGACCTTGTCTCAAAAGCACATGCCAGAACCAAGCCAGGTACGGTGCTTCTGCCTGTAGTCTGAGCACCAAGGCAGTGGATTTATGGCTGCCAAGCGAGAGACCCTGCTTCAAAATAAACAGACACACAGATGCAAATAACAATAAAGCTAGAGAAGTGAGAGTTACCTACTAACACTGCAGAGCCAGCTAAATCTGAACCCAGGCTCCTGCGGTTGTGAGTCTTGGCATGCTGTCCTGTATTATGGGCATGTCATTTAACCCCATTTCTGCTTCTGCAACGTGAGCCACGCACTTGCTAGTGTCAGATAACCTTGAAGTCTTCTTGCCATCCCCAGTGCAAGAGCCCTGTCAACTCCGTGCCTTAGGTTCCTGCTGGCAGGCTGTGGAGCCACTCTGCCCTCTGCTGGTCACTGCTGGTGCTGGCCCAGGCCTGAACTGCCTGTGATGTCTCAGGAAAAAGATTGTTTATCCAGTTTATCTCTGAGGAAACCACAAACAGGCAAGCCACTGAAGCTGGCTGTTGAATGCTGACTGGGGCCTGCCTGACAGGAAGGAAGGAAGGAAGGAAGGAAGGAAGGAAGGAAGGAAGGAAGGAAGGACACCTGGGCCTTCCTCTTCCCTTTGGAAACTCTGGGATGTGGTGGCATGTGACCTCAGTGTGCTTTAACCTTGCACTTTGCTTTGCTTGTAGCCTTAGGTAGGCAGAAGGGAAGAGGTGGGGGGCGGGACAGGAGAGGTGGGGGGCGGGGCAGCAGAGGTGGGGGCGGGTCAGCTATCTTTGAGCTCACAGATTGGTCTTCCTCTGCCACTAGAGTGCACAACACCAGACGCAGCGTGCCTCCAGCTTTCTAGGTAACTAAGGATGACTGAATGAACACATCATGGGGGTGGCATATGCCTTTAATCCTGGCATTCAGGGGGCAGAAGCCAGCCTGATCTACATATCCAGTCCACCCAGGTATATGTAGAGAGACCCATTTCCAAAAATAAAAATAATAAAAAAGCACTCTGAAAATTCCAGAGTGGGTATAGTGCAGAGGCACAGTGCTTGCTTCTCATATCCAATGTCACCGCTTAACTCCAGGCGTACTCTGCTGGTGAAGGCACTGAGATTAGGCACTACTGGGGATGCAGAGGTAACGTTCTAGCCCAGTTCCATAACTGACCCAGAAAGCCAGGGACAGCAGAACCCAACATCCCTGACTCTGCACTGCAGTCTGACCTCCATTCATTCTGGCTCCTGTGATACGTGCTCTTAATGATGTAGCAGAGAGGACTGTTCACCGGCTCCTCTCAGCCTTCATCCTGCGTGGCCTCCCAAGTGAGCTGTATAGGTACAAGCTGTGTGTCCCCAATCCAGAATGTAACTCTCCCACCTCTGAGTGCTAGCATGAGCCTCATGCACGTGACCTCGTATGACGGATACACTAAAAATACTACATAAGATTACCTTAGGCTGAATGTGGAAGGGTAGCATGAAGCATAAGTGAACTATAAGCCTATAAGATTATGTTCATATCCCCCCAAATTGAAAACTCTGCAGCAGTTCTGAGCCTGGGCATTTAGGTTGAGGGCTACTCAGTCAGTGGTGGCAGTGGTCGTGGTGGCAGTGGAGGATATGGTTATGGTATTGGCACAGAAAAGTGAATTAGTGTTCCTGGAGTCCAGCTGCAGGGACTTAAATCACAGCTTCCTGCTTTATGCAAAGGGGCTAATCCCCACCAAGGAGAGCTCTGCAGGTTAAAATTGGTCGCACATGCAAAGTTCCTCACAACCTCATCCACCATCTTCAGCTTCCTGCGCCAGGATTGTCGGCCTAAACCATCACGCCCACACACGCTCTTGTTTCCCT
This sequence comes from Mus caroli, assembly GCF_978045245.1. Taxonomy (NCBI): domain Eukaryota; kingdom Metazoa; phylum Chordata; class Mammalia; order Rodentia; family Muridae; genus Mus; species Mus caroli. The sequence goes on from NW_028227268.1 coordinate 120,087,004, forward strand.
CCAGCCTCTCTGGTCATTACAGTTTTCTTTTTCTCCCAGGCCTGTGGTGAGGCCCTGTAGTGCACTCCTCTCCCTGAACACACTGATTCCTGCTGTCCACGACACACAGACCCTGAAGTGAGGGCCTCCTGCCCCAGCGCCCCTCCGAGCTCTAACCCAGCATGTCCTGCCAGCTACCTAACACATCCCTTTTGTTGTTCTTATATTTTCAAATGGAGTCTCACAGTATTGCCCAGATTGTTTTCAAGCAATCATTGTGCCTCAGCCTCCTAAGCAGCTGGAACTCACAGGCAAACACTGCCATGTCATTCAGATATCTTCTAGATACATTAGACTCAGTTGGAACTTGCAATGGTCTCCCTTAAGCTGGCTCCTCACCCACTTTAACCAGACTCCCTGAATGACAGGCATCACCATCCCACATGCGCCTGCGTCACAAGTGTCCTTGGTGCCTCATGCTTTATAGCCCAGCCTGTCAGTTTTGGTCTGTTTATTTATATTTCCTCCCTCCTCCTCCTCCTCCTCCTCCTCTTCTTCTTCCTCCTTTCTTTTTAAGATTTAGTTAGTTGGGATTTTGTTGTTGTTCGTGGCTTTTGTTTTGTTTTGTGAGACATGGTTTCTCTGTGTAACCCTTGTTGCCCTAAAACTCACCGTGCAAACCAGGCTGACACCAACCTCACAGAGATGCCTGCCCCTGCCTCTCAAGTGCTGGGATTAAAGGTGTCCACACCATACTTGCCTAAGATTTATTTACTTTTATTATTTTTATTTACATGTGTCTGTATTAGTGTATCTACCACATGTGTGGGGATGTCCTTAGAGGCCAGAAGAAGGAGTTGGATCTCTTGGAGTTAGAGTTAAAGATGCACGTGAGATACCTGATGAGGGGCTGGAACTGAGCTTGGGTCCTCTGGAAAAGCTGGAAAAGCTCTTGGCTTCTGAATTGCCTCTAGCCCAAGCCTCTCTGTTTATCTCTGCCCATTCCTGTTGTCAGCTCTCACCTGCACAGCTGTCAGTCTCCCCTCCACTCTCCTGCCTCCTAATTCACACATTCTCTCAAGCAGCCGAGGGGGTGAGATGCTTTAGCAGTTAAGACTGTTCTTGCAGAGGACCTGAATTCGATTTTCAGACCTGTGTCAAAGAGTTCCCAACTGCCTACAACCCGGTCCTAGGGGATCTGCCATCTTTATCCCTCAGCCACTTTATTCACATGTATATACCCACACACATAATTAAATGTAAGTACCCAGGCTGGTACTTTAATCCCAGCACTCAGGAGGTAGAGGTAGGCAGATCTCTGTAGATCAGGAGGTAGAGGTAGGCCAGCCTGGTCTACAAAGCAAGTTCCAGGCTACACAGAGAAACCCTGTCTTGAAAAACCAAGAAAAAAAAGAAATTAAATAAATCAAAAAAAAAAAAAACCAGTAACAACAAAAACAAAAACACCTCTGGGAACTGGAGAAATGACTGGGGAGTTAAGAACACTTGAAAGGGGAGCTGGCAAAATGGCTCAGCATGTAAGAGCGCTGATTGCTCTTCCAAAGGTCCTGAGTTCAAATCCCAGCAACCACATGGTGGCTCACAACCATCTGTAATGAGATCTGATGCTGTCTTCTGGCGCATCTGAAGACAGTTAAAGTGTACTTATGTATAATAATAAATAAATCTTTGGGCTGGGACTGAGTGAGTGGAGTTGACCGGAGTGAGCAGAGGTCCTAAAAAATTCAATTCCCAACAACCACATGAAGGCTCACAACCATCTGTACAGCTACAGTGTACTCACATACATAAAATAAATAAATAGCTCTTAAAAGAAAAGAAAAGAAAAGAAAAGAACACTTGAAAGGACCTAAGTTCAGTTCCCAGCACTCACATGGCAACTGACAACTCTCTGTAACTCAGTTCTAGGGGATCTGGCGCCCCTGCTGGCCCTCTCTGGCATTACATGCTTGTGGTACATATATGTTCACTTAGTGTATGTGTCCTAAACACATTAAAGAGTAAAATTTAAAAATATGGTACTGAGGATGCAGCTCAGTGGTAGTTTACCTAGCATGCAGGTGACAGGCTTCAGGATATTCCTGGTTGCTAAAAAAAAATAAATAAATAAAATAAAATAAAAAAAATAAAACCTCCACAGAGGCCCGTGCCCAGAGCCTCTTGCTCTCTGCCTGAGTCTCACTACTCTTTCCTGCTGACAAGGCTTATATTGTTCTGCACCCTGGGCCTGGACTGCCAGCCCCTCCTCTCTTTGCCTAATTAGCCTCTGCACATAGTTCAGATGGTTCCTTGGACAGCTCAGAGATGTCAGGATTCCTCTCCCTTGAAACTCCTCTTGTAGTTTTAGGCTTATCTATGCAATTATCTCTGCTCTGATACCCTATGACTCCTGATGGTAAAGGCCTTCAGGGACTTTCAGGGAGGTTTTGTCCCTCATTCTGTCACCAGCAACATATCCTTGGCCTAGGAAGCAGAGATTGTTGAAAGAATTGCCCAAGCTGTGATGTAAGTGTGGCCTTTCCTGCACTTCCGCTTTCCACTTCACATCCTTCCCTGAATGACTGCAGCTCCCATAGATGGCGGGGAGGAATTGGTTCAAGATACTGGGTTTTGGAAAATTGTCTGTGAGGTCAGGTAAGAAGTAACCTTTCCTAGCAAACACAGGAGTGGATGTTCACAGTCAGCTATTGGATGTATCACAGGGCTCCCAATGGAGAAGCTAGAGAAAGTACCCAAGGAGCTAAAGGGATCTGCAACCCTATTGTTGGAACAACATGATGTACTAACCAGAACCCTGGAGCTCTTGTCTCTAGCTGCATATGTATCGAAAGATGGCCTAGTCGGCCATCAATGGAAAGAGAGGCCCATTGGACTTGCAAACTTTATATGCCCCAATATAGGGGAATGCCAGGGCCAAAAGAATGGGAATGGGTGGGTAGGGAAGGGGGGGGCGCTATGGGGGACTTTTGGGATAGTATTGGAAATGTAATTGAGGAAAATATGTAATAAAAATATTAAAAAAAAAAGAAGTAACCTTTGTCTTCGGCTTTCAGAGGAGCTGCCCTACAGTGGGGGAAGTCCAGAGGCCTAGGGAGCCGCTCCCCAGCAGCCTTGAGCTGCAGTTCTTTGTAGGTACAGGTCAGACTGGAGCAAGCCCTGGGTACCTGGGGACCACTGGAAAGAAGAGCAGGGGAGGGGGCTGGGGAGATGGCTCAGCGGTTAAGAGCACTGAATGCTCTTCCAGAGGTCCTGAGTTCAAATCCCAGCAACCACATGTTGGCTCACGACCATCTATAATGGAATCAGATGCCCTCTTCTGGTGTGTCTGAAGACAGCTACAGTGTACTTACATATAATAAATAAATCTTTAAAAAGAAAAAAGAAGAAGAAGAAGAAGAAGAGCGGGGGAAGAGGAATGAGTTCAGCTGCCCTAGCCCACACAATTTCTAAATTGTAGTAAATGTGACCAAAAGCAACTCGGGTGGGAAAGGGTTTGTTTCATCTTACACTCGCACACCTAGTCCCTTAGGAGTTAGGACTGGAACCTGAATGCAGGAACTGAAGCTAAGAGTGTGGAGGGATGCTGCTCACTGGCTTGCTCTCCATGGCTTGCTCAGCCTGCTGTCACAGTAGACTGGGCCCCTCACATCAGTCTCTAGTCAAGAAGGTGCTCCCTCAAACTCATCCACAGGCCAGGCTCATGAGAATAGCTTATCAGTAGAGGCTCCACTTTCCCAGATGCCACCAGCTGGTGTCAAGTTGACAAAAAGTAAATTAAGTAAAACGACTAACCATCAGGTGAGTATTAGAGACAGCCTTAGCTACACAGTGAGTTTGAGGCCAGCCTGGAGGCTGCCACCGCTTGTAGCCTAGAACCCTGGCTTGTGTGACAAGGGCATGAAGAAGTAACAGACACATGGACAGAAAAGCTGGGCTCTGCGACAGAGAAGCACCTAGAAGCTCAGAATGTTTATTATATGGAGTTGGACACAGAAGAGGAATTACCTACAGCTGAATACGGTAGTGGATTGTTACATAGAGGTAAGCAGAGAGGCAGGGTTATTCCATACAGATGAACAAGGAGGGGCTTAGCTGACCGCAGTAGGAGCAGGCTCCATAGGGGAGCAGGTATTACCTACAGCTGAATACGGTAGTGCATTGTTACATAGAGGTAAGCAGAGAGGCAGGGTTATTCCATACAGATGGACAAGGAGGGGCTTAGCTGATCGCAGTAGGAGCAGGCTCCATAGGGGAGCAGGCTTCAGGCCATGAACACCCAGGAAAGCAATCAAAGGTGAACATTTTCCACACACGCTGTCAGCATTTAGAGTCAGAACAGAGGATGGTGTTGCAGTCACTTGAGCCTCACTGAGGTGACAGGGGACAGTGAGCCTTTGCCAGTTTCCTTTGTGTCTAAGGCTTTGTCCTCAAATGTCTGTGTCATGTCAACAACACACACCCACTCAGGACTTCACACACTCAGGGTTACCTTCACTGCCCACACTGGGGTTCGTGAGATCCTGTCATAAGCAAACAGAACAGAAGTAAAGACAAGTAAGTGGCCAACAGTGAACTAGAAGTGAGCCGTGATCCCTTTGCCTGGATCAGGTTGCTGAGTGTGGCCTGGCTGCAACCAAGCTGGGTTCTACGTTATAGGCAGGGCTAGTTTGGCCAAAGTAAAGATCTCTGTGACAGTTCTTCTGATAGCCCCTGGGGGGTCTTTTTTTTTTTCTTTTTCTTTTTTCTCTTTCTCTTTTCTTTTTTGTTTGTTTGTTTTGAGAGAGGGTTTTACTGTGTGGCCCAGGCTGGTTTTAAACTCTTAGGCGTGAGTCAGTTGATGTTCCCACCTCAGCATCACAATTGGATTGGGTGGGCTCTAAGTGTGAGCACCTCACTGCCCAGTGTAGGTCTCGAAGTCCTACCTATGCCAGGGATTTGGGCACACTGATTTCAGTTGTCAGCCTGTAGGTAGACAGTGATGTTGATAAACCATCAAAGCATGTCTCTGGGTGAGAGTGTTTCTAGACCTAAGGTCAAAACCCCAGGCCCAGATTAGGTTGATTCACCAAGATGCCAGCCATAGACAGGTCCACCTTCTTCTGACTACCATTGCTTCTTTTAGCATTGACCTAAAGGGCGTGGAATTGTTTTCTCACCTTAATTCTTTTAACAAAGAAGAAGCATAGAGAGGTTTAAAGGCTTGACTGAGATCACACAGTAAGCCATTGTCAGTCAGGGAAGGATCTCAGGTCTTCTAATGGCGCTGTGGGCATCGCCTCAGAGATATGTTGGTATGGTGAAAGGATTTCTTTCTCCCAGAAGAAGTCAGAAGAATGTCTGTGGGAATGAAGGCTCTGACACTGAATGTCAAACATTGTTTGCTGTCGTTTTGTGAAGTTTTTAAGTTAGAGGCTGGAGTGATGGCTCCGTGGTTAAGGTCACTTGTGGCTCCTGCAGAAGATCTGCATTTGTTTCAGTTCTCAGCACCCACAGCTGTCTGCAACTCCAGTTCTGCAGGTTACATCTAAATAACGTACATGGGTGTTTTGCCTGCATGTATGTCTGCATCATGTCCTCGCCTGCTGCCTGCAGAGATCAGAAGAGGCCATTAGATCTCCTGGAAGAAGAGTTACAGTTGATTATGTGCTGGGCTTCAGAGAGCCACATCTCACCCCCTGAATTTCCTAGCATTAGCGTTACAGAACAACAGTTCATGATAATCTGTAGGGGCCACCATCTGATTCTTAATGAACTTAGTGGTTAAAATGAGCAGGTCCATAGAGATGTGGCCTCAGGACAAGGGCATTGTCTACTGGTGATGAACAGTGGTTGGCAAACAAACTTGGTGTGAACATAGCAGAGCTAGCTGTAGACTTGAACTAAGCCAGCACCTGATAATGCATATTGTCCTTGGTGCCTCAGCCTTTATGTCCTGGCCATTGGGAGCCCCTGCTTGCTTCTGATAAATAGCCACCCCACCACCCCAGTTGCCTGTGAGTGTCTTTAATTACCCAATTGCCCCAGCCTGGTACACAGTGGTCTGCACTCCTTACCATCCCTGCTTCCTTTGTGGTCACTGCTTAAGTATGGGCTCCAGTGTGATATGCTCAGGGTTATGTTGTTCCTTCAAGCTTGGAGCCTCTTGTCTGCCTGGCAATCAGCCTGCTTCGTCAGCTGATACAGCACCTCCTCTGGAGGAACCCCACCCCGACCCCCAGCCCCACCAATCAGAGGAGAGTTTTTTCAACCTCCTTGTTATCTTCCTCATACTCTATCCCCTTCGGTGTTTGTTTGCACACCCAGCTGCAGTCTTCAGGTATAGTTTTCCAAGGGTGGGACGATATCTAATCTACCTCTGTGCCCCATGGCGTAGCGGACTACCTAGAACGGAGCAGTCTCAGGGTTGAATGGTGCCTTTCTGGAATGGTGTTTTAGAGAACTTGAATAAACTCCTTCCTGTATGCACCCTCACCATCTCTACTGTGCGACATTGCCCCGGGCAAGAGCTTTCCTTCTGAAATGGACAATAGAATAAGACCTCTGTATATAGCCGGCTGGTAGTGATGGTACTCACCTATAATCCCAGCACTCGGGAGGCAGAGGCAGGCAGATCTCTTGAGTTCGAAGCCAGCCTGGTCTACACAGTGAGTTCCAGAATAGCCAGAATATACAGAGAAACCCTGTCTCAAAAAATACAAACGCAAACAAAAAAAGACCTCTGTCTATAATGTGGTCATTGAACCCTGGCGTGCCTTTGCTGCTATAGCCGTCCACTGTGCTTTCTCTCTCCCTGGGTAGTGTTAGAGGGGTGCTAACAAATTCTCTTTTCTGGGGCAGGGATTTGAGACAGGGTCTCTCTACATAGCTCTGGCTGTCCTGGAATTCTCTGTGTAGATTAGGCTGGCTTCAAACTGAGAGATCCTCTTGTCTCTACCTCCTGAGTACCAGGATGCAAGGCATGTGCCACCACACCCGGCCACAAATTCTCTTTTTTTTCATGTTCCTCACACAGCCGCAGGCATCCATGTCAGACATAAATTAAGGCTATTTACTTCTGTGTCTCTGTCACATTCTGGCTAGGCCTTCCTGACAGTGCTCTGAAGCACTTGTGATTGGATCAGTCCGATGTCCCACTCCCTCAGTGAATGACTCTTTTAGAAGCAACAACTGGTTTTGAAGTTGGCAGCACACATTTGTTTGAGCTCGCTTGCGTGCGCATGCATGTGTTGCTGGAATGGAACCCAGCACCTCATACATACTAGAAAACAGCTCTGTCGCTGAGTTACATCTACGGCTCAGTCCGGGCAGAGTAGCCATGTCTCCATACACTGTTGTTGAAGAAAGAGGGAGACGGCTACCATGAAGTTTCAAATGAGTAATAACACATCAGGAAAGTGAAGTCCCCATTACATCAAGGTTTAAGCAGCTCTAACCCTGACAGTGACCAAGCTGCCTCCAGAATAAAATGAACTGTCTACCTGTGCATCCTCATCTGCAGTGAGGGAGTGCGAGTGGCTATTCTGTCCGACTCTAGGGTTACTGTGACAGTGAGGTGAAATCAAATGGAGAAGTGCCTGGGAAAGAGTAGGGTGGAGTCCTCAGTGTCCATGTGGATCAGAACCACTAGGTGTTGTTTAAAAATAGAGGTTTGGTGCACAGGCTGGGGGAGTGGTCCACATCTCTCGTCCCACCCAGCACCCAGGAAGCAGAGGCAGGTGGAGCTCCAGGACAGCCAGGGTTACACAGAGAGACCCTGTCTCAAAACAACAACGAAGATGTAATATAAAATTCAGATTCTTTCCCTCACCCTCAGAACCTCGGGTGCTGTGTGGCTGGGTGGTGCCAGGGATAGCCTCGCTTTCCCAGTGGGATCCAGATAGCTGTTCCTCAACCACACCTTGAAAGATCTCACCATGACCAAGTAGCAAGTACAGAACAGCTGTTTGCAGCAACTTAAGTGTGCCAGAGCCGGAGTTCAGAGACTCGAGTTAGATCCCAACCTTGTCAAGTTTTACTCATGAGACTCTGAACAACATTCCCAGTCTTCATTTCTTCATATGGAAAAAGGAGGTGCAACAGTGATGCACCATTTAATCCCAGCATTCAGGAGGTGGAAGCAGTCAGATTACTGAGCTCAAGGCCAGCCTGGTCTACGTAGTGAATTCCAGGATAGCTAGGGCTACACAGAGAAACCCTGTATTCAAACAAACAAACAAACGGAGGTAGCCGTCCTTACAGTGAGAAATGTAATGAGAACATGTGCATGCATAACAAGCTTGCCTCAGTGTCTATCTCGTGGGTCTCCATGTTTTCTAGTCTGAAGACTAAATACCTACACTTCTGGAGCACTCGCCTTCCAGGGTGAGGTATGGGGTGCAGTTACGTATGCTGCCCAGGCTGACTGAGGCTGAGCTCAGGCTGTGGTCCCAGCAGCCATGACTAAGACAGCACACTAATCAGCTATTACAGGAAGAAGAGAGGACAGCGTGGCTTCTGGGTAGAATGTAAGCTGAAATTAGGAATGGCAAACCGCAACATGTTCAACAGCGCCACCCCGTTATATGCCGTGACCTGATTATTAGAGAAGGTCATTCTCGTGCACTGAAAGGGAGGGACAGTGATGCAGCCACTCATGTGGCTCTAGAGAACCCGGAGAGTGGCGGTGACACCCAAGGTCTAATCACTCTGTCTGGCCATGCGAATCTGCTATCAAATAGAAATAGAAGTCACTGACTGGCCCAGTTTTGTTTTTAACAGAAAAATTAAATTTATGATTTTTTTTTTCTTTCAGTGAGTTCATCAGAAGTTCTGGGCAGATGATGGGCAGGGTGGGCAGTGAACAGCTGGGAGAGGAGCCGGTTGCTTAGGCTATGGAGGAAGTTGGTATTTCTAGTTCTCAGGGATTTGCCGGTGGTGAAATTTTCTCATGGATTTCCCAAGAGCCTGATACTCTTTCTTTTGTTTTATCCTCACAGTATAGATGTAGGATCCAAGACCTCAGCATATCTGTCAGTGTAGCCCCTGTGCTGCAGAGGTGGGATTCCCAAATGTTTGATTGGGTTTGAATAGAGGAAAGGCCTTGAGATTTTAAATCAGCAAACACTGCTTTTATCCCAGCTCTGTACTTCCTGGCAGTATAAACGTGAATGGCTTGCCTGGCATCTCTGAGCTGGCCTGCCCTGCCCTACTGCATGTGAGGGACTAAAATCCTTTGTGAACTGAAAATGCTTTATCAATGTTAATTATCATCTATGTTTCCTGTAGGACTGTAGTCTCTCTCACAGTAAGAGCCTAGAGTTATGTGGACAAGAGAGGTGGCTCAGCCTCACTAGGCTGAACACATGGGTAGGCTTGGGTCCTGCCAAAACCTAGAACCTAGCACCTACCCTCTTGTATTTTGATACGGCAGTGGACAGGCATGGACACAGGACCTTGCTTGTGTGTGATGGGCTTGGGAACATGAGCAGGAAGCCCTTCCTAGAGGAGAAAGAGTTCCATTATAATTGGGTGAGAGAAAAGAAAAGTCATAGGCATGATGTCGAATGAAGGCATAGGAGGCTGTAGAATGAGATAGGCATGATGTCGGATGAAGGCATTGGAGGCTGTAGTAGGAGATAGGCATGATGTCGGATGAAGGCATAGGAGGCTGTAGAAGGAGCGAAGAGCAGAGCTTTGGGAGCAGCTGAGGGAAGCCAGGTGTGGTCAGGGCAGCCTATCAGAGTGTAAATGACAGCGCCTTGTCCGTGCTGCTTGAGGGACTACTCCAAAGGTGATGCACATAAGCAGGCAGGGAGGGAGCCCCTGGTGTCTCTTGCTGTGATGAAACACAGTTACCAAAAATCACGAAGGGGAGGAAAAGCTTCTTTGGCGTCCACTTCCACAGCATAGTCCATCACTGAAGGAAGCCAGACGGAAACCTGGAGGGGTGCTTCCTGCTGGCTTGCTCCCCATGACTGGCTTGCTTAGCCTGTTTTCTTATAGAACCCAAGACCACGGAAGGGTTGTGGTCAAGGTGTAAAGGGGCCTCCCACATCAATCACTAATTAAGAAAATGCCCTATAGGCTTGCCTGCAGCCTGATTTTTATGGAGGCATTTTCTTTTTCTTTTTTTTTGGGGGGGGGTGGGGTGGAGTGGGGGTGGTTTGGGTTTTGTTTTTGTTTTTTGAGACAGGGTTTCTTGTGTAGCCCTGGCTGTCCTTGAATTCATTCTATAAACCAGGCTGGCCTTGAATTCAGAGACTCTGATGCCTGGGTACTGGGATTAAAGTCGTGTGCTACCACACCTGCTTATGGAGGCATCTTCTTAATTGAGGTTCCCTGCTCTGATAATTTTAGCTTGTGTTAAGTTGACATAAAACTATCACGGCATTCTCTAAGTGTTCTGGGCACTTCCAAAGTCTAGAGTGACCTGGGGAGGGGAGGAGCAGAGACCAGAGAAGTAGCCTGTTGGAGGAATGGCTTTGCTAAGCAGCAAGGAGACGCAAGTCTCCAGAAAGCTGTGACAGCACACACAGGGGGGGGGGGGGGGCTGTATCTCTTCAGGAGGCTGAGGCAGGAGGACCACAAGCAAGTCCTGCCTACATTGTGAGATCCTGTTTCAAAATTTAAATTTTTCTTTAAAAAAATAAAAAGAGAGCTCCAGATATACAAACCCGGAGTGTTTGCCCGGCATGCTCAAGTAGTTCCCAACTCGGTCTAAAGACGTGCAGCAAGCCACAAGCAGCCTTTCCCTGGTGCAGCAAGCACAGGTCCCAGTGCTTCGGATCCGTTGTCCAGAGCTTTCGTACAGGCTGAGGATGGGGTGAGTCATTAATTTACCACATCTCTCAAGGATGGTCACTTGGGGCTGTCATCTCTGAATGCTGTTCTCCAGCCTGTCCCAAATGCAGGCTCTTTGGAGTGTCATCTGGTTCTGGTTAATGGTTTCCAGCTTTCGAAGTGTACTGGAGATTAGCACCATCTTGATGTTTTATCCCGGCGACGGTTACCATTCCCAGGGTCCCTGCAGTTGCCTTGGGCATGTGTGGAAAAAGTACACCCACAGTGTGACTTTTCACCTCCAAGTTCTGAGTGGTTTGGACCCTTTACAGTTGGCCTGAAAGAATAGCTCTATCTGAGTCGCCAGCTGAATAGCTGTTCCCTACATCTGGTGATCAATCCTTTAAAGGCACCTCCTGAAAGCCAGACGTATGGGGGTAGATAGATTCCTCCTGGGAGGGGCTTCCACTTCAGCTCTGAACACGGGGAGATGGCTGTTGCGCTGCCAGGGAGGAGGCACTCACATGGCCGCTGAGAAATCCTCTTATTAGTCCCCCACTAGTCCACCCACCAAATCCTTTGTAAGAAGAGTGGGAAGATAAAAAGCCTGCAGCCTCCTGCCTGCATTCCTAGACACCGACTCACTGCTGCCCGAAGCCACTGGAGCAGCAGAGCTGTGTGAAATGTCAAAAGGAGTTATGCTCAGGAGCTCCCTGGCCCGCTCTGTGCCTTGCATTCTCTTCCACGTACACTCCATTCATCAGATGGAAATCAAAGGATGCAATTAGATGCCAGTTCAGATTTAACCAGGGGCTTCCCCCTTGCCTGATGGAATTACGGGGGAGCGTAAGTATATCTGGGCTCTGTCACTCGGAGGAAGCTGCCAGCCTGTGGCAGTCCTCTCAGTGTCTTCTGTGTTACTTCCCTTCCACTGCGTCTCAGTCCCTTTGGCTCTTGCGTGGCCCCCAGCCAAGATCCCAATTCCTTCAAGGCTGGCTCAAGAGATTCAGTCTCAACTTGAGACCCAAGGAAAACAGGGAGCCCACCGGCACCTCATCGGAATGAAAAATGTTGAAGCTGGAAGCTATTTAGAGACCTAACCGAAAGCTCAGACAGGCAGGAGCTTTCTAAGGGCCACATAGCTAGCACAGAAGTTGAACAGTAGTCTTAATGATATTAACAGCTAACATTCATCAACTCTTCATGTGTCCCAGACTTAGTGCCAAGGGCTTAAGTGCATTGCTGCATTCAAACCCAGACAGTCTGGCTCTAGGCCCAAGCTGCACTCCCCAGTACAGCATGGTAGATAGAGCACAGCCTATACTGTCTAGCTTAGGTTCAAACCCTGGCTTCCCATCTTGTTTGTTCAGTGAGATGACTTCAGGTAAGCAGTTTAACCTCTCTGTACCTCAGTTCATTCCTCTGCAAAGAGAAGGGTGTGAGGGGGGTACAGTACTGTCATATAGTAGGGGTCAAAGGTAATTTACACGAAATGTTGCGAGCAGTTGAGGTGCGGGCTAAGTGCCCACCCAGTGCTCACCTCCCTGCCTCCGGAGCAGGAGTATATTGTCTGCAGTGGTAGATACACAGACCCAAATTCAGCATCCAGTGCAGATGCCAAAATGTTTATTTTATTTTACAGACAGGGTTTCACTATACTATGCAGCCTGGCTGGCCTGGAACTCTCTAGATCCTCCAGTCTGGCTTCAGAGTTCCACCTGTCTCTGCTAGGATACCACACCCGGCACTCAAAGCCACTTTTAAACCATGTTTCTGTACTGCCTTTGATTTTTACATTTAAAAAAAAAAAGATTTATTTATTTATATGGGTATTTTTCCCATTACAGATGGTTGTGAGCCACCATGCGGATGTTGGGAATTGAACTCAGGACCTTTGAAAGGGCAGCTGGTGCTCTTAACCACTGAGCTATTTCTTTAGCTCCAATTTTTACATTGTTAAATTCTTGACAGGGTAAATAAATTAAAAAGCCAAAGACTATTTCATGGCATATGAGAATTATTATCAGTGTCCACAAATAAAGTTTTATTGAAACATAGCCAGATCTATTTGTTTCTATTTTACTGAGGATGCTGAGATGTTGAAATACTGAATAGCGGTGACAGGGTCTATGTGACCTATAGAACCTAAAATATTTGTCCTCTAACCTTTACAGAAGTCTTCTGACCCCTGCGATGGGCATTCTTACTGAGGTAGAAATCTACCTTCACTGTTTACAGACTGTTTGTCTTTAAGCTGTCAACAACCTCCTCAGAACCTTGGTTTTGACATCTGTTCAGTGGGTGCAACATGTATGCTGAACAAAGGCCATTTAAAAGTGATAGTGAATATGTGGCAAGCTGTTAACTGGGGCTGGAACATGCCACATGCTCGGTGCGAGCTGTCTCTCCTCACGCTCATGGTCTGTGCCCAGCTGAAGAAGAGAGAAATCATCCCCTTGTAACCCATGAATCACTTCTGGGTGGACTTTCCTGTCACACTGTACAGTGAGTGACAGATAGGAACTACCAGGTGACTTCAGCTCTTTCTAGTGGGGAGGTGTGTATACCTGGTGGGAAACAGCCTGTGTCACAACCCTGTGTCCATCAAGGTCTTGGGGACGGGGGTCCCTAGTCTTGTCCAGTGTAACCCTGTAGACTGGGGGAGAGAAGACCTTCTTCATGCAGGACCTGGCTTGGTCAGCCCACAGCTGGGGCTCTCAGGTCTGCTCCCATTCCAGATACCTAGCTAGGCCTGCGCTCTCTCTCCCAGGCACCTCAGGTCACTCTCTCCTCCACCTGCTGGGCTCTCAGTTAGGAAGCAGGGTTACCATGTGACACTTTTGTAGTTTCCTCTCTGTTGCTGTGATAAATGCATGACCAAAAGCAACTTGGGAAGGAGTTATTTCAGTTTACACTGAGAGTCAGGGAAGGAGCTCAGGGAATCTGGAGTGGAAACCATTCAGGAAGGCAGCACAGCCCTGCCCCAGAGTGTAAATGACCAGTCTCTTGAGGCTGTCCCCAGATCAGGCAGAGGGAGTAGATGAATGGGAGTCCCAACACCAGAAGAGAACAGAGACCAGCCCAGATCTGTGGATGTTTCTGGGGAACAGCCTCCTGAGCTGGAGGGTCCCCCTCCTGTAGGTGTAGCTCTGCCGAAGCTGTCATCCTGTGTTTTTAACCCCTCGGCAGAGTTAGCGCCCTGTAGGCAGCTCTTCAGGCTGGTGACATTAGACTCTGATGTGTTGACCCCCCTGCGCTGCCTGTCCTGCGCGCTGTGCGGTGGACGCTCAGCCAGCTCCAGTTATTGTCTGTGGCGCTTGCCTGCAGCCTCGCTCCCGCCCCGGCTCCACCCCTTGATGCGAGGTCTGTTTCCTAACAGCTGCTCCAACCACACACCTCGGTTCTGCCCGAGCTCCTCCTCTTCCTCCCTCCCTCATTCAGGGTGGGTGGGACTGAAGGACCGGACTGACTTGACAGCAGCATCTCATTTGTAGCCAGTCACCAGCCCCTTCCCCAGAATGCCTGTGTGTCTCTAGCCTCTGAAGAGAGGTACTCCTCCCGGAGCCTCGGGGGGCCACGGAGCTCCCGAGATTCTGGGGAGGAGACTGCCAGCCATGTGCCCCTGCGGGAATCTGCCAAGGAGCCAGGGGCCTGGAATCCTCTCTCTCCTGCTGCTTCGGAGGCAGAGGTGAGCACCGGGCAGCCGGCTCCAACCCAAGGTGCCGGGAACCAGCCTGTCATGGTGGCCGACTGCAGCCAGCCTGAGGCGCTCCCAGACGGGTTTGCAGCTGAGCCTGTTTATCTGCTGTGGGAAGAAGATGGGGAGTTACTTGTCTGTCCCAGCTTACTTCACCTCCAGAGACCCCTTTAGGTGAGTTGTTCTCCCAGTCCCCCCCCCCCCCCATCCCTGCTCGGCCAAAGTCTTCCTTGTTCTCCTCTGACCTCACTTAGTCTGGTTTTACCAGAAGAGCTTATACAGAAGCCTAGAAAAGGGCACTCTGGTGTCATGAAGACGGGGAGGTGAAGGAAGCTCCTGGGGAGCCCGGGTTCCCTTTCCTAACAAGCCACACCTTGGTGTTACTGTGTCTGGAGAAAGCACAAATGGGGTGCCATTCTGTGACTCTCACATGTCTTTCCTACAGGCCGTGCTGCCTGCCTAGGAATTTGTCCCAACAAGCTGGATGGGCAGGTTTTGCCAAACTAAAAGCTGGCAAGGCCTGGGTGTGGATAGCCTGGTACACAGTAGGTACTGTATACATGTTCTCTTAATGGCTTATTTGCCCTGGCTTTGAGGGGTTCCTCGGCTCCC
Source organism: Mus caroli (assembly GCF_978045245.1). Lineage (NCBI taxonomy): Eukaryota > Metazoa > Chordata > Mammalia > Rodentia > Muridae > Mus > Mus caroli. Next base: position 120,102,071 of record NW_028227268.1, read on the forward strand.
AGATGAATGGAGTTTCTGGGTCAGCCCCCAGATATGTACATCTGCAGGGGCTCACTGTGAGGCCTTTCATGGGCAGGCGTGGAGACTTTCTTCCTCTGACCTGTCTGTCTTTGCTCTCTGCCCCACCCCACCTTCAAGAGAAACTCCCTAGGGGGTTTCTGGCCCTCTGGGTCCCTTCTGAATGGAACCATTCCTGCCTCGGGTGGGGCTTGTTTTTATTCTTTGGGAGAAACCTGTTTTTCTGATGACTGCCTCCCCTTCACCAGTAGCCCTGCCTGACTTTTTCTTCCAGCTTTCCCAATCCAGTTTGGTGGCCAGACCTCACTATTAGGATAGTGATCTGTGGCTGTCCCTGGGCAGAAGAGCAGCTACCATGAGGTTTCAGCGAATGACCGGGCCCTTGTAGAGACTGAGGGGACTGGTCCTGGCTATTGACTCCAGCAGCCCTCCTGTTGGCACTTTTCGTCTATCAAGCCTAAAGATATGATGTAGCCCTGTTTTCCTGATGAAGTCTCAACAGTGGCATCACGCAAGGTCCCCTCAGCTGGCTTGTTTTGGTTGTAGAGTTTCTTGTCCTCTGTGGGGCTGCAGCTCCCTCCGTACGCGTCTCTCATACATACCTCTTGGCAGGTTGGCTTTCCTCCCTGGCTAAGCAGGAGAGGGATGGTTTGCCAGATCTGTTGGAGACTTTTGTTGTGTGTGTTTTCTGACTTGAGGAGAGAAGTTGACCTTGAGTTTAGGAGGCAGATTTTAACATGTGGGATCCGATGCCACGTGGGGTGCTAAGGGTTGTGGCAGCGACTTGTTCAGGTCCTCTGTGTTCCTCTGAATCCTGGGAAGGCATCCTGGGGGAAGGGCTGGCTGTTCCTTTAGCCAGCAGGAACAATATGCCCCTTTTAATTTGTGCGGCCATGACACTTCTCAGGAGTTGGAGCTAGAGCAGGTGATGAACTTCTGAGAGCCAGGTCCCCAGGGCCTCCCAGGTCCCACAGTCCTTTGTCTTGTTCTCTGCCAACCTCTCTGGGAAACCTGATGACCTCGCCTCCATTCTCCAGGCTCTGTTTGCCCAGCTGGAGTCAAAGGGAATCTTGCAGTAGACCCTCTGCCCTCTCCTATGTGAGAGGCCAGATTCCTGACGCTCCTGCTGAAGCCCTCAGGGCTCTGTGACCACCCGGGGGGCGGGGCTGCCTGGACCCTGCTTCCCAAGCCTCCAGGCCAAACCACTACCTTGTCATAAAACAGCCTCCCATCAGCCCCTCCTTTGTCATGTGCTCCTCTGTGACAGGGATTAGAGCCCTTCCTGGACTCTGTCAAACAAGTGAAGTCCTTGACCCTGTGGAGGGCCTCTGGAGGAGTAAAGGCCGTAAGACATAAGAGTTCTAGGGCTGTGGTTGCAAGAAAGGTGACGCAACCAGATTCCATGGGACATGATCAGGCCTGAGCATGTGACGGGGAGAGACGGGAATGAAGGATGTCAGTTCTGTGCCCTGTACACCCCTCTGCCTAGCAAGCCACTCTAGCAGTGAGTACGGCTTGTCTGCCTGCCGCTGGTGGGATCGGCCCGGGGTAATCTCAGGTACTCCCAAATAAGGAAACATCTCAAATTGAAGTTTCCTATGCAAGAGGTAAATCAGGGAGGGGGTCTTTTTGTCTAGTTGCTGGTAAAGCCATGGCGTCACAGTTATCAACAGGAACTCTTGTCACTCAGCTATGTGCCCGGTCGAGAAAGAATTCCCTTATAGGATTCCCGTTAGTGTCCTGCTTGGGTTAGATGAGCTTGGTTTGGACATTATCTCTTGAGGAAAACAAGCACCTGTTTGCATTATAAAGCACCCCGTGTTTGAATACTTAGCAACAACCTTTGATGGTAACTTGCAGCCTCCTGCAGCCTTCTGAGGGGCTTGGGTCAGGTGAGTGGTCCCAGCTGTGGCTTGTTTGACCACTCTCTGAGGCACACACTTTGGTACTTTCCCCTCCCAGGTAGAGGCAGCCCCCTGTGAGCTGTGCAGATCACGTGAACTGACAACTAGCCCCCGGCCCCCACTGGAGCTGCATCGGTGTGTTCTATTGCTAAGCTTGTTACGGGTCTGGTTATTTTTGTAAAAACAGTGGAGCAACATAGTCCACAAGAATTACAGTGTTTGGTAGACTGTTTCAGTCCCTCGAGTCTGAGGAAGAAAAGCGATAGAGTGTGGTGGCGACCTGAGTTTCTAGCGCCTGTCATGCTTGCTCTTGTGGGCCCTGGAGGACGATTGGAACCCTACTTGGTGGACTTCTGAGGCCATGTAGCTTTCAGAAAGAGGCTAGCAGTAGTAGCCACAGCTGCTTAGATTTAAGGGGAGCATCCAACCCAGCCTGTCCCAGAGCATTAGGAGGGCTGCGCTTTCATACGCAGGACTCTGGGTTTCCTCACTCCGTGGGGTTGAGTACTTACCTGTAAACACGTCTAAGGAATTAGGAAATGTGTGGAGGTGGAGCCTGTATCACTTGGCATCTCTCAGCATTTCATCTTGGTCCTTTCATGTTGTACGTAGGTCCTGATTGCTAAGGCTCTAGAGGAAATTCATTTTAGGGTCTTCCTTTCCTCCTGAGAGCCTGCTTATTAGTCCTAGGTATGAAACAGACCTATATTCCCTGGCATGGGCAGGAAGAGGGTCAGCTCTATTTGCCCTTGTTGTTCCCGAACTGGAGAAGAGAGAAAAGGAACACTTGTTGTTAGCTGCTATAACTTCCTGGTTAGCTGCTGTGGGCGTGGCTCGGGGCTTTTCACCTGCTGTCATTTTCACAGCTCCCCTTGAGCTCAGCGATTACTGAGAAGTCTTCTGCAGATTCAGGTCTGAGAATGAGCGCTCCCATGCACCTTCTTTGCCCAGGTCACTTGCAGTGCGTCAGAACTGGTCAAGCGCTGGCCTTAGGTTACAGCTTCAGTATGTAGCCTCCTGTGTGTCTTTCTGAGGTTTTAGCTCTGTATACCCTGGCTCCTCAAGAGACAAGGGACTGTACCTGAGCCCTGGTTTCTGACCCACCACTACTGCCTCCTAGCTGGGCGCTTCGGGGTCTGCAGCCAGGGCAGATGTGACTTCAACTTGAAGCTTTCAAAAATGGAAAGCTGGAGAAAACAAAATGCCATGGCTTCCGAGAATCTGAGGTGGGACATTTTCAAGTGGTTCCTCACTTTCACAATGGATTTAGATTCTTTAACAGACACTGCTACTGGAGAACACTGGGTTAATGGGTGAGGAGCTACTGGTACTAGTTACATTAACTGTTTGAGCTGAAGGAGAAGCATCATGGAGGGTTAACTTAACACTCAAATATGAGCTGTCATGGTTCTAGTCTCATTATTATTGGAGACAAGAATCCTGAAGCCTGGAAGTTAAGACATGCTATGCCCCTGAGGTCCGCTGCGATGAAGAAAGCTTCCTTGCCAGCTACACAGATTCAGACCCCAGCTCCATCACTTGCATGGACAAATATCAGCAGATTTTGCTAATGCCTAGGTTAGCACTTTAAATTCTCCAGTGGCCCAAGAGGCCTGTTGTGGTTATTGGCAAAAACAGAGCTTAAGGGACCTCAGTGGGTTCTGTCAGCTGCTCACCTTACTCAGGAGACACCTGTGGCAGGGTATGCATCTGGCTGTCCTCTACAATGGCATTCTGTAACACGTGCCGTGTGCACCGGTGTGGCGGCTCTCCAGCCAGGTGTGCGTCCCAGCAGGCTGCTGTGGCTGTCTCCTGCATGCCTACACTTGTTTCTCTGCCCACTCCCTTGCCTGGCAGAGCTACTTGCACTAAACAAAAGCAGGATATTGGCAGGAGAGAGGAGGGTGTGTTCTGGTGCTTCCATGGCCTGAGGTGGCATACATACCATTGTGAGGGTGTATGAGAGCGGCCCGCACCAGCATCGCACTACAGCAGACTGGAGAAGGATAGGCCTCATGACAGGGACTCCTCTGCTCCCTCCTTGGCTCACGGTTCTTGACACACATGGCCCATTTTCAGTTTGAAAGCATTCGCTGAAGGCCTTCCCCGCCTCGCCCTGGGCTTGGATGCTGAGTGTACCAAGAGGAAATAGGATCCCGCCTCTACCTTCAAGGACTTCACAGTCTGAAGGAAGAGAAGGAAACATACCCCAAAGCATTAAGTCAGGAGGTGGGAGGCAGGACGAAAGCCTCACTCCAAGTGCCAGCTTCCTGCTAGAAGCCTCACAGTCACTCAGAACCAGTACAGCCACCTAAGTGCTCGGGACCATGTACCACCAGTTCACAAATGAGAAACAAAGATCAGGCAGGAAGCAAACGGTGGTCCTGAGGTTAGAACCTCAAGTCTTCTGGGGATAATGAATGTGCCCATCATTTCATAAGCGCAGAACCTGAACCCACAGAAGGGGAGGGTTTGTCCAGGCACATGTAGCACTAGGCACTTGAATTTAGCTCTCTCCTATATTGGAGCTCATCACACTCTCTAGGCCCATTGTATCCATATATTCTCTGTACCACACCCAGCTCCCAAGAGCCTGATGTGGCACAAGATGTCAATAGCGTCCATAAATAAGCAGAAAAGTAAAGGCTTGGAGCAGCAGCATCCACTGGCAGTTGGGTGCGCTGTGTTCCGGGGCTTGCTTCTCTAGCCCTCCTAGCTTGGCAGCTATCCACTGCTGCTTCAGATCACCCCAGTTCCCATGTAAGCACTGTGCTCGGGAACAGCAGCACTGGGTGGCCTCTCACCTGTGTGATTTGGTTTCGTATAGATCTTCTAGAAGTTGATATAGGGCACCGTGTATCTGTCTCACATCTCTGCCTTGCCTAGCAAGTTAATGCAATGCTGTCCTTCACTGTAAAATGCTTTTGCACACATACATTAACTTATTTGGTCCTCATTCTAGCTAGGTCTTTTGGGTTTTTTCTTACTAATTAGTTTGTTTATTTATTTATTTATTTATTTATTCATGTTTTTTCAAGACAGGGTTTCTTTGTGTAGCCCTGACTGTCCTGGAACTCACTCTGTAGACCAGGCTGGCCTCAAACTTACAGTGATCTACCTGTTTTTGTCTCCTGTGTGCTAGGATTAAAGGGTTTTGTATTTTTTTTAAGACAGGGGTCTCTCTCTCTCTCTTTCTCTCTCTCTCTCTCTCCTTGGCTGTCCTGGACTACCTTTTAAAATTTTTTTTTTTTAAAGATTTATTTATTTATTGTAAGTACACTGTAGCTGTCTACAGACACTCCAGAAGAGGGAGCCAGATCTCGTTACGGATGGTTGTGAGCCACCATGTGGTTGCTGGGATTTGAACTCTGGACCTTCGGAAGAGCAGTCGGGTGCTCTTACCCACTGAGCCATCTCACCAGCCCTTAAATTTTTTTTTAAAGTTATAATATAGTTACATCATTTCCCTCCTTCCTAACCCCTTCCCATGTTCCACCTTCCTCTCTCAAACTCATGGCCTCTTTTTCTTTTAATTGTTACATTTTCCCCCCTAAATATAGAAATAGAGCCTGCTCAGTCTGTATAATGTTACAGTGTTCCTTGTTATATGTAGGTTTTTGGAGCTGGCCATTTGGCATTGATAGCCAGCAAGGGGGGGGGGGGGACTATTTCTCCCACTTTCAGCATTCCGTAGTTGCCTGTAGTTCTTTGTCTAGGGTTGAAGCCCCGTGAGCTTTCCTTCCATTTTGGTGTGGTTCTTGTTTAGGCAACCGTGTTGGGGAGACTTCATGGGTATAGCTTCTCTGAAATTTCTAGGAGACACAATTTCACATGGAGCTTCCTGTGTTCCTCTTGGGGCAGTGAGTGATCCCTGAACCTTAGGTGCAGGAGTCAGGTTGTAGATGCATCAGCTGGGACTGTGCTCAGGAACCCTGCGTTTTAACCAGTTGTGGTCTCTGTCCTGCTAGACAATGGAGCAGGACCCTGACATTGGCAGTTTATAGTGGGATGCTGTTACATCTGGTTAACCAGGCTTCTAGAAGCCAGGCCTGGTGGTGAGCACCTTTCATACCGTATCTCTGAGTTAATGGACGACCAGGGCTATAGTAAGGCTCTGCCTCCAAGCAAGCCCCTGAGGGCCAGGCAGTAGGGAAAAGCCCCTCAGAGAACTTGGGTATAGTGGGAAGTTGAGGCAAGAGAATTGCTATTATCTTGGGACTAGCCTGCTCTACAGAGTGAACCTTGACCTCAAAACTAACAAACAATAACTAGGCATGGCACACACCTTTAATCCCAGCACTCAGGAGGCAGAGGCAGGAGGATCTCTGAGTTGGAGGCCAGCCAGGAGTATATAGAAAGACTAACTCAGTAAAAGTAAAGATAAACAAAAGTTGTTGAAAGCCACCTAACTAGAACAGTGACTATCCAAAGACACATGAGCTGTCACCTTTAATTGCAGTTAATATTGTGTCCTAGCTGGACTGAACCTTTTAGATAAGCTGTTTGTATATTTATACATATTGTCTCGTTAATTTTCACAACTAGCTATTTACAGATGATGATCAGAGAAGTAAAGTATATTACCTGATACTTACCCAGACATAATTATTAAGAGGCAGGACTAGCAGCCCTAGGAGGGGCTGCCCTGTGTGACCTCTGAGAAGTCAGAGTGTAGCCAGTATGGGTCAGAAAGCCCTTGCTGATTACAGTAGGCAGGCTACCTGCACAGGTGTGATGACCTACAGTTCCTGCTACCTGAGATCTTATACAGAAAGATCTCTTGAGCCCAGACCCAGGCTGGGCAACATAGTAAGACCTATCTCAATAAAAAGGAGTCTGACTAAAAGGAATGAGGTTCATTGCTGGGTGGGCAAGGCACTGGGTCTTAGCTGTGTGTAGTGGTAGGCTAAGAAAGGAGATGGTGGCTGGCTGTTCCCACAGGTTGACAGCATGCCCCAACTGACTGAAAAGTGGAAATCTCCAACAAGGTGACAACTGTTACTTTTTTGGGGGGTGAGGGGGATGTTTTGAGACAGGGTTTCTCTGTATAGCCCTGACTGTCCTGGAACTCACTTTGTAGACCAGGCTGGCCTCGAACTCAGAAATCCCACCATGTGGTTGCTGGGATTTGAACTCTGGACCTTTGGAAGAGCAGTCGGGTGCTCTTACCCACTGAGCCATCTCACCAGCCCTCAACTGTTACTCTTAAGGCTAAGAAAAGTAACACATTTCACCAGGCATGGACACATTTAATCCAGTACTCCGGAGGCAGAAGCAGGCCAATCTGTGAGGCCAGCCTGGTCTACCAAGCCAGGATAGCCAGGGCTCTATAGAGAAACCTTGTCTTGAAAAAAACCCAGGGGGGTTGGGAGGACTATCAAATTGTAATCTAAATTAAAATTTGATCAGTTGTTACCACAATTGTTGCTTGTGGCAATTTCCATTTTCAGTCTAAAGTTGAATCCAGGGTTGAAGTGTTTATTGGGTTATTGTGTCTTTGTAGGCTTTCTCAAGCCCCACCCACTTTCCTGCTGACTTTTGGGAACTCAGTAGAAACCGTATCTGTTGTTATGAACATTATGAAGCAGCTCATATATCAGTAGAAATCACACTGAAGGGTTTTTTTTTTAAGCCCTTTGTCTTTGTTGGGGCTGGGATGCTGGCTCAGCAGTTCCCAGCGCTCACAGCTCTTGTTGAGGAACCGGTTTCAGTACCCAGTACCACCTGGCTGTTCAGTGGGTCTCCCTCCCTCCAGGGGATCCATACCTTCTCACCTCCGTCTGCAGGCACCAGGGAAGTATAAAGACAAACAATCAAACACATGAAACAGTGTTTAAAATAAAAGAGCTACTTAGACTATGGCTCTGGCTTAAATGAAAAGAATAGTTTACCTCTTTTTTTTGCCTACCTTTGCTACATGTGAGCTTGTTTCAAAGAAAAGGAAAAATGAAGAAGAAAGGAGAATATTTATTTATTTACTTATTTACCAAAGCCTGTGTAGAGGTCCTGGAACTCAAGATAGACAGACCTCAAACTCACAGAGATCCTCCTGCCTCAAACAAATAAATAAATAAAACAACCTGTGCTGGGGCCTGAATGGTGACTCAATGGGCAAAGACCTCCTGACCAGATTTCAGTCCCTGACTGACACTGGCTTGGAAGGAGGTAAACAACTCCACAGAACTGTTTATGAATCAAAGAATAAATCCTTTTAAGCTCTCTGTGTCTGGAGCAGCAGCTGAGAGCTGCACCTCGATCCACAGGTGGAAAAGGAGCCACTGGACCTGGCTTGTGCTTTTGAAACCTCAAAGTCCACCTCCTGTGACACATGTCCTCTAACCAGGACATGCCTCCTAACCCTAATCCTTCTAATCCTTTCAAACAGCTTCAGTCTGGTAACTCAGGTTTCAAACACATGAGCCTGTGGGGGCCATTCTGGTGTTTGTTTGTTTGTTTAGTTGGGGTTTTGGTTTTTGTTTTGTTTTGTTTTGTTTTGTTTCTGAGACAGGGTTTCTCTGTGTAGCCCTGGCTGTCCTGGAACTCACTCTGTAGACCAGGCTGGCCTCGAACTCAGAAATCTGCCTGCCTCTGCCTCCCGCGTGCTGGGATTAAAGGCATGCGCCACCACTCCCGGCTGTGGGGGCCATTCTTATCCAACCCCCCACACCCACTTGCTGAATTTGCCTGATAAACTTTTCTTTTTTAAAAAAATTTTTTAAGATTTTGTTTTATTGGAGCTGGAGACTTGTTGCTCTTGTAGAGGACCTGAGTTCAGTTCCCAGCACCGACAGACATGGCAGCACACACCTGTCTGTAACTCCAGGGAATCTGATGCCCTCACACAGACATACATGCAGGCAAAACACCAATAAACATAAAAATAATAAATCTTAAAACAATTTCACTTTATTGTTTTTTGTATACGTGTCAGGTTCAAAAGAAACTGGGAACGGGCTGGCGAGATGGCTCAGCAGGTAAGAGCACTGACTGTTCTTCCAAAGGTCCTGAGTTCAAATCCCAGCAACCACATGGTGGCTCACAACGACTCTTTATGAGATCTGACGCCCTCTTCTGGTGTGTCTGAAAACAGCTACAGTGTACTTATTTATAAAAAATAAATCTTTGGGCCTGAGCAATGTGGGGCAACGGGAGCGAGTGAGGTTGACCAGAGTGAGCAGAGGTCCTAAATTCAATTCCCAACAGCCACATGAAGGCTCACAACTGTCTGTACAGCTACAGTGTACTCACATACATAAAATAAATAAATCTCTAAAAAAAAATAAGAGAAGACAGAGGAGGAGGAGAAAGAAGAAGAAGGAAGGAGAAGGAGGAGGAGAAGAGGAGGAGGAGGATCAGATCTCATTCTGGGTGGTTGAGAGCCACCATGTGGTTGCTGGGAATTGAACTCAGAACCTCTGGAAGAGCACTGAGCCATCTCTCCAGCCCCGCTTATTGGCTTCCCACCCCTAGCTTCTTATTCCTTTATAACGATGCTATTTCAGTTATGCTCTGCATGCACTCTCTCTCTCAACCCCCTCAGATGCCTCTGTACTCGCCCTCATATCCATAATAAAACCTTGCCCTCTACCATACCTTGGAGAGGAAGTGTCTTCCATTTAGACAGTGTTTATCTGTGTGTAGGTATGTGCCTGTGAGTGCAGGTGCCATTAGAGCACTGGATGCAGTGGGTATTCTCAGTGCTGAGCCTGGTGACAAGCTTCTCTATAGGTAGATTTTTGCTCTCTTTTTCCTTTTCCCTCAAGAACACCTTCACAATGCTGTGGTGACTTGGTTTTGAAGTGGGCTGATTAAGATATTTTTTTTGAGCCAGGCGTGGTGGCACACGCCTTTAATCCCAGCACTCGGATTTTTTTTTTGGTCCTTGAAACATATGGACTTGAGGGATACCTGTACACCCCACACGTAAGTTATATGTGCATTTTTATTAGGGGTGGGGGTTGGGTCTTTGAAGCTTCCCAGTTGGCTGCAGTACTCAAAGCCCCTGCTACAGAGGCAGGCAACACGCAACACGGCACAGCTGGCCTCTGGGGCCTTGTTTGCTCGGAAGCAGTTTTCCTTGGGAGGGCATGAAGTTGCAGCTGTGCTCCATCCTGTCTTTGGAAGAAGAGAGGACTGCCTGTTTTGTCATTAAACTGGGAGCCAAGCACCCCTGTGCGGCCTGTTCTCTCGACCCAATAGCATTTCTTTTCTGGCCTTGCAGGTGTTCCGAATGCCAGGAATCCCTCACCAACTGGTACTATGAGAAGGATGGGAAGCTGTACTGCCACAAGGACTACTGGGCCAAGTTTGGAGAATTCTGCCATGGGTGCTCCCTGCTGATGACGGGGCCAGCCATGGTGAGCTGCACCTCTGCCCCTCACAGTCCACTGATAACCCTTCGAGGTCCCCGTGATAGTCATCACCTGGTCAATAGAAAGATGATGTCCTTTATCGTTCATTCAACCACAGGAGTCCACCGAGCCCTTACTAAAGACAGGTCTAGCCTTCCCTCTGTTTTGGGTGGTCCAGAGGACTATCTGTGAGAGCTGTGATTTTGGTTTCCAGTGAGTGGTAAGCAACAGTAAATGCAACAGCAGTGTAGCAGCTGGTAGGATGCCGCAGACCCACAACAAACACCATCATATCAGGACCCTGAGTTCTAGCAGACACCGACAGGAGTGACCTCATCAGATCAGAGGCTCACAAATAACCCAGCAGAACAACTGCAGACCCCCAGCGAGGAAGCCAGCTGCAGCTCCCGATGGCAGAGTCCTAGGTGGAGTCAAGTGTCCCCTCAGGTGAAGCTACCAAGCGAAAGAAAGGAACATCAGGCCAGGTGCTTACAGCATCCAGCAGACACTGACGGAAAGTTGAGACAAGACTCCCTGATTAGCTTTGCCTGCCATGGATGAATGTTGGTGGCTGAACCTCCGACCTTTATAAAAGCCCTCCTGCGGGCACTTTTATATCGTGACATAAACACTGGTGACCTCTGTAGAATGATTGCCCCTCCTGTTCTTAAGGACACGGTGTTTTCTTCTTGGGCTGTGTTGTCAATATCCCCCCCCCCCCCCCCCCCGTCAGAGCGAGGAGAGCAAGCCCACTCCCAGACAAGGGCTCTTGGAAGACACCTTGAGACAAACATGCTTAGGTCTCCAATGGGAGCAGGCAGCCCTGCTTCCAGAGCCAACTTCTCCAGTGAGTCCATACATCACGTGACAGATCGGCAGCATGGTGTCTGTCTTACCCTCAGGGACTTTAACATGCAGTGAGGTGAAACCTAAAGGACAGTGACAGTGAGAAGAGGATGCACGTAGGTCCTCATCAGAGAATCGGGTGCCAGAAACCAGAATGGTCTGGTGGAGACATGGTCTGCTGCCTGTGTACATATGGGATTCAAGAATGAACAGACTAGCCAGCCCTGTGTTGGAGGAACAGTGAGACTCGTGGTAGGAGTCACAACTCTGGGGACATGTCCTTATGACTGAGGCCAGCAGTTTTCTGTAGTGTTAGAAATGGCAGGAGACATCTCCACGCACCCACCCCCAACCCCACCCACCTACACCCATCCGGTCACTTACATGGAAGCTATAGGGCAGGGACTGAAGGGCTGGATTTTGACCGGGATCTGCAGCTCTGCCCTTGGTAAGAGTGGCTTTTGGTCAGCACATCTCTGATGGGTGTCACTCACCTGCCATTCATTTGGTCCACTCTAACAAAAGTGGTAACTAGCTCCTTTCCTCCTCCTGTCTGCTCACAGGTGGCTGGGGAGTTTAAGTACCACCCAGAGTGCTTCGCCTGCATGAGTTGCAAGGTGATCATTGAGGATGGAGATGCATATGCCCTGGTGCAGCATGCTACACTCTACTGGTAAGATGTGCCCTGTGTGTCCTTCACAGTAACAGCAGCCAGGAAAGCGGGACAGGAGCAGTGTGAGTTAGGTAAAGGCAATTGGATGGTGTCCTAGGAGGGCTGCCTCGTAGCCCTCCCAGAGGAAGAAAATGGCTGGGCAGTGCCCTCTTAGGGACAGCTTCACATTATAGGAAAGACTGTAGAGTTGACCTGCGTCCCCTATCCAGCTGCCTTGGTTAACAGAAGGCACCTGAGGCCCAGAGAGGGGAGAAAAGGACAGGGTTCTTAGTGTGAGTCTGGCAGAGCAAGAAAACCTAGTCCGTCTCCCCTCCAGGCCAGGGTTCCCAGTATTCTCTCTGCTGCTGTCTCAGCTGTCACCCAAGTCTTAGGCTCCTCCTTTTGGACAGCCCATCAAGACTTTTAGCAGCAGCAGCCGGGCGTGGTGGCACATGTCTTTAATCACAGCATTCGGGAGGCAGAGGCAGCAGGATTTCTGAGTTCAAGGACAGCCTGGACAACAGAGTGAGTTCCAGGACAGCCAGGGCTACACAGAGAAACCCTGTCTCAAAAAACCAAAAAAAAAAAAAGAAAAAAAAAGACTTGTAGCAAAGACAGTCATGGGGAGACTGGGGTTGCTGCTTCAAGCCACATGATGATACAGTGGCTGCTGGAGGGCTTCCGGGTGGGCCTGCAGGATCTCAGCTTCCTTTGTGTCCCTCTCCCCAGTGGGAAGTGCCACAACGAGGTGGTGCTGGCACCCATGTTTGAAAGGCTGTCTACAGAGTCTGTCCAGGACCAGCTGCCCTACTCTGTCACGCTCATCTCCATGCCTGCCACCACTGAGTGTAGACGCGGCTTCTCGGTGACTGTGGAAAGTGCCTCTTCTAACTATGCCACCACCGTTCAAGTGAAAGAGTAAGTGTTTTGAGAGCCTTGCAGCAGAGGCTCATGGACCGAGCCTCCCAGGGCTCAGCTCACAGAGCTTCCTCCGTCCTCACCATCACCTTTCTCCTGACCTTGGCTCTTCACATTTCTTCCAAGTGCTTCGCCTGCCTTCCCAACTTTTCAGGTGTCAGGTTTCGTGTCTACTCCTGGAAATTACCTGGCCTGATCAATGTGTTTCAGCTTGATTGTAATCTGTCCTCCCCACCTGTGGTGGCTTGAATAAGATTGACCCCCAGAGGCTCCTATCTGAATATATAGTGAATATATTTGAATGCTTAGGGAATGGCATTAGGAGGTGTGGCCCTGTTGGAGGAAGTGTCTCACTGAGGATGGGCTTTGAGGGTTCAGATGCTCAAGCCAGACCCAGTGTCACTCTCTTCCTGCTCCCTGTAGATCCAGATGTAGAATTCTCATCTACCGCTCTCTAGCACCATGTCTGCCTGTGTGTCACCATGCTTCCTGTCATGATGATAATGAACTATAAGTCAGCCCCACTTAAATGTTTTTCTTTATAAGAATTGATGTGATCATAGGATCTTCTCACAGCAGTAGAAACCCTAAGACACCACTCCAACATACAATCCAGAAGAGCCTCCCTTTGTCTTGTTCGGTACTATATACCTACTGAACTACCATTAATAGGAAGTTATTGGGGTTTTTTGGTTTTTGGTTGGTTGGTTGGTTTGGTTTTTGTTTGTTTGTTTTTCGAGACAGGGTTTCTCTGTGTAGCCCTGGCTGTCCTAGAACTCACTCTGTAGACCAGGCTGGCCTCAAACTCAGAAATCTACCTGCCTCTGCCTCCCGAGTGCTGGGATTAAAGGCGTGCGCCACCACGCCCGGCCTGGAAGTTAATGTTTTATTGGTTGCATTTATGAATGGAGAAGAAGAAAATGGGCCCCCAAAAGGGTAAGATCCTACCTTGGGTCTCATCCAAAGATAAGCGGTGAGACTACGTCCATGTAACCAGGCTTCATTTTTTTCCCCTGGGTCTATGCTGAGGCAGAGCATCATGGTGGGAAACATGTGGCAAATCACTTTGTGATGGCTGTTGGGGGGTGGGGACGGAGCCCTGAAGGTACTGTGAGGCAGGTGAGAGGTTACTGGGATTAAGAATTCAGGAGGAAGTAAGATCTATTCTGTAGCTTCAGTAGATAAAAAGGAGAGGGGATTGTGTTTAGGGCAGAGGAAGCCAGATATCTCCAGAGGTGGGTATCTCATTGTTTAGTGTATGTTGAGAGAGTAGCCCAAGTGGCTGTTAATATGGAGGACCTGACTGTGAAGGCCAGGAAGTCTATTAAGGGCTCTAAGCATCAGGATACTATAACCAGGTTGGCGTTTGGAAGGATCACTGGTATGGAAGTTAGACAGGAGAGAGGAAAGGCCCAGACATGTAGAGCTGTTACGAGGCTCCTCTGGTGATCCAGGAGAGAAATGTTGGTAACTATGGTGATGGAGAGAAGGTAGGATTCTCAGAAGTGGGTGGGGGTTGAGGGGGAAAAGGGGAAGGATTTGAGGGGAACTCAAATGGGGACAATGTCCAGGTTTCTGGCTTAGGTCAGTAGGTCAATGACAGTGCCCTTCCCTGAGAGGAAGCATTCTGGGGTGGGTACGACATTTTGTTGTAGGGGACCTCAAACATGTGGCCACTGGGGGCTGGGTACTTGGTGAACTTTCCCTGTACAGGTGGCCAAGCGAGTTTTTAGAATGCTTTCATCCTGCCTTAACTCTTGTCCATCTTCAGGGTCAACCGGATGCACATCAGTCCCAACAACCGAAATGCCATCCACCCTGGGGACCGCATCTTGGAGATCAATGGGACCCCTGTCCGTACTCTGCGAGTAGAGGAGGTACGTATGTGTCCATCTGTCTGTGGGCCTGGTGCACAGAACAGGCACCCCGAAAGATCTGGCTATGGCCTTTACGTTTTTCCCATAACCAGGCAGTCTTAGCACTGAGCCTGTGACAACTGAGTGGCTTCCAGGGTCAACCCAACAGATTTCCAGGGCAGAAGAGATGGGCTGACAGGTGGAGAGGTGACAAGGTGCCAGAATGACCTCTGGCAGCCAAATGCTACCTTCTAGGCAAATTAGATGTTGGCTACACTGTGCTTAGACTGTTAGGGTGGGCAGTAGGTAGCCTCAGGTAGGACAGCTTGTGGAAAGCAACTTTCCCTTGCTGTTGGCCACAGGTGGAGGATGCGATGAAGCAGACAAGCCAGACACTTCAGCTGCTGATTGAACATGACCCTGTGCCCCAGCGCCTGGACCAGTTACGGATGGATGCCCAGCTTCCTCCCCACACGCAGAGCACCGGACACGCGCTCATGCTCAGCACCTTGGACACCAAGGAGAATCAGGAGGGGACACTGAGGAGACGGTCTCTGAGGTGCTGCTCTGTCTCCTCTGACTCGTTCCTTGTCTGTCCCTCAGAGGCTATATTGGCTTTTGGAGGTCAGCAGCTTTAGGGAACCAGCAGGCCAGGGTCGGGACATGAGACCTGAGCTGACCCAGCTAGCCCATGGGGCTTACCGCTCATAGTCTCTGTATAGACACGGAAACAGGTCTCTATCAGGTTTCCTTAGAAACCACGGGGTCAGAATCTTGGAGTGGCAGCACATTTCTGTTCTCCCAGCAAGGCTCAGGCAGGAGCATTATGAGTTTGAGCTAGCTACAGTTACATAGTAAGACCTATCTAAAAAAAAAGGTTGGGGTTTGTTTGTTTGTTTTGTTTTGTTTTGTTTTTGGATACAGGGTTTCTCTGTGTAGCCCTGGCTGTCCTGGAACTCACTCTGTAGACCAGGCCTCGAATTCAGAAATCCGTCTGCCTCTGCCTCCCGAGTCCTGGGATTAAAGGCGCGAGCCACCACCATCCAGCTTAAAAAAAAAAAAAAAGTCAACACACCAGAGGCTGAGACAGGAAGATTGCCATGAGTTCAAGACCAGGCTAGACAGTAAATGCTGTCTCAGAATAGAGAGGATCAGGCTGGGGATGTGGTCAGACTACTTGCTAAGCTAACAGGATAACTTGGACCCCTAGTACTCATGTCAAAAGAGAGGCATGGCTTGTACACGTTCCTATAACCCAGCACTGGGGAGTGGAGACAGGAGGATTAATGGTACTTGCTGGCTGCCAGCCTAGCTCCAGGTTCAGGGAGAGATCCTTAAAGGGAGTAAGGTGAAAAGTGGCATAGAATAACTGATCTCCTCCACTGCCTCTGCATGTCTACACAAGCACACGTGCACATCTGTACATGCACACATGTTCTCCCTCCCTCTCTAACAGTATCCACATACACCAAAACAAAAGCGTGGGCTTTATCCACTCAAGTTGAACTTGACTGGAAATTGTAATGTCAACAAGCTTTAAAATCCATCATGGAGGAAAGGGGGGGGGGGCTGGAAACAAGCAGGGCCAAGTAAGTGTACAAAAAAGTTAGTAAAGGAAGTGATGGACAGACGCTGGGCAGTGCTGGCGCTGTCTTTAATTTTAACACTTGGGAGGCAGAGGCAGGCAGATCTCTTGAGTTCCAGGATAGCCAGGGCTACACACAGATGAACCTTTGTCTTAAAAAAGAAGGGGGAAAGGTATGAACATACAGAGAAGCGTGGCATTTGGGGGGTTGTTTTTTGTTTTTTTAGGGTTTTTTTTGGTTGGTTGGTTGGTTTGGTTTGGTTTGGTTTGGGTTTTTTGAGACAGGGTTTCTCTGTGTAGCCCTGGCTGTCCTGGAACTCACTTTGTAGACCAGGCTGGCTTCGAACTCAGAGATCCACCTGCCTCTGCTTCCTGAGTGCTGGAATTAAAGGTGTGTGCCACCACCGCCTGGCTGGGGAGGTTGTTTTTTGTTGTTTTTGTGACAAGATCTTGCTATGTACCCCTGGCTGTCCTGGGACCATAGAACAGGTGTCTTAATTAGGGTTTCCATTGCTGTGAAGAGACATTATGACCAAGGCAAGTAAGGACAATATTTAACTGGCTTACAGGTTCAGAGGTTCAGTCACTAATCATCAAGGCAGGAGCACAGCAGTTCCAAGGCAGGCATGGGGCCCAAAGTTCTACATCTTGTTCCAGAGACAAACAGGAAAACACTGCTGTCTTTCCGACAGCTAGGAGGAGGGTCTCAAGGCCCACCCCCACAGTGACACACCTACTCCAACAAGACCACACCTCCTAATAGTGTCACTCCCTAGACCAAGCATATTCAAACCACACCACCAGGCAAACCTCAAACTCTCAGAGATCTGCCTGCCTCTCTGTTTCTCTGAGTGCTGGGTTAAGGGCGCTGCTGTTCCCAGTCAAACACAGATGTTTTAAGACTTGGGGAACAAAGAGCCCCATACCCAAAGCCTGCAAAACCTGTGGAGGGCACCAGCTGCCTTGTGTGTGAGCCCTGTTAGGCTACTTACAGGACTGGAGACAAGAGCCTGTGTTCTCAGGCAGAAATATCTGTACCATTCATTCCCTCCCATCCCCTGTACCCAGTTTCTGTATCTGTGATGTGTAAGAGTTAAATTTAGCCAAGGATATGAGGTTGCACAGTGCAGGGTCAGCACTGGGGACCAGATGCTTCCCACTCCCTGCCGCCGATGGCTCAGTAGGTCAGGACATCTTGTCTGACTTCTGTTGGAAACACGACCTCCCCACAGGTCATCCCTGACTGCCTCTGGGCCTTGGCTAGCATGACTGAGTAGTAGAGGCAAGGTACCAAAGGGCAGACGGACTGGAAAGGGAAGGTTGGGTGGCCAGGAGCTGCCCACATAACTTGAAGAGCCTCTGTTTAGAAAGGGCAGCTCACTTTGTGTGTGCTGTAGCAAGCAAGGTGGAACAGGACAGAGGTCAGTTTTTGTCTTTACTAAGTCAGAACAACAGTCACCAACCGCCGGGCGTGGTGGCGCACGCCTTTAATCCCAGCACTGGAGAGGCTGAGGCAGGCAGATTTCTGAGTTCGAGGACAGCCTGGTCTACAGAGTGAGTTCCAGGACACCCAGGGCTATACAGAGAAACCCTGTCTGGGGGGGGGGGGGGAGTCACCTACCATATGTAACTGTAACTGTAACTGGTTGCTTTTGCAAACAAACACAGCAGCTTGATTGCCATAAAAATCATGTATGTTTATTATCTTGAAATGTAAGCCAGTACACATTCATTCAAAATTGGGTCTACGATGCCATTTGGCCCTTCTGTGATGGAGTCCTCTGTCACTGTGTGGTACCTTGAGTCAAGCAGCTGTGGGGCTGGAAACAGAGGCTAAGGTGGTGGATTGCTGCCTGTAGTGCTGCTATGTCTGGAGCATCGGGAGCTGGTAGACTGATTATCCTGATCTGAAGTGCTCAGTCCATCGGCCCCCAGCCTGCTTCTCTGAACTCCTCCTCAGTGCAGGATGGGATCCATGATGGCGCACATGCTAGGCAGACACCTCCCCACTGAGATTCACCTCCAGTCTCCTGATTTCCTGGCTTCCAAAGATCACATCTGTCTGATTAAGAACCCTTCCCCCCACCCCCACCCCGAGATTCAAATTTTAACTGCTGGAATGACACACCTACTCCAACAAGACCACAACACACCTCCTAATAGTGCCACTCCCTAGACCAAGCATATTCTCCCTCCTGTCATTCTGTGTTGCCTGCTCTAACCCTTCCTTCATCCTCAGGCGCAGTAACAGCATCTCCAAGTCTCCGGGCCCCAGCTCTCCCAAGGAGCCCCTGCTCCTCAGCCGGGACATAAGCCGCTCAGAATCCCTCCGCTGCTCCAGCAGCTACTCCCAGCAGATCTTCCGGCCCTGCGACCTGATCCACGGGGAGGTCCTGGGGAAGGGCTTCTTTGGGCAGGCCATCAAGGTGAGCACCGGAAGCAGCCGCTGCACGCTCTGCTACCACCACCTTCCTTTGGGTGGCACCAGAGGACACCTCGGAGGGGTTCGCTCTCTCCTATCTTTACATAAGTTCTGGGATCCAGCTCTAGTCATCAGGCATGAATGCAGACACCGGCCTCCTTCCTGGCTGTGAGTGATGTAGTGAGTGGCTCTGGAAGCTCAGGTTAGGTAGGGTCCACATCCCTGGCCCTCACGCCACCAATCAGTGAGGCTGTGCTAGGTGCCCACAGGCTCCAGGCTGCAGGGCATTCTACAAGGTGAAGGCTCCTGCTACCCTGGTGAGCTCAGGAACTAATCTTTCTCTCTTTCTCTCCTCCTCCTCTGCTGAGAGCTGGGAGGGGGGGTCAGGTAAGCTTTGTGTATCAGCTTTCCAGGCAGCAGGGATGGAAGGCTCACCTCCGACCCATCCAGCTCCCGGGTGCATGTCTGTGGTACTGACACCCTGCCCCCAGACTCTGTCCACCCAGGGGATTCACTCCTGTCCCAGATGAGCAGGGCCCTGCTTGACTTGGCAGCGTACCCTCCCAATTCTTCCTAGTTTCCGTTTTTAGCGTCCTGGCTTGCCCTTATGCATGCCCCAGCATTCTAGGGGAGAAGATACACTTCCTTCCTAGTCCCCTTTGCCCCGTGCTGTTTTCTACACATGGTCCCTGGCTAGTCTGTCCTCCAAGGAGTGGGATGACACTGCAAAGGTTTTTATTTTTCCTTTGCTTTTTCTTTCTTATTTTCCTCCCCCTGGTGCTGGAGGTCAATCCTGGAACCTTGAGCATGTCAGCCGAGTTCTCTACCACTGAGCGACTCCCTTAGCCCACAGATTGTCCCAAACAGAATGCCAGAATTGTCTCTGGTCTCTGTGCTGTTCACACTTGCCCTTCCTGTAGGTGACTCACAAAGCCACAGGCAAAGTGATGGTCATGAAGGAGTTGATTCGCTGTGACGAGGAAACTCAGAAGACCTTCCTGACTGAGGTAAGACGTGGGCTTGGACTTCCCGTCAGACAGTATTGGGGCTGAAACAAGAGGATCGTGGGAACCCAGGCCAGAGGTGGCAACTCAGTGAGACCCCGTTCAGAAAAGAAAGTGAAAAGAAAACTTGCTGCCAGGCCTAGTGGCCCAGTCCTGTCCCTCTGCAGCTACTGTGGAGGCTAAGGCAGGAGGATTTCTGTTCAAGGGATAGAAGTTCAAGGCTAGCCTAGGCAACAGAATGAGGCTGTCTCAAAATAGAAAAAAGTGGGGCAAGGCCAGTCAAATGGCTCAGCAGGTAATAGTACATACCGCCAGTGCAGAGGACCTGGGTTCTGTTCGCAGCATCTACATAGTAGCTCAAAACCATCCCATCACTCCAGTTCTGACCCACCCTGACCTGCTCCAATACCAGGCACACATGTGGTACACACATACGTGGAACCGAATACTCATTCACATACAGTAAATATGAATGAATGAATGAATGAATGAATGAATGAATGAATGAATGAATAAGAGTTGAGCTAGGAAGTGACCCAGTAGAAATCTTGTTTCAGCCGCTATTTTATTTTATTTAAAAAACCTGAAGGTTTATTTTGTCTCAGTCTTTTCAAGTTTCATGATTATTCTTGACTTTTTATGGTATGGTGTTTTGTCTGCATGTATGTCTGCAGACCAGGAGAGGCCATGGGCCTGGAGTTAGAGGTAGGTATAAGCAGTCAAGTGGGTGCTGGTGATCAAACCCAGGTCCTCTAGAAGAGCAGAGCCACCAGTGCTCTCCCCATCTCCCCAGCCCTCAGCCATTATCTTAGAACCTGGGCAGAGATTCTGTTGTGATAATGCACACCTTTAATCTCAGTACCCTCAGAGGCAGGTGGAGCTCTGAGTTCAAGGCCAGCCTTGGCTCCATCAGCTCAAGGGACTCCTCTAAATTACAGTACATCTGTTGAGTGCACATTTACTAAGGACACTACAGGCCAGTCTAAGGTGAGATTCAGGCTACAGGGGTGAGGTGATGGTATAAACGTACCACTGTAATACATGCTGTTATGGTCACCACCAAATATCCTCAAGTGGGACTCCAGGGAACAGATGCCCCATCCATGAACATCCCACTTGTACTGCCTCTTGCTCCTTAGGTAGCTGCAGCAGGGGACATTGGGGCAACTGCAGTGGGCCAGGTTGGGCTTCCTGCTCGGCTGCACCACCACAGGCCTCTGTCTCACTCTTGGGCCCTCCCGCCTGGCTCTCTAGAGTATATCCTAGAAAACCAGGGCCCAGTGTGCAAAACCTGTGAAGCTATACTCACTTTGTCTCCCCTCCCCCAGGTGAAAGTGATGCGGAGCCTGGACCACCCTAATGTGCTCAAGTTCATCGGAGTTCTGTACAAGGACAAGAAGCTGAACCTGCTGACCGAGTACATCGAGGGAGGCACACTCAAAGACTTCCTGCGCAGTGTGGTAAGCACGTAACCCCACAGTCAGGAGGAGCCTTGGTGGGTTATCAGAGGGACACCTGTGCTCATTACTCTGGAACCTTGAGGGTTAGAGGGACCTTGTTTGCCATCAGTGGTGTATACTGGGAGGGACTGGAATGGAGTCTAGACCAAAAGCTGGGAAGGACTCCTCTTATGGACATTCTCCTACCCTGCAGGACCCGTTCCCCTGGCAACAGAAGGTCAGGTTTGCCAAAGGCATCTCCTCTGGAATGGTGAGTCCTACCAACAGCCTTGCGCATGTGTAGAGTGAGGTGCAGGATTGCAGGCTGCTCTGGAAGACAGAGACCCATCTTGGGGGCTGAGACATTCATCAGCTGCCTACTGAATTTCTTTCAGTACCAAGGAAATGTTGGCTAGCTACTCTCTTTCAGTCAACAGTTCTGTTCTCAAAGAACTCCAAATCTCTTTAACACCAAACGGCATGAACAAGGCAAACCATAGCTCAGTGTACCCTGACCTTTCTGCAAAGAGGTGCTCAGGTGCAGCGGGACCTTACCTACCAAATATGAGGCGGAAGGGGGGACATGTATTCTAGATGAGGCGGGAAGGGGGACATGTGTTCTAGGTGAGGCGGGAAGGTGGACATGTGTTCTAGGTGAGGCGGGAAGGGGGACATGTGTTCTAGGTGAGGCGGGAAGGGGGACATGTGTTCTAGGTGAGGCGGGAAGGGGGACATGTGTTCTAGGTGAGGCGGGAAGGGGGACATGTGTTCTAGGTGAGGCGGGAAGGGGGACATGTGTTCTAGGTGAGGTGGGAAGGGGGACATGTTTACGTGAATGCTGAAGAATGAGCCAGTAGTAGACTAAAGTTCCTATTGGGTGCATTGTGGGCACGAGTCTAGCCATCCTCACAACTAGGGAAGTGACTGCTCCACACAGCAGGCACTGTGCCGAGGGAGGGGCTGCACCCAGGCGTGACCTCTGTTCACAGTCAAGAAGTGAGGAAGAAGAGGAAGGGCTGGGTCCTGGGCTTGCCAGGAGTTTGCCAGCAGTCACCCAGCTCTGTAAACAGAAGGCGAGCCAGAGCTGTGCAGGCAGCGATGGCCAGCACAGGAGAAGATGGCTCTGCAAAGGGATGGCCCTGTGGGGGCTGGAACAGAATCAACACACAGGGGTCTCAGGAAAGAGGGTACATGGGGGAGGTATGACAGCCTTTGAGGAGGGGTTGGCAGGCAGCCAGGCTGGGTTACAGCTATGGGAAAAACTCTGTGGGCCCAGGAACAGTGAAGTAGTACAGGGGGCTAGGAAGAGGGCAGTGTCGCCTTCCCCATCTACAGGGAAAGGAAAGACTGAGAAATGAGCTCCTAAGAGTGAGTCCCGGCACTCGGGAGGCAGAGGCAGGCGGATTTCTGAGTTCGAGGCCAGCCTGGTCTACAGAGTGAGTTCCAGGACAGCCAAGGCTACACAGAGAAACCCTGTCTCAAAAAAAACAAAACAAAACAAAAAAAAGAGTGACTCGGGAATGTCTAGTAAAAATAGTTTAGAAATGGCTGCACAGGAAGAGGGAGGGGCTGAAGTACAGACAGAGGAGGAGGATGTCTCAGGGGAGGTGAGTCAGGAGGTCATTGCTTCCCCAAAGGGGCTGAAGCCAGACTCTGGAGGGGGCAGGGGGAGCAGTGTGTTTGAGTGCTCACTTTAGATTGCCTCAAGGATGGGGGACTCAGAGGCCAGTAGAGGTGGAGACAGTGGGAAAACCTGGGCAGGAACTGGCAGTTTTCTGTTGATGTTAGGACACAAGTGTGGCTTGGGGATGGGGATGGGAAGCTAAACAGGCTTGGCCTAGAAGACAGGAGTAGCTGGGGCTGGGGGAGGGGCAGCAGAATGGGCGTGGCCTGGGCCAAGAGGCTCCATGGCTCCTGCTTCTGTTACAGGCCTATTTACACTCCATGTGCATCATCCACCGGGACCTGAACTCACACAACTGTCTCATCAAATTGGTACGTCCCACTGTGCTGGCCTGAGATGCCTGGGGCTATCCCTCTGGCTTCAGACCAGACACGCCATCTATAGGATCTATTTTGGGCTTTATGCTAAATCAAGTGCCTTTTGCCATCCCCATCTTATGGAAGCTCTCAGACACACACATGCAGGAACAATTTCACCTCCCCAGGAGCAACCTTGAGGTGATTATTATTAGAAGGGATTAGCTCGCCTGTCTGGCAGGCAGGAGTCTGGGTGTGGATAGGGGCTGAATTCCTTGTCTGTGAAGAGCTCTTGCCTTGGAACAGGCCCCTAAAACAGTTTGCTGATCCCACTTTACAACGCGGACGGGCTGCAGGGTCTTTGATCCACATAGGTAGCATGGGGCCAGGGTTCCTCAGACAGCCCTCAGTTACAGTTGTTCCAGCGTTGCGTCTCCTGCCAGCTTCCCTCTCCAGTCGTCCCTCTTCACGCCACTGCCCCATAGCTCCTCCCTTTCCCTTACTGCCTTTGCCTGACCTTTTCTCTGAACCTGTTCTGGCAACTACAAGTCCTTGTTAGGAACAAGACAAAGGGCTGAAGATAGACAAGAAATCCTAAGTCACCTGAAGTGCACTCTACGGGTCACTTCCCCGAGGCTCTCCCCCTTCAGTTTGGAATCTGTGGGCAGATACCAGACTGAAAAGAAAAAACCAACAAAGGCCCAGCCACTGCCTCCCAGGAGAACTTTCTGGTGTGACTCTTCTCTGCTGTGTAACTTCACTCCCCTTGAAGGTGGCCTCTCTTGCCTTTGCCTACACCCCAGGGACAGGTTAGAGAAGCCCCCCCCCCCCCCCCGGGTCCTGACCTAGCCCTTGTCCTACTAGGACAAGACAGTGGTGGTAGCCGACTTTGGGCTGTCACGGCTTATAGTGGAAGAGAGGAAAAGGCCTCCAGTAGAGAAGGCCACCACCAAGAAACGCACCTTACGCAAGAGTGACCGCAAAAAGCGCTACACTGTGGTGGGAAACCCCTACTGGATGGCTCCCGAGATGCTGAATGGTAAGTTCAAAATCCATGGAGGGAAAAGAGCCAGAGAGAAGACAGAAGCCATGTCTTAAATTAAGTGCTGTAAGCTGGGGAGGCCCGTGACAGGGACAGGCACTCAGGGGAGGCCGATGAACTTTCAGGCTTGGCTAGGCCTCATAAACTTTCAATAACAGCTAGGAAAGCAGCAAGCCATCCTGGGTGGCAGGTAAGCTCTAGGGATCTTTTGTCTCCAAATGGCCCAGGCTGTTCCGAGTTCTCTAGCCTTAGCCTTCCGTCTCCAGATCAAGAACTGAAGTATGGTGCCCCCTGGTGGATGCTGGCTAACCCTGGCTCATGGTCAGTCTAGATGAGCCTGAACCTGGGTGTTGTTCTTTATGACACGCAGTCATAAAGTCACCCTGGGCATCTTTGGGGCTGCTGAAGCCCTAGTTCTTGGCTCTGCCACCTGAAAGCTGCTTCCCTCTCTTCCCCAGGCAAGAGCTACGATGAGACGGTGGATGTCTTCTCTTTTGGGATCGTTCTCTGTGAGGTAATCTCGGGCTCAGATACGCAAGGAGCCCTCCCTCCCTCCCTCCCTCCCTCCCTCCCTGAGATCTGGGTTTTTCTCTTACAAGTGAACAGTTTGCCACAAACTCAGTGGTTAGGCTGCAGCCTAGCCCAGTATCTCTCAAAGCCCTGAGTCACGGAGACACATTGAGAACCTTTTCTCCTACAAAATTATAAGGGACAGGAGGACACACGATGGTTAGAATAATTAAAGTATTTTTTACGAAGTTGCTTTCTTCAGTAGACTGCAATAGAATATCTGCCATCTATAGAAAATTAAGGTGATGGCAGCCAAAGGGTTTCAGACATCAATGAAACCCAGTCCATCCCCTTGTAGAGCCTTGGCCCAGAACCTTGGCCCGGTAGAGGACGTAGCTGTAATAGAAATGGGCAGGTAGGGTACGTGGAGGCTTCTAGTGACCAGCATTGCTTCTGCTGCAGGGAGGCCTCTTCCGAGCCCTCCTCAGTATCCGGACTCAGTGTAGAGAGGTCTAGATTAGCATGGGAAGGGAGGTGGGGCACAGGGCTGCCCCCTCTAACTTGGGGTTTTGCCGCCCTGCGTATCTGTCTATAAGAGCAACCCTCCCTCCTCTCTCTGTGGCCTCTGTAGTCCTTCCTGACCATCGCTCTTTTTGCCTGCAGATCATTGGGCAGGTTTATGCGGATCCCGATTGCCTGCCCCGCACACTGGACTTTGGCCTCAATGTAAAGCTTTTCTGGGAGAAGTTTGTCCCAACAGACTGTCCCCCAGCCTTCTTCCCCCTGGCTGCTATCTGCTGCAAACTAGAGCCTGAGAGCAGGTTGGTGTCTCACCTCTTTCTCCCACCTTACAGCGCTCCAGTCCCGAGATGCTTGCTTTAGATCAACCCCTGCCCTTCCCTAGATGAGCAATTGAATCCTTGAGCTCCAGAGTAAACTGCTAAACCACTCAAGCCCCTGACATCTCTGACAGCCACATTAGGGAACAGGGGCAGCTCAGAAGCAAGGGGGCTGGACAAGATAGAAGAGCAGTGGGGTTTTTTGTTTTTTGTTTTTAAAGAAAATCTGGGCACGGTGTGTGGACCCACAATAGAATGTGTGGAATGAATGGGGCCATGGGTTCATTTCTCAGCTCTGGTTGCTCACATCTGTCTGTTGTTCATCCCTTCTCTCTGCAGACCGGCATTCTCAAAGCTGGAGGACTCGTTTGAGGCACTCTCCCTGTTCTTGGGGGAGCTGGCCATCCCACTGCCAGCAGAGCTAGAAGAACTGGACCACACTGTGAGCATGGAGTATGGCCTAACCCGGGACTCACCACCCTAGCCCTGGTCCATCCCCCTGCAGGGGGACATTCCACAGCCAGCATTGCCCCCTCTGCACCCTGTCCTTGCTGTGAGCAGGACTGCCTAGGTTTCCTGTGGATTGACGGCTTGCTTAGAGGCACAACAAGCCATCCCTACTACCTCCCCAGGAGGCACTTCGGTGCAGGGAAAAAAATTCTCCGCAAGTTTTGGGGGCCTAGTTTCTATCTGTAAATCCAACACTCACCTGAAAGCTGTGAAGAGGATAAAAGAGCCTGGATTCTAGACCAAGAGTCTGTTACTCGGGACTACTTGAGACCTCTGTGGATTGAGATTCTGGGAGGCTGTAGCTTTACACTAATCAACATGATCTGGGCCTGCTGGGCAGGATGACCGAGTGAACTGGCCTGAGGGCTCTGGAGTCTGGCTCAGCAAGGTGCAGGACTTGAAGTAGTAGTAGTGAGTTACAGAAACAGGGAACCTTCAAAGCATGTGAAATGACAGTAGCAATTTCTCATCCATCCTGGGATGCCCTTTGGAGCAGGTTTTAAAGAGTCTTAAGTATGTGGTAAAACCTACAGAATCCAACAAAGGACTGGTCTCTGCTCACAGCCCAGGGACCACATCAGTGCGTGGGGAGTTTCCACTTCAGCATCCTGTCTCAACAAGCAGTCACTCACAAAAACACCAAAGAAACTGGGGCTGGAAACAGGCCCTGCCCTCTAAAAGCCCCGTATCCAGGTTGGTGGGCTCAGTCAAAAACTCAGCATGTTGCCTAACAGTACATGGGTTCTGGATGCCAGCCTGGTTTGCCTCAGACTTTGGGTCTAAGCAGAGAGAAGGGGGTCCCATCAATTTCTTTGCACCCTTGTGGCAGCTACTGCACATCCTCTAGAATGTCTGGGCCAGGCAGCAACGTGGGACAGGCATTGGTGGCTGCTGAGTCCCGAAACTGAGATAGGAAAAGAACACCCAGAGCTGGGCCTTGTAGATTCTACCTCTTTTGTTGCTGGTCCAGCTTGCTTCCTGAGCCACACTCGAGGGCCATGGGCATGGGCAACTATGGGAGCACTTTCCACCCCTGGCTGTCAGGTGTCCAGGGACTCTAGCTCACCAAGGTTTGTCATCTAAGCGGGAGCTCACGCCATGTTTAACAAATTGGGAATGGGTTTGGTTATAAATGCGTGTGATGGGTTGCACTGGTGGGGGATTCAGAAAGAGTGGTTGCTGTTATTAGCTTTTATCTCTGGGGTGATACGTGAGATATTTTGTACATAGACGAAATGAATTATGGGATGGGAAGTCTTTGGCCACTTTACTTGCTGTGTAGACTGTACTTGCGTGTGGAGTTTGCACACTTGCTGCAGAGGGAATCCTGAACTCCCGATGGGCATGGTTCAGCGTCCTGTGACTGAGTATGCTTGCACTGTCCCCAGCAAGTGTGGGAGTGGGGCCCGCGCTAGGCCATGAAGCAGACTAAATAAATTAAGCAGTTAACATAGTGATGACAGAGAGTGCCAAAGTGACTTAGGGCCTGACTTAAACACGGAGGACAGGATGGATAATCACTGTCTGACCAGGGTTTGGTTCCCAGCACCCATGTGGTGGCTCTCTAACATCTGTATCTCCAGTTCCAGGGGTACTGTACCTCATCTCACCTCTGTGGGCTCCTGCACATACATGGTACACATACATGCTCTTGGGTACATAAATTCACATTTTAAAGTGTTTTAAAGAAACATGGTCTGCTGGCCACTTTCATATAACTTACCAGGGAATTCTCAGTCTCAAGTTTAATCCCCTCACCTGGACAACAAACCTTCAGAGATCATATGCATCCACTGGAGCCCCTCTGAGGAGCAGCTGATGACCTCATCTTAGGCCCGCAAAGCTATCAGGTTCTCGGCTGCTTACCCAGTCCTCAGGGGCCTTCTGCTTCCAGAGCTGTTGCACCAGACCACTGGCCCAAATAATGCCAATGTTTGGTAAGATCCTGGGCACCAAAGAAAGAAAAAGAAGCCCCACAGCCTCTGCCAAGTGTGGAAGTGTGTGTTTATAAGTCTACACGCAAGATACAGAGGCTGGGGAACCAAGATCAAGGCCAGCCTAAGTCTGTCTAGTGAATTTTGGGCCAGCTATGGCTAAAGCACTGAAAGCCAGATCTAATAGCTTTGTGGCTCTAAAATGAGGTCATTTTGTATATAAATGTAAAGGTAATGTCTCCTAAGCATCCTGTGGTGGAAGACTTCAGGTTAAGAGAATGTATGTTTGGCAGTATTGGTGGCTCACACCTTTAGACCCAGCAGAGGCAGGTGTATCTGAGGCCAGCCTGAGCTGTTACACAGAGAAACCAAGAATGGAATAAAATGCAGTCCCTAGTAAACACCGCATCTGAAGTTCCCAGTGCTGGGCTACAACTCAACCTGTTGCTGAGGTCAACTGCTAAAACTTGGACACCAGCCCTGCACATTCTCAACCCTTCTAACCCTAGGCACAACCTACCTTTCTCTCCCTTGGCTGCTGCAGAATTATCAACTGCCCCTTTGTCTCTAACCCCCAGCAAAGGCTGTTGAGAGGGTTTATCCTAAAACTTCCCTGCTCTACCTTGGAAAGAAACTGAAGGGCTTCAAGCCTAAGATAGTCATGGTGACCTTGACATTCTAACAACTCAGTGACCACTATCTCCCAGTGGCTGGGAAGTGACATCCTCATCACCACAAAAAATGTGCAAGGTAAAATCATGTTTTGTGTTTATATAAGTCAAATGCAAAACAAATTGCCATAGTTCATACACAGGTGTCAGAATGAGGTATATAAAACATACAGAGAAATACTTTCATAGGAAAGTAGGAAGTAGTACTGTTCTCTTTCCCACAGTCACCACCACCATGGGAACCCTGAGATCCAGGCCCCCTCAACAAATGGCTCGTGAGAGCAGCCTGGTGAAGCCTGCTCCCAGTGTTGGGAGTAGAAGGGCTCCTGGCTGGGGACACTGCCAAGGCCAGGAGGACACTGGGAAGCTGCTTTGCCCTTTCTGGAAACCCCTTCAGGTCTTTCCCAGTGGCTCAGTGATTGTTTTGTACCGGTTAATCTTAACCCTATGGAAGGAACTGGCCTAGGAGTCATAGAGCTGTCTGCAAGCCAGGTAGGACTACAATGCAAGCCCCACCATGCCCCTGTTACCTAACTTCTGGTTTAGTCTCTAGGCTCACCTTTCAGCTGCAGGTCACCAGACTCTCAAGCATGTAATTCCCATGAATTGGCTGGCTATTTTCTTATCAGTGCAAAATTGAGAGGTTCCTCTATCCAGCCCCCAAAAGACAGTCTAGATACTCAGGTCTACTGCATGAGGCTGAAGGCAGAAGCGGGTCCTTCACCTACGTGGAAGGTTCAGTGCAATTCTTCCAGAAACTTACAAGGTAGGAAGAGACCCTTGGGCCCAGGCCTACCCCACAGTTGTCAAGGCACATCACTGCCAGCAAGCTGGGGCATGCCCAGCAGTCCCCATCTAGAGCCCACTTGCAGCCCAGAATTCTAGCTTTTTACAGATTCATTTCTGGTTCTTGGAAGTTAGAAGGGACTTTCATCCTAAATATTTCTTTCATTTATATATATAGTTTTTTTTTTTTTTTTATGCTTGACCTTAACTAGGAATAACAGTATATGCCACTCAAGTTCCTGGATGACGAATGGAAAAGCAGAGACTGAGGCACCTTCTTCAGTATAGAGGACAGAAGCGCTTTAGCCAGCTCCCAGTCTTTCCTTGGCCCAGGCAATGTGGAAGCCCTTATTTGCCACAGCACCACTGTGGCTACTGTGCCAGTCTCTCTCCACAGGCAAATCCTGCTCCAAGGGATAGAAAAGGAGCGTTGATAGGACCCTACCCAGCCTCCTCACCCTCACTCATAATGCTACCTGCTTCTTCTTGTGTCATGGGGAGTCACATCCCCCCCAAAAGAAAAATGGGATAAGGTTTTAACCACAACACAAAATGTAGCTCCTCCCAACTGCAGGAGGGTGACCTGTCCTGTACCAGTGTTTACATGGGCACCTGCCCACTGAAGGGGCTCAGGCCCCAGGGGTGCCAGCCTGGCCTGTGAGGAGGGTGCTGCCCTCCTGCACGTCAGCAGGAGTCTGGTTGCTGTGCACAATGATGGTGTTTTCATCCACGGTCTCACAGGTGGGGTTTGTGAAGGCAGACAGGGGCAGGGTGATTCGCTGCATCTCCCTCTCACAAGCTTTCTTCTCATGTTGCTCTTTCAAGTCCTTCCCCCTGTCAGGAAAAGAAAGCATCAGGTTGAGCTTCTAACATGGCTTTGCTCAGTTAGCCTTTGTGCAGCCTGAGCAGGTCACCTGACCAAGTCAGGACTAAACCAGCCCAGGACCAAGACATTGATTAGCCATCCTATCGGGCAGCCTTCGACTCCGCAGGCAGCGCTGCCCACTGCTGGCTGCCCTGTCTTGGGTGGCTGCTGCATGGGACTCAGTGGGGATAATGTACAAGAAAGAAACAAAGTAAGACGGGGCTTTGTTTTCAGCCCAGGAGTCCCAGAGACCCAAATGCTTCACGACCTGCCTTCCTGGGCTGGCGAGATGGCTCAGCAAGAAAAGGCACCAAGCACCAAGCCTGACAGCCTGAGTTCCAAAGAATAAGGTCACAGGTGATATCTCACAAGTTGCCCTCTGACCGCTACACCTGCAGTAGCAGGCATGCACCCTCTCCTCCACAGAATAAATTTTTGTTTGTTTTAAAAGACTGTCTTCTCATCCTGAAGTCCTGGAAAGTGGGAGCCCAGGCTAGAAATTAAATGACTCAAGGGCAAACGATGAAAATGGCTATCAAAAACCTCTCAAGTTTGTCAATGTCTTTGATGTCTCCTGATACTCTGTGACCCATTTGGGCTGCAGTGCTGTTCTGCTTATGTTGAATAATCACAGCATGCCTGAGGGGTGTGTGTGTATGTGTGTGTGAGAGAGAGAGAGTGAGAGAGAGATGGAGATCTCACTTCAGTCTCTGTTCAGCCTAAGATTTAGTTATTTTATTTTTAAAAGGGGGCGGGGGGTGTAGAGATGGCTCAGCAGTTAAGAGCACTGACTGAGTCAATTCCCATAACCACATGGTGGCTCACAGCCATCTGTAATGGGATCTGACACCCTCTTCTGGTGTGTCTGAGGATAGCTACAATGCACTCATATAAATGAAATAAACCTTTTTTAAAAAGTTAAAAAACAACAAACAGTCCAGAGCATTTAAGGGATACAGGATAGACTCTAACAAGTTCATTGGGCTCTGGCTGCTCTTAAGAGAAATTGTGACGCAGAGTCAACCCCTAAGGCATGGTGGTACAGGGATTCAAACCTAGGTCTTCTAACTCCACATGTGGGCCCTTCCCACGGGAACCCTGCCCGTCCACTATGTCCAGTAGACTGCACGACAGAGCCAGTACCGACCCCAGGGCACATCCTTTGAAGCCAACTACTTGGGCTCTGCTCTCAGAAGGTGACAGGAACCAAGTGGATGATTAAAACTACACAAGCCTCAGGAGTAGAGGCTGAAGCAATGCAGTGCAGGTGGGAGTGGTCTTCTGGCAAAACTTCCACCACAAATCTCAATAAACCCAAGAGCCAGATGACTGCAGAAGTGGGAGGACGAGGTCAGTCGGCACAGGCCCCCCTCTCTCTCTGCTCATGCCGTCACTCAAGAACACTGGTGTTCATCATCTGTTGCAATAGTAAGCTCCCAGGCCAGGTGAAGGACTTCAGCCACCACTGCAACATGGTGCTGGAGAATGTGACAGAGATGTTGACTCCGAGAGCAACAACAGCAAGAAGTCATCTAAGCAACAAGGATCACTGCATCTTTAAGATGGCCCTGCTCATCCTGTGGTATGGACCCCATTCATCCCCAGCAAGTACAGCAGGAACCTTTCTCCCTCCATGAGAACTTGCTCCCGCCTTGCCAAGACCTGCCCAGTGCAACTGAAATAAAATATTGTTTGTTTGTTTAAATCAAAACACAGGGGCCTGGTTTAGATCTCAGGGACATAGCTATGATCATCTGTATCCAACATCCATCACATGATAGGCGCTGATGAAAGTTAAAGAAAAAAAATACTGGAGGACAAATTCACAGGAGCCTCAATTTAAATACCCTCTTAGCTAATTCCCTCTACTGTGTATCCTAGCTCCAGTCTAGCCTATCTGTTTAACACTTGGCAAGACAGCTCTCTGTGCCTCGTTTTTTTCACATGTGAAATACTTTTGAAGCAGCTTGCACAAGCCAGTGCAACTGCTTGCATGATCTAGGTTATGCCTTGCTCTGGCACAGTCCTGACTCGCTCGGCAATGTTACCCTCATTGCCCTTAAAAGACCTCTCCTATTACCCACCCAAGACAAGAATTATTCATCTTACTTAGTGATACCCTCCTCTCTGGGCCTTAATTTCACCATCTTAAAATAAGGAGTTGGGCATGATAATCTCTGGAGCCCTGGACCGTCTGTGATTCCCCCACGTGACTTAATGATCTGATCCCCGAGTCCCCATTGTAAGGTCACAGGAGGCTGATAAACTCATCCCCCTGGAGCCCCTGGGGCACCAAGTTTCTCAACATACAAGCCCAGGCCTGGCCTGTGCTTCCTGTTAGCTTTTTTGTTTGTTTGGGGTTTTTTTTGTTTTTGTTTTTTTTTTCTGAGACAGGGTTTCTCTGTGTAGCCCTGGCTGTCCTGAAACTCACTTTGTAGACCAGGCTGGCCTTGAACTCAGAAATCTGCCTGCCTCTGCCTCCCAAGTGCTGGGATTAAAGGCATGCGCCACCACTGCCCGGCCTCCCATTAGCATCTTGACTGGATATCAACTCCCACCTGGTACACTCATCACAGAGAGAGGGCCTTCTGGATTAAGCATTTCCTCACTTGTCTCCTCAGTCACCCATCAGTTGTGGTTGACTGCCATACAGAAGGAAACACCTATCTGTATAATTAATATAAAGCCATGCTCTTCAAGATGGCTCATGTAGGCAAACACTTGGAATGTCTGGGTTTGATTTAGTAAGGGATCCTCGTCCCCAAGCTAGCAGTGACTCACAAAAATAATGCAATCAAGTCGTGGTGGAGGCCTTAAATCCCAGCACCCAGGAGGCAGAGGCAGGAACTCTGTGAGTTCAAAGCCAGCCTAATCTAGAATGAGTTCCAGGACAGTCAGGGCTACACAGAGAAACCCTGTGTGGGAAGGAACATCTTTTACCAGAGGCTAAAATTCAAAATCTACAAGAATGCTGGAGGAAGAAAGCAAGCCAGGAACCCACCGCTTCCAGAATGCCATCGAGGTACCAGGAGTGATGCATCATCCAGGAAGAGAGACAGCGTTTTAACTGCACCTTTGATGGACGCCACACACTACACAGGCCCTGCCCTCACTTCTGCCCATTTATTACATGCAGAAGCCTGGTTTTCCTCCACTCCCTCCCCTATGAAGCATGTGTCTGTACCCTGATGAACAGCTGGTAAGGCAGGCTTCACCACTCACAAGTCTATAGGAGTCAAAACAGTTTGTATTAGTGGAGGGCTAGAACAGCAACCAAGGGTGAAGGAAGCAACCGCTGTGACTAGTCTGGATGGATCAGCCTTATCCATCTAGGAGCCTGGAAGCATGCCTCATCCCACGTGCCTACCTAGGAATCCTGGAGATGGAGGCTGCCAGGCTGAAGTGACCATTAGGCAGCCCAGCCCCCTCCCACTGTGTGGGGGCAGGGGACAGTCTGGCTGTTGTCTGGCAGCCAAGACAGAACAAAGGCTTACTCACTGGTTCAGCTTCTCTCCCATGGGGGTGGGGTGGTGTTGCCTTACTGTTTTCCCTCCTTTTATCAGACTAAGAGCTCCCTGCAGAGCTAAGACAGCACTCAGCAGGGACAGGGAGCAGCCCCAGCCGCCGCCTAGCTGCACCTCGTGGCCTGAGTGACCAGGACAAAGGCCCAGCCAGACGTGAGTTCCCTTCCACCCCCACCTTCAGCTATTCTTTCCAAGGAGGAAGCGGTGGGGCCTGCCCACCCTTCCCAACTCTGGGAAGCTCCCTTCATCAGCCAAGCCCCGGGCATCACAGAGTTGAAGACTTGCAGGAATCACACTAATGGCTCTAGGGCCCGTGTGCAAGCTGGGCTGGCCAGAGAGAAGGAAGGTGAAGAATCAGAGCTGTACCTGTCTCCTGCCTCCTACACCACCCTAGGCGTGGAAACAGCAGAGGCCTCTGCGGCTGTTTCCAAACCCAAAGCCGTGCTCTCACTCCAGATTTATTTATTTTATGTATGTAGGAGGCTACTGTACAGACACACAAGTGTATACCCGAGTGTGTGCACACTGACTCTATCCTCACAAGATACCCATGCCCCATCTATTATCATCTCTTTATCTCTGATAAAGCTGGGGGTGGGGGTGGGAGAGAGGGGAGAGGAGGGAGGGAGGAAAGGGAGAGAGGAGGAAGGACAGGAGAGGGAGGGAGGGAGAGAGAGATGAAAGGGGGAGAGAGGAGGGAAGAAGGGAGAGAAGAGAGGGAGGAAGGGAATGAGAGAGAGGAAGGGACAGGGAAGGAGAGAGGAGGAGGGAAGGGGAGAGGGAGGAGAGAGAGGAAGGAGGAAGGGAGGGAGAGGAGAGAAGAGGGAGGGAAGGAGGGAGGGAGGGAGAGGAGAGGAGAGGGAGGGAAGGAGGGAGGGAGGGAGAGGAGAGGAGAGGGAGGGAGTGCTGTTAAACTACCTGTCCAAGCAAGAGCAGAACTGGGTTTAAACCAAGCACTAGTGTCCTCTAAAGAAATCCCAGCTCACCTCCATCCTAGGGAGTAAACTGAGTCCCAGAAAAGGTGAATAATGTCCCTGATATGTGCTGTCAGCAATTGGAGGGGATGCTGAAAGAAGAGCTTAGGTTGGTTGTGTTTTAAGTTTCTAAATGAAGTCATTGTTGGAGAACTTTCTCTCTCTTCTACTGCCCCGAGTGGTTAAAATCTAGATGAGGCTGCTGGGTCTTGTCAGGGTGCTGGAGATAACTGACAGTATTTAGATATATCTTCCTGTCCAGCCAGCCATGCTGTACCTTAGGCCTGTAATCCCAGCACTCAGGAGGTCGAGGTATAAAGGCCAAGAGTTCCTAGCTATTGCTCCAGAGATGGCCAGCAGTTAGGAGCACTTGCTGCTCTGTTAGAGGACCCAGGTTTGATTCCCAGCCTCACATGGCAGCTCACAGCCCTCTGGGAAGGCCACAGGGCAGGACAAACATGCAAGTGAAACGAGGCTGGAGAGATGGCACAGCAGCCGAAGAACACTGGCTGCTCCTTCAGAGGAACCAGACTGGATTCCCAGCACCCACATGGTGGTTCACAACTCCAGTTCCAGACGGTCCAGTGCCTTCCCGGGCTTTTGAGGACAGGGTGCACTGATATATATGCAGGCAAACCCCACATACACACATACACACACACACACACACACAGTTTCAGGTCAGCCTGGGTTAAAGAGTAAGAACCTGCCGGGCAGTGGTGGTGCATGCCTTTAATCCCAACACTTGGGAGGCAGAGACAGGCGGATCTCTGAGTTTGAGACTAGCCTGGTCTACAGAGTGAGTTCCAGGACAGCCAGGGCTACACAGAGAAATCCTGTCTCAAAAAACAAAACAAAAAAACCCCTAAACAACAACAACAAAAAGAGCAAGAACCTATCTCAAAACAAGAAACACACACACACACACACACACACAGTGGTCGAGACTGGGTACCAAGGACATGATGTATTTTAACTCTTCTAAGTCTCAGCTCCTCATTGGGACCAGAGCTTCAAGGGAGGCGACGAGCTAAGTAATAATCACCGAACAGCAGGGCCTGACTTATCAAGAAGCATGCAGCATCTGATGCTGTCCGACTGCTTACATAAATGTCTGTGCAGGGGAAACATTTAACAGACATGATACCTACCAAGCAGGGGTGGCCTGAAATGACACTCAACGTAAAGTTCTTGCCCTGCCATCTGTTCCCTTTGGGTGGAGAGAGGGAAGCTCAGAGCTTGTTTCTAGACCACATGCGGTTTCCTGTTGTACAGGTTGTTCTCAGAGCTTGTTTGCTAAGGAAAGGGGTGGTCCCGAGGTTAGTGACAGGGAATCTGGTGACTTAGTGCCTTCCTCCACCCCCACCCCGTATACCGGAAAGTTCACTCAAGGTCACGTGGCAGCCCCATGACAGCCTAAAAGAGTAAAACTAAAAGAAAAATACCTGGCTTCTGCACGGGGCACCCACTGAACTTGGAATTGAGGGCAGCTAGATCAAGCTCCTGAAGGTCTGGAAACTGTCCTAAAATGGGAAGGCGGCCAAACGCTATCCTGAGGCTAAGGAACATGGGAGAGTCTCAGCGCTCAGGCTGGGTCAGTTGACTGGACAGGCAGAGGAACTATACGGTTTTCTTCAGAGTTTCTAAATGAACAAGTGGGTGTCACTGGCTGGACCTGCAAGTCTTCGATGCTTCTGAGGACCACACCCTTAGTCAGGATGCTCCCACAGGTCCATGGTTCCCGACTCACAGGAAATCAGAGAAACCCATAAAGTAAAATCACCTGTTCATGCGAATGGTAGAGCTGGGATTGAGAGCAACACAACAGCCTGGCGTGGCAGCGCACGCCTATGATCCCAGCACTCGGGAGGCAGAGGCAGGCGGATTTCTGAGCCTGGTCTACAGAGTGAGTTCCAGGACAGCCAGAGCTATACAGAGAACCCAGTCTCAAAAAACCCAAAAGGAAAAGAAAAGAAAAAGAAAGCAATACAGCACCAGTGTCCTTTTCAGAAACAGCAGGGCTGCAGTCACCATCCCTAACTCCCCAGCTGAGAGAGAAACTGAGGTCCAGAAAAGGTAAGTAGTCAAGTACTCACAGTCTATAGACAAGCACACCAGCTGCTGCTAATGGATCACTCGCTGTGCGCCATGCACCCAAGCTAAGCAGCCACACACCTTCCCCCCACAGGAATGCTTCCGATGGGTAACAAGAAGCAGCCTGCCCAGCAGGCCACATAGACGGCAGCTTGCTCCACCACCTATTCTCTCTTGCCTCAAGTTTCCTCATCTGAGAGCTGGAAAGAACTGCCATTCATCTGATAAGAGCGATTGGAATCTCAGCTCTCATGAGGAGGAAGCAGGATTCAGACTGCAAGAAGCCAGGCTTGGTGAGTTAACACTTTTATCCTAGCAACCAGGAGGCAGAGGCAGGCACTTCTCTGAATCCAATGCCAGACTGGTCTGTCTAGAGAGATCCATGACAGCTAGAGTTACAGGGTGACTGAGACCCTTTCTCCATCAAAACACCACCATCAAACAACAACAACCACAATGAAGAGTTCGAGGCCACGTTCTCGCTATATGAAGATTCCAAGGCCAGCCTAGTAGATGAGACCCAGTCTCAAACAGAAAATGAGGTTGGGGCAAGCCAAGCGTCAGAGCATAGCATAGCAGTAGGTGAGAACATGCCACTGCTGAAGCAATGCCTCGCCTGCCCTTTTCCATCTGCAATGTGGCTGACTCAATACCTCTAAGAACGCCTCGGGGTTAGAAAGTGATGGCTGAGAGGCTCTTCAACACATTTTAGATGTGGCTCCCAAGGCTGGACAATGCAGCCCACTCTACCACTTCCCTTTCAGGAAGGCTTCTCCTGGCAGAGAAATATCGCTGGTCCTTGGGGCTGGAACTCATACCCGGACTTTGTCTGAGAACACTCAGTGTTGTAACAATGGTTTTGATTCATGTCACTGATTAGGACAGACTTGTCCCATGGGGCTGCAAGTTTGTCCTTGCTTCCCAAGCAGTCTCTTACACTTTCATATCTTGTAAGGAGCAGCAAATGGATTTTCTTCTGTAATGATTTATTTTCTTCTCCCTACACTAGAAGACACCCCACTGATGACATTTAAGCCCCAATATGAGACTTCAAGACCAGGAGCTAGGGACCTTTTTCAACAGTGGAATGTTTTGACACATAGTCTCTGTCTTACAAATGGAGGTAACTCGCCTCCTGCCTGCTGAGATTAAAGATGTTTTGCTTTTTTACTTTTTTTTTTTTTTGTCTTTTTGAAACAGAGCCTCAGTTTCCAAACTTGTAAACCTCCTGCCTCAGTCTCCTGAGTTCTGGGATTAGAGTATGTATGAAGCAGGACACCTATCTTAGTAGCAAAATTTTAAAACTCAACAAAATGAATCTCTTTTCCTTCAGAGCATGACGACACGGGCTCAGAAATTCCATTCTCCAAGAGGTTGAGGCAGGAGGATTCCTTGCCCTGAGGGCCCAAGATCACCAGGCAGTGACTAAAACCAAATCGCTACTATTAAGCTGATTTTGATTCATTGCCTTACTTCCTTTTGAAAGACGCCAAGAAGCTGATGTGATATTGCTTGTATGTCTTCCTTAGCCCTATACCGAGGGATCCAGGAGGACAAAGTACCCACCTCTTGTAAGTGTAGCCCACAATAATGCCAGCTCCAATAGCGAGGATGATCACCATCATAGTAATGCCCAGCACGTAGCCTGCAAAGGACAGGACACCAGGTCCCATTAGCCACACCCTGGACAATCAGCCAATGACATCATCTGAGGAACCCCATCCCACGTAGCCATACCCAGAGTTCCTAGGTCTTTTTTTTCCTTGGAGTTCATCCTCACAAGCTGGCTGATCCCGATCACTGGCTGCACCTCGGCTGCCTCACTCCTGGCTGGTAGGGCGTTAGCAGGAGGGAACACCTGTGCCTCTTTGTCACCTGGTGCACCAGACTTCTCTTCCAGCTCCGTGGTAGAGGAAGGCGGTGGTGCTTGGGAAGTGGTCTCTGGAGGTGAGGTGAAAAATAGCTCTCATCAAAGGCTGTCCTAAGTGCATTCTACAGCCAAACCTGACAAGACTGTTGGGGATGTTTTGGGAAGGGTCTGCCCTAAAATGCTTCCCTAAACTGGTATCAAATCCTGCCCCAGGCCAGGAGTGGTGGTGAACACCTGAATTAAGGAACACAGGCAGGAACATCTATCTCTGTGAATCCCTGCCAGCCAAACAAGCCGGCTGCAAAATGAGATCCTATCACAAAAACAGAAAGGGGGAAAACAACTCCCCTGCCCCAGGGGCAAAATCAGACCTGAAAGGGCTGCAGGGATGCTGGGATGTTACAAGGCAAATGTGAGGAAATGGTATCAAGAAACAATAGCCTCTCTCTGGCCTCCTACTTGTCTGCTCAAATCTTAGTAATCTTCCTACACCTTGCTGGGATTGCCACGCGGTTTCTCCAGAGCCTGCACAGGTCTTCACAGGAGAAGACAATCCACACTGCGTACAAGATTCCTGCCAATCCCAGTGTTAAGTGCTTAACCTTGACTACCTCATCTAATACTAGAGAACTATTTTAGTTTTCTGAAGTCTAAAAGCTTTGAATTCAAATCAGAACACACCCATTGCCTTTGGCAGGTGGTCAAACTTCTGGGTGACTCAGATCCCCCACACAGCTTCTCGCCGGGGACTGTGAGCATGGGGCCTGGCTTGGCGGAACAGGCAGGCAAGCTGCCTCCCACCGTTGTTTACAAGCGCTCGCAGAGGATGAGCTCACTCCGAATGCCGCGGCGGCCAATGGGCTTTGAGCTCCGCCGCCTGGAGATAGCTCTGACCAATCGGACGGCGCGGGGGTGGGACGGGGCGGGACGGGCGTCGAGCGGCCGCACGTGCGCGGCGGGTGTAACCGCCGCTGCGCTGCTCGGCGCACGGGGCTGGAGTCCCCTACCCGTGGTCCCAGGGCGAGTACCTGGGCAACTCACGTCCTCGCAGGGCCGCTTTTCAGGGACGCCGGTCTCGCTGCTGATGTAGCACCAGGGTCCGCGCGGGTCCTGGTCCGGGTTCCGGCAGTAGTTGTGGTTGCCCGGGCCTGAGGTGGGGAGAAGAGGCGTCAAGGGCCGCGGCCGCCGCCCACCAACCCCGCCCGCCTCCCCGGGACACTCACTGGGCTCGGTGAGCGACTCGCCGCTGCCTTGCGCGGCCAACCAGTTGAGGCAGCGGAGACCCGGCGCGGGCGAGGGCTGGTCCTCCCGGTACAGGTGGCCGTTGTCCCAGAAGCAGCCTATGAGGAAGAGGAACCCGCCCGAGACTCTTAGTGCGTTTCTCTGGCCCCGCGGGAGAAAGCCCTGTGTACCTCAGAGTGTCACGCCCCTAGCGGCGTTTGGTCCACACACAACACTCAGACTTAGCTTTCTTCTTCCTTCCTTTCCTTTCTTTCTTTCCTTCCTTCCTTCCTTTTAAAAAAGCTTGAGATCGCTGCACAACTGCAAAGGGTTGTTATTCTTGGACTTGGGACCACTTTGAAGGTACAAGACGGTCTTTCTCCCTAAGGTCTTTCTGTGGAGATGGTGAGTTTGGTTCTGGGCAGTCAGACATGGAAGTCATCCCAGTGTTGAGAAGTCAATGTTATATAAACTGGTGTTCCCTTCTCTACGAATACAGCCACCTTCTGCTAGTTTAACAGACACCACCAGCTCCCAAGAGAATTCCACAAAAGCCTTTGATTCAGGGAAGCAAAAGATCCAATAGAGACCCCAGCTGAGGGACTCTGCCTCATCTCTTCAGCTCCCACTCCCCCTCAGCAGAAAGCCACAGGAGGAGGCTGGAGAGGGGCTGGTTTGTGCGCCTGCCACACTAAGCAAACGGACTTTAAAAAGGGTAAGACTCTGGGGAGTAGAAGAGACAATTCCCAAGCTCCATCCACTCGTGTGAAAGGAAAGGGAAAGAGAAAGTGACTACTTGTCTTTGTTCTTAATGGCAAAGATGGAGCTGCAAGCCTCTAGCAAGGAAGGAGAGAGAGAAGAATGCTTTCGTAGGATAACGAGAAAAGCAGCCAAAACCTTCCTTCCCTGTCGGCCTGACCACGTTTGGGGGATCTGCTTCATTTAAGTTGCTGCAGAAAGGGGGAGAAAACGTAATCTCACCTCCAGATCCATAGGCTTCCAGAAGCATGTTGCTGAGAAGAAATGTGTGTACCCAAGCCAATAGCATCCTCGTCTCTTCGGCTCGCAGGTGACT
Source organism: Mus caroli (assembly GCF_978045245.1). NCBI lineage: Eukaryota > Metazoa > Chordata > Mammalia > Rodentia > Muridae > Mus > Mus caroli. The sequence goes on from NW_028227268.1 coordinate 120,142,961, forward strand.
CAACAGCCAGTGTCCAAATGGGGTCTCCTTGGCAGCAGTTTTGTCTCCTTGCAGTCAGACTGGCCGGCCCTTGTTCTGCTCTTCTGGTAAACAGCCTCTCTTTAGAACTGGGAGCTTCCCAGCTAGCTTGCTGCAGCCGAGGTGTTTTTCAGCTGAAAGGCGCCCCCTGGGTCCTAAGCCTCCTAGACCTTACCAGATCACTAACCCTGAGCCAAGAGGAACTCAGCCAAGCCGAGAGTGGCAGAGAGGTTTTGCTTAGCAGCAGCTCCATATGAGACCTGCACAACTGCATGCCCAGGGCTTTTCCATCAGTGTGAGTACAGAGTCACTGTGTCGGAAGGCATCGTGGAGTGGGGTGGATTAGGAGCCCCAAAAGCACTACACAGTTGTAAGAGCGGATGCTGATTGCAGAAGCAGGAAGAATTTAAGACCACATAGACAGCACAACTAAGAATTATCTGTCTGGAAGCAATATATTTAAAGTGTACTTTGCTAGGGCCAGTTCAGCCACATTCCTTTACTAACATTTGAGGTTTGGGGTGTCCATATATAGTAGGAACACAGAAAGGGTATCTTTAGCTGAAAATGCATGTTACACAAACATTGAATTCGCTTAGCTATATTGTAAAGTCCACCCTTTTTACCAGCCCAGAAATAAAATGTCTTCCTTCCAACTCCCCTCAAGCAGTATATAGGAAATCCAGTTGCAATAATTGGTATCTACAGTTCAACCACATCCACATAACTTGGGGCTTTTGGAGTTTCTATTTGGCTGGCAGTTGAAGTTCCCAAGCAGCCTCAGTAAACTGAGAGAACAGGGTGGTTTGCCAAGACTACCTTGTGACTGGGGCAAATCCAAGAATAGAAACTCTGTTTTGATCTTGCTACAATGTAGGGAGGAAAAATTAACACTATGAAGTAAGTTTTATAGACTTTATCATAGTGGACAGCTAATGTGATTCTAACAATGAGAAGTGATTGAACCCTGATGTGTCTTTTAAAAGGAAAAGGGTTATTTTTATTTGTGGGTTTATCTGTGTCTGTACTCAGGCCACAGGAAAACTTCAGGGCCTCAAGAACTGGGGTTATAGGCAGTTATCAACCGTGGGAGTTAGCTGAAGTAGGCAATGGAACTCGGGTCAGCTCTTCTTGAAGAGCAGCAAGTACTCCTAATCTCTGAACCATCTCCCCAAACCACCTGACATGCTTTTTTTGTTTTGTTTTGTTTTGTTTTGTTTTTTTGGTTTTTCGAGACAGGGTTTCTCTGTATGGCCCTGGCTGTCCTGGAACTCACTTTGTAGACCAGGCTGGCCTCGAACTCAGAAATCCGCCTGCCTCTGCCTCCCAAGTGCTGGGATTAAAGGCGTGCGCCACCACCGCCCAGCGACATGCTTTTTTTTTTTTAAAGATTTATTTATTTATTATATGTAAGTACACTGTAGCTGTCTTCAGACACTCCAGAAGAGGGCACCAGATCTCGTTACGGATGGTTGTGAGCCACCATGTGGTTGCTGGGATTTTAACTCTGGACCTTCGGAAGAGCAGTCGAGTGCTCTTACCCACTGAGCCATCTCACCAGCCCCGAGACATGCTTTTTAAAACCATGTTTTTAAAACATGAGACGGCTCATTGGTTACGAGCACTTGTTGCTCTTGCAGAGCGCTTAGTCCAGTTCCCAGCACTTAGCATCAGGCCAGCTGTGTCCAGATCCAGGCTATGGACTCCCTCCTCTGACACTCAGTTGTGCACATACACATATGCTGGCAAAACACACATATAAATAAACACCCCCCCCCCAAAGAGTGTGCGAGTGTGTGTGTGTGTGGTGTGTGTTTATGTGTGGTGTGTGTGTGAGGTGGGGGGGGTAGGGTGTGTGTGTGGTGTGTGTTTATGTGTGGTGTGGGGGGGGAGGTGTGTGTGGGAGGGGGGTGGAGTGGGGGGGGGTGTGGGGGTGTGTGTTTATGTGTGGTGTAGGGGTGTGTGGGAGGGGGTGTGGGGTGTGTATAGGGTCGGATCACATGGTGTGTGCCCATGTGTGTAAATAAGGAAGTCAGAACAGGATGCCCAGTGTCTTACTGCCTTGAAACAGGTTCTCTTACTGGACCAGAAGTGTGACCTTTAAGCTGGGCTGCTGGCTCCTGGCTACATTCTCCAGTTGTGGGGATCCTGTCTATGCTCTCCAGTGCTAGGTTTTAGGTACACATAACCATGTCTGGCTTTTAATGTGTGCGCTAAGGATTTGAGCTCAGATCTCATAGGTACAGAGCCTTGTCCTTTTAAAACACCTCAGTTGATAGTGTGTTTGCTTAACATGTCAGAACCCTTTTGTTGATCCCTAATGCAACATTCTGAGTAGGGGAGTACAAATGTGTAATCCCAGCTCTGGAAGCAGAGACAGGAGGGTCAGAAGTTCAAGGTCATCCTTGGGCATGTACAGAGGACATTTGAAGCCAGCACTGGCTACAGGAGGCACTGTTCTAAAAAAAATTTTTTTTTAAAGTTTGATAAACGTTTTTGTTAATTTTACAAATATTTAATTTTGAAAACCTCCATATTAGCTGGTATTTTTAGATACTGGGACTTCATTGTGTGAACAAAATATTTGAATTTGTACTCTTATGAAGCTTAAATTCTGGATGGGAGAGACATGATATTTAAAACATCAGCATTATCACAGAAAAGAAAGTGATACAAGGCAAGAGAGAGACAAATGGAGTGTGTTTAACTGGATAGAGAATGTATACAAGCTGGGTGCATGCCCATCATAGGAAGGTGAGGCAGGAGGGCTGTTTTCCACACTAGATGGTGGCGTGAGTCTGGGGGAGAGAGTCACATGCAATAGCCAGCTTTACTCAGAACATCAGAAGAATCACATGAGTAAGGTGTTCAGTCACAAGGACAAGCCACAAGCCACAAAAACACGTTTTTTCTATAGAGGCACATGAACAACAGCAGCTGAAATAAATTCACTTCTATTTGCTACTCTTGGGAGGAACCCCAGAGATCTGACGCCCTCTTCTGGCTCCACAGGTACCAGCACTCACATACTCAGACATAAAAATACAATAATTAAGAATGAATCTTACCAATAAACAACATGGGACTAAGTACGTAGCTCAGTGACAGAATGGTTACCTAGCACGCACAGACTGTGAGTTCCATCAACAGGACTGAAAAATCCAAAGCTATACATCAAGCATATGTGACATGGAAGCCCAGACTTCTAAAGAGATCGCCTTATAATTTGTCATTTTGACTAAAATATTACTTCTTTAACAAGAAATAATTCATAAAATTTTTGTTTGTTTTGTTTTGGCAGTAATATTTTATTATTTTTTTAAAGATTTATTTGTTTATTATATGTAAGTACACTGTAGCTGTCTTCAGACACCCCAGGAGAGGGCATCAGATCTCATTATGGATGGTTGTGAGCCATCATGTGGTTGCTGGGATTTGAACTCTGGACCTTCGGAAGAGCAGTCAGTGCTCTTAACCGCTAAGCCATCTCTCTAGCCCAAGGCTGGTCTTGTACTGAGAGATTTGCCTGTTCTGTCTCCTGAGTGGTGGGATCAAAGGTGTGTGCCACCCACCAGACCTGGTGATGGCAGTTTTTGAAAAAGAAAAATTAAGACCACGGCAACAGGTTATGGAGTGGCCAGAAAAGTCTTGGTTTTCAGTTACTTAAGGCCATTAGTCAGTTTATAAGTCTTTCGGGCCAAAGTATTTTCACTTTAGTGTTAGGCCCTCACATCCCTCTCTGGATTGCTAAGAGACTGACCTAGACTTGCCTGCAGGATGGGATGGATAACCTAACTATCTCTGCAGAGTGATACACATTTTATCTGATCACCCAGTATATTCCAAACAACGGTTTGCCACGGAACAGTAATGAATGTTGTATCTAACATTGGGAGACATGAGACAGCTGCTGTTCTTAGTGCATTCTATACCCTGTCTCTAAAGTCATTCAGAAACTGTGTAGACATACCTCCTTGTCAGAAACTGTGTAGACATACCTCCTTGTACAATGAATCAGTCATACAGAAGTTAAGCAGTTTGCTAAAACCCATAAGGATACGTGGAAGAGGAGGGCTGCTGCTCAGGCCAAGCTCTCCACACCCTGGAAGGCTGAGACAGAGGATCGTTAGCTGAAGTTCTACCTTGAGTGCAGAATGAATTCCAGACCAGCCTGGGTAACTTAGTGTAGCCCTGTCTCGAAAAAGAAAAACATGTAAAAGAAACGTTTTATAACTAGGACAGGGTTATGGTTGGAGTGCAGTGGTAGAGCAATTGCCTAGCATGCACAAGGGTCTGGCTCATCCCCAATATTGCCCATCTCTCATAAAGAGAGAGACATTTGCTCAGTGTGACCTCATACCTGTTCAATAGCCACATGACTGTGTGGACAGGGAGAAGCAGAATTCTAAGTCTGGTCTCACCTCCCACTCTACTATCTCAGATTGCTACTTGAATGACTTTGGAGAAATTACTGAGCCTTGCTGAACCTCAGTCTCCTATCTGTAAAATGAAGATGATGATGTATCGTTCACAGGATGACTGTAAAGAATATCTTATACTTGACTGTTATGGTGGTATATGCCTGTGTCTCAGCACTTGGAGGGCAGAGTCGGGAGGATTGCTGCAAGTTCAGGGCCAGCCTGGTTTATATAGTGAGTTGCAGGCCACCCAGGGCTTGAGTGAGAACTTATCTCAAAAAATAAATGTATAACTGAATTATGAAACATTGAGTTAATGTTATCATCTCTGTTTTCAAAGCACTGCACTAGTACTAAAGGTAGAATAAGAAAGCTCTGCTTCTTTGAGGCTCCAATGCAAAGTGGAAAAAGCAGAAGGACAAACATGGGACCTGTTTACATGTAGGAATGACTGGAAGCCTGGCATTGTCGCAGATGCCTGTAATTATACCAGTAGGAGGCTGGGGCAAGAGGATCCTTAAGTTTGAGACTGTCTTGGGCTCAGTGAGATGTTGTCCAAAACAAAAACAGATGAGATAGGGATCAAGGGAGAAGATGAGAGAAAGAAAAAAGCTGGCAAGATGGCTCAGTGGGTCAGGATAATTGTGCAGGCATGAGGCCAGAGAGGACACTGGGTGTCTTGTCACTCTCTGGCACTGTAGTTTACCTTACTTAGGGCATGATAGCAGTCTGAGGCAGTGGCTTGTGATGGTTGTCACAGGCTTCAGGTATTGGGGTCCTTAACAGTTGCCTGTGGCCAGTGTTACAGATCTAATCCTGGGGTCTGGGACTAAAGTGCTCCCTGGAATTGTGACTCACACATGTATGCACACACACCTGTGGGTGCCCTACCCCCACCCAGCTTTCATTCAGGTCCTCTTGAATATTAGGCAAGGACTCTATTAATACATCTCCAGCTCCCTTTCACGTTCTTTCTCTGTCTTTTTTTTTTGTTTGTTTGTTTTTTTGTTTTTTTGAGACAGGGTTTCTCTGTGCAGCCCTGGCTGTCCTGGAACTCACTCTGTAGACCAGGCTGGCCTCAAACTCAGAAATCCGCCTGCCTCTGCCTCCTGAGTGCTGGGATAAAAGGCGTGCGCCACCACGACTGGCCCTTTTCACTTTCTTTCTTTCTTTTTTTTTTTAATTATTTTTAAAGATTTATTTATTTATTTATTTATTATATGTAAGTACACTGTAGCTGTCTTCAGACACTCCGGAAGAGGGCGCCAGATCTCGTTACGGATGGTTGTGAGCCACCATGTGGTTGCTGGGACTTGAACTCTGGACCTTCAGAAGAGCAGTCGGGTGCTCTTACCCACTGAGCCATCTCACCAGCCCTTGTTTTTGTTTTTGTTTTGTTTGGTTGGTTGGTTTTTCGAGACAGGGTTTCTCTGTGTAGCCCTGGCTGTCCTGGAACTCACTCTGTAGACCAGGCTGGCCTCGAACTCAGAAATCCGCCTGCCTCTGCCTCCCGAGTGCTGGGATTAAAGGTGTGAGCCACCACTGTCCAGCTAACTATCTAGTCTTTGTGCCTACTGAAGTTAGTATGGACTAAATGAATTGACTTTTTTTATTTTTAAGATTTTATTTTATTAATCAGTACACTGTCACTGTCCTCGTCTCCTCCTCCTCATCCTTCTTCTTCTTCTTCTTTTTAGGATTTATTTTATTTATATGAGTACACTGTACTGTCTTCAGACACACCAGAAGAGATCATGGGATACCCATCACAGATGACTGTGAGCCACCATGTGGTTGCTTGAAATTGAACTCAAGATCTCTGGAAGAGCAACCAGTGCTCTTAACCACTGAGCCATCTCTCCAGCCCCTTTTGGAAATGTTATTATACCTAACATTCTCTGTCTGTGTTGGGGGGTTCACAGTACACTTGTGTACACATTTCTGTATGTGTGTAAAATATACTGTTAATTGAAGTTAAAACCTGGTAAATGCTAGGCAAGTGCTCTACCATTGAGCTATCTGTAGAATCAGTGCTGTCTGGCCTCACATTGTTTGTTGTTGGGGACTGGAGAAGTTGAGACAAGGTCTTGCTTTGTAGCCTTTGCTGGTCTGAAACTTGATATGTAGACCAGGCTGGCCTTGAACTCATAGAGATCTGCTTGCTTCTGCATTCTGAGTGCTGAGATAAAGGCATGTGGTATCATGCTTGCCTTTTTCTTTTATTTATTTATTTTTTTTATTATTTTATTTTATTATTTTTTTTTTTTTTTTTGGTTTTTCGAGGCAGGGTTTCTCTGTGTAGCCTTGGCTGTCCTGGAACTCACTTTGTAGACCAGGCTGGCCTCGAACTCAGAAATCCGCCTGCCTCTGCCTCCCGAGTGCTGGGATTAAAGGCGTGCGCCACCACGCCCGGCTACCTTTTTCTTTTAAAAAATGATGTGTATGCCTGCCTGAGTTTATATGCACCACATCCATTTAAGTGTCTGTGGAGGCCAGAAGAGGGTGCTAAATCCTCTGTAACCAGAGTTAAAGCTGGTTGTGAGCCATCCGATGTGAGTGTTCAGATCAAACTCAGGTCCTCTGAATGAGCAACAAGTGCACTGAAGCATCAAGCATCTCCCCAGCCCTGATCATATTCCTTTGTCTGTCCCACTTGAATCCCATGAACCTCCTGCCCACCACCTTGTCCCAGATGCTTAGAGCTTTGCTACCAGTTCTTGCAGTTCTTCCTGGTAATGCGCAAGGTTATTAGGCATGGAACCCAGGGCCTCGTGCTTCCTAAGAAGCATTTTAGCAGTGGATCTGCATCCCAACCCCTTAGTAAATTGTGCGTAGATGGATGGATGGATGGATGGTTGGATGGACAGACTCCATTGTTGTGTGACACTATTCATGGGGAGATGTGCACAAATATTTACTCATCCAGACTGTGAACGGTGATAGAACAAAGAAAGATACCACCAAAGCCAGCTGGCCCTGGTGTTATGTACAGGAGTATGGGTGAAGAGTTATAAGACAGAAAGACTCAAAGACCGAATCACCAAAATCCACCCCGCACCCGGGGCAGCTGGACAAGTTGGAAAAAGTTTCGGGCAGCCCAACTGCTCTGAGCCTCTCTGAGGTAGCTGGTCTTGTCCAAGCTGTCTCTCATGTTCTTACTGCTTATATATTTTGGGGAATAAAGGGACCTAGTGATTCTTGCTCATTTCAGGGACATGCTGAAATCTTTTGAGTTATATACTTACTGGGTTTTAACGAGTTTGTCCTCTGGATGGAATATTCTCCACAACACCCAGAATATATTTCATTTTAACAGTTCACGATATGATATTTTATCCCAGAGGAAAGTACAACATCCATATGGCTTTTCACTCACCTGAACCTCAAAACTGCCATTTCAAAAATGTACCTAGTATTGTGTATCTGTGTGTTTGTATGTGTTCATGTGTGTATGTCTGAATGTGATTGTGTGTCTATGAGACCGAGTGTGTTTTTCTGTGTGTGTCTGTCTGTCTGTCTGCATGGGTATATGTGAGAGTGTAAGAGAGTGTGTATGTGTTTGTGTTTCTGTGTATCTATGTGATCATATGTGTGTCTGTGTATATCTGTTCATTTGTGTGTTCATGTGTATCTCTGAGTTCATGTGTGTCTGTGTACATATCTGTATATTCATGTGTGTGTCTGTATCTGCTCATGTATGTGTATGCGTGTATCTGTGACTGTATCTGTGTATCTGTGTTTGTGTGTTTCTCCTGTGTATCTGTGTTTGTCTGTGTGTCTATGTGTTTGAATCTGTGTGTTACTGTGTATCTGTGTATGTCTATCTGTTCGTGTGTGTGTGTGTCTTGGTGGTGACTGAGCCCAGAGCCTTACAGATATTAAGCAATGCTCTTCTATGTAACTACACCCTTGCCCTTGTGTTTTGTCTAGCTGAAGAATCTAAATTTTTAGCCGGGCGTGGTGGTGCATGCCTTTAATCCCAGCACTCGGGAGGCAGAGGCAGGTGGATTTCTGAGTTCCAGGACAGCCTGGTCTACAAACTGAGTTCCAGGACAGCCAGAACTATACAGAGAAACCCTGTCTCAAAAAAAAAAAAAAAAATCTAAATTTTTTTTCCTATCTCCCCTTTCTAGTCTCCTCTGGTCACATGCATACAAGTACTCCTGATGGCAGAGGACTGGTGCCAAAAGCAAATTCTGGACATGTATATGATACAAATACATAAATGCAGAAAAAAACACGTACACATAAAAATGTTTACACTGTTTAAGCTTTTAAAAGGAAATAAAGAAATATTTGAATTCAGATGTCTGCTTCTGCCAAAGCTGAGTTTTTCCCAGGACCCAGTGGTGGGAGGAAGGGACCCACTCGAACCTGCAAGCTGTTCTCTGACCTGCATACATTACCACCATGGTGTACACACACTAAATAAAAGGTAATAAAGATTTTTAATATCCATTTATGAATTTAAAATTACAATCTAGGAATACACAGGAACTTTGATGTGGTGATATCTGTGAAACACTTTTAACATTATAGTTAACTTATGAGTGTTTTCACCAAGGTGAGGAACAAGAAAGACAAGGATTTTCTCTCCGTATGGGAAGACATAGTAAATGCAATATAACAACAAAAAGAAATAATAAAAAGGTACAAAGCTTGAAAGGAAGGGGGGATACTGTCCGTGCTCACAGGTCATGTAAGGAGCGCTAGAAAACCCAAAGAACTGGCAGACAAGCTGTTTCTTTGTTGTTGTTTTTTTGTTTTGTTTTTTCGAGACAGGGTTACTCTGTGTAGCCCTGGCTGTCGTGGAACTCATCCTGTAGACCAGGCTGGCCTGGAACTCAGAAATCCGCCTGCCTCTGCCTCCCAAGTGCTGAGGTTAAAGGCGTGTGCCACCACTTCCCAAACAAGACAACCTGTTTCTAATAAGACATTGCAGAGAACGCTGCAGGATATAAGGCTGATATATGCCAAGGATCAGCCTTGATTGAAGAGGGGGTTTGAGACCAGCGAAGAAACACCAATGAGGTGGGGTGCAAGCTGACAGCTCTGTATTCTGCTTGAGATAGCTCTGTAGATAGCCCTTGGCTTTGTAGTCTACTCAAGACAGCTCTCTGCTCAAGACAGCTCTCTCATGCTAGAAAAAATTCTTGGATTTTCCGACCAAAGTCAGAAATTCTGCTAGAAAAATTCTAAAAGATCTTTGTTCACTCTCCAAACAGTTCTCTCTTAGAGATCAAAGCCCAGTCTTTTATTTCCACATCAAGTCAGTTACTCCAGGTTTCCTTTTGATTATCCCATGAATCAGCATTTTATGACCAAAGCACCTTGATTCTTTTTTTTTTTAATTTTAAACAAATTTCTTTTTTTTTTAGATTTATTTATTTATTATATGTAAGTACACTGTAGCTGTCTTCAGACACTCCAGAAGAGGGCGCCAGATCTCGTTACAGATGGTTGTGAGCCACCATGTGGTTGCTGGGATTTGAACTCCTGACCTTCGGAAGAGCAGTCGGGTGCTCTTACCCACTGAGCCATCTCACCAGCCCGCACCTTGATTCTTAGGAAAAGACAGCAAGTGCACTTTTTTTTAACATTGAAAATGAATTCAGGTGAGTTCTAGAACAGCCAGGACTACACAGAGTTACCCTGTCTCAAAAAAACCAAAAAGAGAAAAAAAAAAAAATGAATTCTGAGACTTGCCTGCCTTTGTAAGCACAGACAATAAACTAGCTGGGTGGGGTTCCATCCTTTTTGTTTGTTTGTTTTCTGAGACAGGGTTTTTCTGTGTAGCCCTGGCTGTCCTGGAACTCACTTTGTAGACCAGGCTGGCCTTGAACTCAGAAATCTGCCTGCCTCTGCCTCCCAAGTGCTGGGATTAAAGGCGTGTGCCAGCATGCCCGGCTGGGGTTCCATCCTGATATCATTCCCACCATGCCTAGACTTAAATTGGCTCTGTCCCAAGCTGACCTTGAACTCAAGAATCTGCCCGCCTTTGTATCTTTCTGACAAGCTGGTTTATTGGTACAGCTGCCTCTGTTCTTTTAGGTCCGTGAAGCTCTGTATACAATTCATAGAGCATCCTTATATTTTGCATAGTTGAGAAATTATATATTCTTGAACTCATGTTCAAGTTCAGAGTTCTTTCCCACAGCTTTAAGGGCCGTCCTGAAAGTCACAGTGTTTACCATTTTTGCTGAGGAACATAGATACACCCTTAACTCCCAGACTTGTGCTGTTTCTAATTATCATGGCAGGGGAAATATCTCCTGAAGGGGGAACAGTAAGTAAAATATGTACATTATTATACAGACAAGCCCTGTACCCACAGTAACCATAAACAGTCTTGGAGGCCCTGCCCTTTTGACTCTTCGCCAGGGGTGAGAACCATGCTAAGCAGTCCCTTCCATGGTCATATAGGACAAATATAAAAAACTCAGTTGCTTCCCAGTACACTCAAAGTGAGACAGAAGAAAAATGGAACATAAGACAGATTTAGTGAAATGCTTATAAAATGCTGATGAACAAAATCAAATGACTAATACCACTGTCCATGTTTATGGATGGGGTGACTCGATGTTGCCGAGATAGGTGAGTCCTTCCAACCCAACTTATAGGCTCATAGACATCCCAAAGTTGCAGTCAGTTATTTGTAGTTCTAGATAGACTGATTCCTAATGTTTACATGGAGAGAGGAAAAAGACACAGAATAGCCAAACCAACACTGAAGTAAGGGGCTACACTTTGAGAACCGAAATTCTTTGGTCTTCAGACTCAAAACAAGGTGGTGGTGGGGGTGCCAAGATGGCTTAGTGGGTAATGGTACTTGCCACCAAGCATGACGACCTGAGTTCTATCCCTGGACCCACATCCTAGAAAGAGACAACCAACAACCAACTGAAAGTTGTCCTCTGATTTCCACATTCAAGCTACACACATGAATATAAATAAATGCAAACCAAAATCTTCTTACACTGAGACAGCCTCTTGTTGTCAGAAGACAGGCACATACCTCATGTAATAGACAAGTATATCAGTGCAGGAATAGAGCTCACAAACAGAACAAGAAACACTGTAAGCAGATTTTTTTTTAAGGTGGGTTTCACTATGTTGCCCAGACCAATCTTGAACTCCTGAGTCAGCCTTTGTCCTCCCAAGTAGCTGAGACACAGGTATGCTGCCTGCTTCCAGTAGCTGAGACACAGGTATGCTGCCCCTGTTTCCAGGGGAGAAACTGATCGTTGACAAAGGGACAAAGACAATACAGTATCTTGGTACAGAAAAACTATGCAGCCACATAAAAAAATTAGACTCATATTATACATCTCACAAAAATTAATGTATCATAGAATAAGATATAAAGTGTAAAACCAAACATGTAACTCCACAAGGGTGTGGGAGCTAAATGAGGGGCCAGTGAGATGGCTCAGTAAATAAAGGCCATGTTTGCCATGATTGACAACCTGAGTTTAATATCTGGGATGTACACAGTAGAAGACGAGAACCAACTCTAACAGTGGTCATCTAATATGAGCGTGCGTGTGCACACAGGATTTCCTTAACGTCTAGAGGGTGTGGGGTAGTGACTACTTATAGAGACAACACATCAGCACAGTGGTCAGTCCCAGCACTCAGGAAGTTGAGGCAGAAGGCACTCCACAATTTTGATGCTGACCCAGACTACATCCTAGACAGACAGACAGGTATGGGAGAGAATAACAAAGGCTTGATGCATGAAAGAAGCCACTGATAGGATGGACTTAATGGAAATTACAAAAATGTATGCTCTGGGAAAGACAGTATCAGAGAGGGAGAGGATGAGCCAACACAGTCAAAGGAAGTACTTGCGTGAGACACAGTGATGGAGGACTGACTACTCAGCAAATATATACAGAACTTTTGTTCTGTGGGAGCAGGGATTGGAGATGGGTTCTGTGTATCCCTGGCTGTCATAGAACTCACTCTGTAGACTAAGCTGACCTCAAGCTGAGAAATTAACTTTCCTTACCTCCCAAGTGCTGGGAACTAAAAGTGTGAACCACCACTGCCAGGCCAGAACTTACCACTTCACTACTTCACTCAGGCTGGCCTGAAACTTTTTCTTTCCTTAAAAAAATTTTTAGATAGATTTATTTATTTAGGAGACAGAGTCTCACCATTGCAGTCCTGATTTACCTGAAGCTCACTATGTAGACCAGGCTGGCCTGAAACTCCCAGAGATCCATGTCTCGAGGGCTGGTAAAGTTGTGCACCACCACATCTGGCCCTAGATAGATAGATAGATAGATAGATAGATAGATAGATAGATAGATAGATAGAATTTTTTTAAATTTATGTGTATGAGTATTTTGCCTTCAGGTAGAGGTGTGTTCCATATGTGTGCCTGATACCCACAAAGGTCAGAAGGGGGGGGGTGTCAAAGATTCCCCTGGAACTGGAGTTACTGATGGTTGTGAGCCACCTTGTAGGTGCTGGGTCCTCTGAAAGAGCAGCAAGTGCCCCTAATAGCTGAGCCACCTCTCCAGGCTGTGTCAGGGCTGTGAATTCCCCTGCCTTATACTGAAGCCAGCGCACCTGACCTAATTATTTGCAATACTTTTTTTTTTCCAATTTTGTGTTTGCTGAGATAGGATCTCCACTGCTCAGACAGGTCTTGAATTCATAGCAGCAGTCCTCCTACTTTAATTTCCTAACAGCAGCATATGGACCACTAAACCTAGATTATTCTATTTAGACAAGTGTTATACACCACTAAACTATACACTACGTTATACACTAAGCTATACTTGTTACAGAACTTTTATTTGCCTGTTGTAATTGTCATCTCTGAGGCTTACTGCCTCAGTCTGCTAACTTAGGCATAGTCCTAGAAGCTTCTAGCCGCCATACAATCTTATATTGCTCAAAATGTTTTCAGCCTCTGAGACTTGCTGCTAAGATCACCCTTCCTTGTTCTTTCTGAACTCTGACAGGTTGGTTCAACTCAGCTGTTCTGCCTCGAAGTCCTCTCCAAGCTGACTGATTCAATCTGGCTTCACCCTCAGCCTCTGACTTTTGATGTGCTTGGCCCCATGCTAACTCTACCAGTCTGCTCTATATTTTTATTTTATTATTTTATGTGAGTATTATTTTATGTGAGTACACTGTAGCTGTTTTCAGACACACCAGAAGAGGGCATCTGGTTCCATTACAGATGGTCATGAGCCACCATGTGGTTGCTGGGATTTGAACTCAGGACCTCTGGAAGAGCAGTCAGTGCTCTTAACTGCCGCCGAACCATCTCTCCAGCCCCTAGCAATCTGTTCTAATCTAGCTTTTTCTCGTTCACTGGCTTTCTGTTTTGACTTGCTCTCTCTTCAGCCTGTCTCTGTAAAACTCTCCCAATGAAACTGCCTCCTCCCTTTCCTCTCTGTGCTGTTCTCTTTCTTTCTCTCTCTTTCTCTCTCTCTTTTGGTTTTTCAAGACAGGGTTTCTCTGTGTAGCCTTGGCTGTCCTGGAACTCACTTTGTAGACTAGGCTGGCCTCAAACTCAGAAATCTGCCTGCCTCTGCCTCTGGAGTGCTGGGATCAAAGGCGTGCGCCACCACGCCCGGCTGTGCTGTTCTCTCTTAAGTAGCTTCTTTTCCCTCTCTTCTCTGAGAACTGGGCATATCCTATTCTGTTAAATCCTTCTATGACTCATCACTGTCTGCCACTCAATTAGACATAATTTTCAAACAGGAGTGCTTCCTTCTACAAATTAACTTTACCTCCACTGTTGGGGATTAAAGGTCTGTACTAAAGGCATGTCTGCATTTCCAGCCAGAAAGATTAAAAGTATATGCTAGGGGGCTGGAGAGATGCTCAGCGGCTAAGAGCACTGGCTGTTCTTTCACAGGTCCTGAGTTTGATTCCCAGCACCCACATGGTGGCTCACAACTGTCTGTACTGGGATCTGATGCCCTCTACTGGTGTGTCTGAAGATAGGGACAATGTATTCATATACATAAAACAATTTTTTTAAAAAGAGTGCGCTAAGGGCTGAGCCACACCACAACTAGAAACGGTTTTTTTTTCCAGTAAATAACAATCTTGGGGTTCACAATGTGAACAAATATCCTGCAACATATACTCTTAAAACTTAACCCATTTTCAAAATAAGCTAAAATAAAAACACCAAGATTCAGAGGCCCAGGCCTCCATCCCCAGCATTCAGCTTCAATCAGAGGTAAAGGCAGGAGAATCTCTGTGAGTTCAAAACCAGCTTTGTAAAGTGTGCAATGAGACACTGTCTCAAAAGACAAAAGAAAATTAGAGCTGTTTGTGGTGCTGTGCATCTGTACCCAGTACCTGGGAAATAGAAGAAGGATGTGGAATTTGGGGCCTACTCGACTGATTATGAGTTCAAGGCTAAATAAAATAAGATCCTATCTCTCAAAAACGGAGGAGGAAGAAGAGGGGGAGGAGGAAGGGGAGGAGAAAGATGATAGACTGTGGAAATGGCTCTTGTACCTACATAAAGCCAAGCTCAACCACACAGGTATGTAATCCCAGCACTGGAGCAGCCTCACCAGGGTGCCAGCTTTAAACAAAGAAACCAGAGGGTAGAGGAAGAAACGCAGTATCAATCTCTGCCTTACACACACACACACACACACACACACACACACACACACACACACAGAGGAAAAATTTGCCATGTTCCTACCATATGATTCAGCGAGCGTGTTCTTTGGTATTTATACAAAATTGTTGAAAGCATATGTCCACCCACCTAGCTTACACATGGATGTTTATGGCAGCTTTATTCAAATAGTGCCAAGCTGGGGAGCAAGCCTTTAATACACAGGCAGGCTTTTGGAGGACACTCTAGGTCTGAACTATAACACCTGCCTTCCACATGAGTCACCAGGAAAGGGGAGCTTGAGAGACATCTGAAAAATAAATACTAGGGCGGGGCGTGGTCGCACACGCCTTCAATCCCAGCATTCCGGAGGCAGAGGCAGGCGGATTTCTGAGTTCGAGGCCAGCCTGGTCTACAAAGTGAGTTCCAGGACAGCCAGGACTATACAGAGAAACCCTGTCTCAAAAAACCAAAATAAATAAATAAAAATAAATACTAGGACTGGGATTGTATTCTGAAGGTAGTGTCTTTGCCTAGCATGAGCAAGCTCCTGCATTAACGCACAAAGTCAAAATGAATATTTTTGTTGTTTTAAAGTTTAATTTTATACTTATGGGTGTTTTGCCTGCATATATGTCTGTGCACCACATGTGTGCCTGGTACCTGTGGAGGCCAGAAGAGGCATCAGATGCCCTGGAACTCAAATTAGTTACAGCTGTAAGTCACCATGTGTGTGCTGGGAACTGATTCTGGTCCCCTGTAAGAGTAGCTCGGAACCATTGAGCCCTTCTCCAGCCCCAAAGTGGATCATTTTGTATCTGTAAACATTTAAAATGAGTCTTCACAACAGAGACACTTCTTACTAGGTTTAAATTCTGTGTTGTTTGTGTTACCCAGCGTCAAACGCCGACTTTATTCCTGGCCTTATACCAAGCACTCTTAGCACTGAGCCAACACCCCAAGCACCTGCTTGGTCCACATCAAGCTACCCAGTGGGAAAGGGCTTGACTTGGCATTACATCTTTATGTTGTTAACAGTATGAGGGACTCAAGCAAACCAGCTGCAATTACATTTCCTGTATCTTCTAACTGTTCAAACCTTGTAGCATAAGCAATAGTTTCCTTATTACAGCCTGCTGCTTTCTAATAACTGCTTTTTCGTAACTCTTAACATTGTGTGTGTGTGTGTGTGTGTGTGCATGTGTGTATGTGTGCCTGGGTATACATGGGTGCAGGTGTCCTCAAGAGGTCAGAGCTTTTCCATCCTCTGGAGCTAGAGTCACAAGTAGTTGTGAACTAACTTCTGTACGTGCTAGGAGTCACCCTTGGCTCCTCCGGGAGAGCAGCGTGCACATTTAACCACTGAGCCATCTCCCCAACCCCTCGTATCATTTCTAGATTTATATTTTATTTATGTGTAGGAATATTTTGTCTGCTCTTATGTATGCCTGCATAAGTTGGAAGAGGGTGTTAGATCTCCTGGAACTATAGTTATGGATGACTGTGAGCTGCCATGAGAGTACCTTGAACCAACTCAGGTTCTCTGCAAGAGCAACAAGTGTTCTTAACTGCTGAGCTATGTCTCCTGTACCATAATCACTTTTTTTGGCTGTTTGTTTTGTGTTTTTTGAGATGGGGTTTCTTTGTGTAGCCTTGGCTGTCCTGGAACTCACTCTATATACCAGGCTGGTCTCGAACTCAGAAATCCGTCTGCCTCTGCCTCCCAAGTTCTAGGATTAAAGGCATGTGCCACTACCACCCAAACCATAGCACCTTTTAAGATAAGCATTTTTCTCTCATGGTATCAAATGTTTTGAAATGATCTTTATATATGAGCTAACCAATGGACAGTTTGCATGAGTTTTGGACAATAAGATCTTTAGAGTTACTTTGTTGTACAGCTTCGAAGAGTGGAATTCCTAATTTAAAGGGGATATTTTAAAGACTGTTGACAATTTTGTGGTTTTTGTTGTTTTTGAGAGTCTTGTGTAACCCAGGCTGGTCTCAAACTTGCTATATAGCTAAGTACGACTTTGAACTTCTCTTGAACCTTCCAACTGCTATGCACCACACCTATTTACTGTGTAGTGCTCTGTAAGATAGAGTACTAGCTTCATGCAGATTAGGCAAGCACTCTACCAACTGAGCTATACCCCAGGCCCATTCTTCTTATCATTGGTATTCTTATGCTTTCCCCCACCCCCCAAAGGAAGAATGTACTCTGCAAAACAGTGGGAGGAGTTCTGAGTACCTGAGGGCAAAGGGTTGGCCCAGGATGAAGGAAAAAAGGAGGTGAGATAATAAAGAGGAAGGTAGCAGGGAGAGGAAGGATGATGAGCCACTAGGGGCAGTCAGGGACATGTTCTCTGTGGCTGGAATCATGGAAGGCCTGAAGCAGTAGGTGTATCTGTATCTGAAACCCTCTGTTGCCTTGAACCTGCGTCCACCTCTGAACACTGATTTAGAACAAAGTAAAGGTCTACGTTCCAGGTCTGAGCTGATGCTGGAGGGGAAGGGCTCATCTTTAAGGGTTCCTCGTCAGTGTCCCTTGTGGGATGGACCAAAGCACTTTGGTTTCAGTTACTGGCATGAAGAGTAATCTCCTTGTTGGGGTAGAGGAATCGGAGGGCCGAGTCCAAGTCCTTGTCCCAAGAGACAAAGATGACCTACTTGGAGTTCCTGGGTGCCTTCTACAGCTTAAAGCATTTAAGATGTTTCCAAGAGCTGGAGGGGAAGGAATCCTGGGAAGGGTCCCAAGTTGTGGGGATGTCTACCCGTCCCGGGCTTCCACCTCTCCCCTGCATCTCGGCTTGGTCTTTTACTCTTGCCTAGTGTGCTTGTTCATTTGAGCCTGAGTATCACAAGGGACAGACCACGTACAAGTGGGAACCGTGCAGAACAGGGAAGTGTACAGAAGTGACACACAGTCAGCTCAGATCTGAGCCCTCACCTTGCCCTTCACAGCTTCAGACACAAGCAGTCACTGGACCTCTCTGAACCTTCAAGTAGAATATTTTCCTCATGGGGCACTGTGCCTGGCACCCAGCAAGTGTGCCAGCTGTCTTAGAGCAGAGGTGGGGGGCAGGGAAAACTGTAGACAACAGCAGTCAGATATGGGCCTCTGGAGTTTCTCAGGCAGATAAAGAGATAAGAACTTTACAGGCAGAGGAAGCAGCTTACACAAGCAAATAAACAGGAGCTGTGAGGTTAAAGGGCTCAGGGCTCCAGTACATAGGGAATTCAGGCCAGCGAGAGCTACCTGGTGGGACACTGTCTCCCCCACTTCTAAGTCCCTCCCCCCAAAAAGGTAAAGTGCTTCCTGCAAAATCTTGAGTTGGATCCACAGTGGAAGATCAAGCTCTAAAGGGGTTCCTGTAACCTGGGTGTGCTGTGCTTTAATCCCAGCACTCGGGAGGCAGAAAGTACACAGATCTCTGAGTTCGAAGCCAGCCTGGTCTAGAGTGAGTTCCAGGACAGCCAGGGCTACACAGAGAAACCCTGTCTCAAAAAACAGGGTAGAAAGTGAATTGGTTAGGCAGCCGTGGCAATAAGCACATTGGACCTCCTTGTGTAGACTGCCTCAGTACAGCCTTTCTGGAGGATAAGGTACTGCACAGCAGACCAGGACCCCAGAGCCTCCCAGCAGGAGGCTAGACCCTCTAAGCCAGGATGAGGCCTCGCAAAATATACACTGGCAGCTGGAAGCCTACCCAAGCCTGGCCTCACAGTCATTGACTTTCTTCAATTTTATTTGCAGCTAAGTGCTTTACTTTCTTTGAACATAGCCCAAGCAAGCTGGTCTTGAACTCCCTATTTGGCTGAGGCTGGCCTTGAACTCCTGATCTTCCTGCCTCTCTACCTCCTGGGAAGTGCTGGGATTATAAAAGAGCAATACCCAACCTGCAGGGTTTTTGTTTTTGTTTTTTGTTTTTTTGGTGGGGGGGTTGGTTTTTCGAGACAGGGTTTCTCTGTGTAGCCCTGGCTGTCCTGGAACTCACTTTGTAGGCCAGGCTGGCCTCGAACTCAGAAATCTACCTGCCTCTGCCTCCCGAGTGCTGGGATTAAAGGCGTGCGCCACCGCCCGGCTCAACCTGCAGTTTTAAATGGTCAAAATAAATAAAATAAATTCTTCCTCTTTTAATGACAAAAGTGCTTACCTGTTGGCACTGCAGAGAAATTGTTTGCTAGTCCTGTTCTTGCTCACTGTCTCCATTACAGTGAAGGGGGGGTTTGAGCAAAGATCGGTGAGGTAATCTGAGAGGGGTTTTGAGTGTTTCCTAATGTGCTTTTCTAGGTAGCTAACAGTACTTTGTTCTCCTAGCAGCCCTGGACAAACTGCTTTTTTGTTATTGTAGGTTTTGGTGAGGAAACAGGCCCACATCACTCTGAAAGAAGTTCCTGTAGGGTCTGAGCCAGGCTGGCTGTCTCCGGGACAAGCATGAACCAGGGCACAGTGATGATTGCCCAGAGAAGAGACAGTGCTTAGAGAGAGCAGCAGCAGTTCAAGGTGGTTGTGGGTCGTGGAAGATGCAGGCATACAGATGGGGGTGGGGTAGAGCAAGAGGCACAAGGCAGGGGGTGACTCAGGCTCTAAGCTTGAGAGCTCTCTGTAGACACTAGCTGGATGGGACGGCTGTGGTAAAGTCATAACAGTGCCCCTGGGGGATGGCACAGAAGCAGCTCAGGCTGCACTGTGGGATCCATTCTCACTGCTTGCTTTAGCTGTGTTGGGATCAAGCCTGTTGATTGTTAAATTAGTGCGTCCCTTATTCTGAGGGACTATGAATTGATATATGTGATGGTTAGACAGGTAGTTGGCACCTTTAATGTGTCATTACTACTAATGGCTAGTGTATTTATTTGGAACAGCATATGACTGGAAATCATAAAGGCTGACACGTTTAAAAAACAAAAAGACCTACAAGTGTGGACTTGTGTCCGGGAAATACCAAGTAGGAAGCAAATCCAGCCTGGGGAATTCAGAGGTGAGCTACACAATTGTTTTTTGGGGGTGGGTTGGGGGAGGGCTGCTAAGAAAAGGAACGCACGCCTTTAATCCCAGCACTTGGGAGGCAGAGGCAGGTGGATCTCTGAGTTCGAGGCCAGCCTGGTCTACAGAGTGAGTTCCAGGACAGCCAGGGCTACACAGAGAAACCCTGTCTTGAAAAACCAAAAGAGAGAGAGAGAGAGAGAGAGAGAGAGAGAGAGAGACAGAGAAGGAACAGGAAGCTAGGGTAAGAGCAAGAGCTGTTACTCATTCCCACAGGAGGCTGCTTTCATACCCTGTTGATAAGTCTTAGCAGCTTTACTACAGCCCTCCCCAGCAGTCCTGCTTCCCACCTTACAAGCAAACATCAGGCCAGAGCTGCATAAAGCATCTCAACTGTGTTCTACAACTGACTAGGCCTCCAGCTTTTATGTTCTGGTGATCAAATTTCTCCTCCAGCAGCGCTGGGCTAGCTCTGTGGTATGCTCACAGACAAATCTACCTTTACTTTAGTAAAGCCCAGGGAAGTTTGGGGTGTGGTCCCAGTAGATACGGAGGGTCACTCTAAGCCTGGGTAGACCCGTAGCTTGTGATGACGGTCTTTCAGCCCCCCCTTTGTCTGATGAGGGGAGACTGACCTTTGGAAATTTGCAGAAGCACATATCCTGGGCAGGTGTGAAGGCCTTTCTGCATCTTACCTCCACAGCTTCTGTCTATGGCATGGAGGATACAGGCTGTTGGGGCAGGCAAACGCACCTGCTTACTTTGTTGTTCATTTCCTGCCATAGGACAGTGACAGAAATAAATACAGTTCCCATTTGTCCAAGGCAGTATCAGGGGTGTCTAAGCACAGAACTAAGAAAATCTTTGGAAGGACTCGGCAACTTCATCAAGTCCTTGGCTCAAGGCCAGGCCTGCACTTCAACACAAGTGTGATCAGTTGTAAACTCTGTAATGGTCACAAAGCTGAGTCTATAAAACTTGAGCATGCTACATCATCCTGCTTGCTAAGTCACAGCAAATGGCCAGAGCCCACCCAGCAAGTCACTCAAGAGCTCATGTAAATGCACGGCTTGAAGCCTCTGCCTTTATAGCAGAACAGCAATGTAATTAGTATCAACGTGGGGCTAAGTGAAGTTGTGCTTCGTCCCTTCTGGTCTTGTTTCTTTCTCTTCATCAGTGATTGTTTCTTTTTTTTCTGTTTGGAGATGAAAGACTATTTCTATTCATTTGATCTTGATTTCTCAAGATCCTTGGAAGTGCTTTAAGTCTGCCAGTCCCTCTGGCGTTGGTTTTGTTCCCATTAATCCTCTGTGGGGCTGGGAGATAGTTCAGTCAGTGAAGTGCTTGCCTTGAAAACATAACCTGCGTGTGAGCCCCAGAAGAAACTCACATTTAAAAAGAAAAGTTTAAAAAGAAAAAAGTGCCAAGCACAGTGAAGTGCACTTGCAACCCCAGAACTGGGAGACCAGTAATCCCAGGGGCCCGCAGGCTGGCCAGCATAACCTGCTTAGTGAACCCTGGGGCAGTGAAAGAGTTCCTCAGAAAATAAGATAGGGGCTGGAGAGGTGGCTCAGAGGTTAAAAGCAT
The DNA here is from genome assembly GCF_978045245.1 of Mus caroli. Lineage (NCBI taxonomy): Eukaryota > Metazoa > Chordata > Mammalia > Rodentia > Muridae > Mus > Mus caroli. The sequence goes on from NW_028227268.1 coordinate 120,164,580, forward strand.
GGCTGCTCTTCCAGGGGACCCACATTCATTTCCCTGCAACCACATGGCACCTCACACCTGCCTTGTAGCTGTAGTTCCAGAGTTCCTGGCATCATCACAGCCATACACGCAGGCAAACACCAGTGAACATTTAAAAAGGACGGCTCCTGTAGAACAGCACTGCAGAACTGGGGACTGCCCTTTGACGGCCACATGTGCAAGCACGCACAGACAGACAGACAGACAGACAGACAGACTTCCCTGTCCTGTTTGTTGCTTGCCACTCCTACCTCTACCCTCAGAACTACGTATGTCTTTCTAAGGAATGTCTTTTCAAACCAAAGCCAAAGCCAAAACCAAGCTTGGGGAGACAGAGGCAGGCGGATTTCTGGGTTCAAGGCCAGCCTGGTCTACCAAGTGAATTCCAGGACAGCCAGGGCTACACAGAGAAACCCTGTCTCGAAAAAAAACAAAAAAAGAAAAAAGAAAAACGAGTCTTTTCTTCATTCATTCACAACTAACAAGCAGCAAAGCAAGCTGGGTAGCATGGGGGAGCGGACCTCAAGCGGCTGCATATACACAAGTAATTTTTTTTCCCTGCCATGTCCCTCCATAGCAGATGACTGCCTTGAATCCCCTTGCCTCAAACCTTCCTAGACCACCCTACCTACTGTGGTCTTCTGCTGTCACTGACCCACCACTTCTGCTATCTTTCTTCTTGCATTTCTCATTATCCAGAAGCCAGATCCAAATCTGCTTGTTAACTCTGTCTCCAATTAAGTCCAAGGGCTATTTTATTCATTACAGACTCTGAAACATACCTGGTACACAGCAGTGAAAATATGGGCTTAGTATGTGTTGCATTAATGAGTCCTGGAACTTAAGTCCTTTGGTGGGAACATCTACCCAGTGTTTTGCCAGGCACAATGAACAGGTTCAGCAGAGAAGAAACAAGGTCTCTCTGGAACCACTCATGGCCCCTCCTGGGCAGTGGGTATAGACGGCTGATTCCGAGTCCTGAAGACACTGCTGAAAAAGTGGACTCGGGGGAGCAGGCAGAGATATCATACTAACGTTTTTAATATAGTCTGATCAGTTCAATTCACATCACAAGGTCAACCTGGGCTTGCTCAAGTGTAAGACAATCAAGGTACTCGATGTCTCTACCTGAGGTTCTCCCACCTTCCTGGCTCTCAGCACCACGGAACCCTCTTCCTGATCAAACTGGAATTTTTTTTTAAAATTTTGCATAAAACTATTTCTTCCATAGACTTCAAACAACTAGCCAAGTTAATTATGGTACACCTAAACAAAGTTTAATACTAACCCTAATGTGTGACTGCGGTTTACAAAGAGCTCTGTGTCACCTGGGGTAGCTTTCAGTAGCAATTCACTACAACTGGTCCTAAAAATAACAATAATAAGAATTAGAGAATCAAAACCCAACAGCAAGTTGAATGGTTAAACTCAAGTAAGAACTGGAATTTGGGGTAGAGGTGTCCTCAGTAGGTGAGCTTGTCCTGGCAGTGAAATGTTAGCTTCCAGCAGCTCGAGAAGACCAGGGCCAACCTCAGAGGACACTCTTTGTATGGTCCATGGGATGCTGTAGGTTTCTGGCTTCCTTAAAAATAGTTGGCCATAAGAGGGTAGAGACCCTACTTAACTTCTTTTGAGGACAGAGGCAGGGGGGTGAGGAATGAAAGAAGTGGGAGGGACCAAAACTACCAAGCGAGGCCCAAGAGTGCCTTAGAGTCGGGGTGAGGACACCAATAACTGAGCACCAGAAATTCTGGCTTCAGACCACTAGAGAAACCAGAACTGGTGCTGCCTCAGAGGCCGATGTAGTGCTTTCTGCCCTTGTCCCATATTGGGTCTCTCAGTATTTCTACAGAGAGTATCAGATGAGAGTCTATTTCTAAGACCACAGCAGGTGGGGTAATGGAGGGAGGGAGGGGCAGGGATGGGATTTAAAAATGAATAAAAATCTCTCAGCTACAGAACCCAAAGACATCACTTCCCTCTGCATTCACAGCATTGCTCAGCAGTCCCCAGCGGCTGTTCTGTGGGGACACAGCATGTCTCACTTCCCTTCAGGCCCCATGGGCTGCTGGTCCACCTCAGGATCCACTAAAGATGATGCAAACGCTGACTGAACAATCTGAAATCCAAAGGACTCAAGAAGAGACATGTTCTGCTGGGGAGAGAAAGGTGAACCAAGGGCAGGGCCCAGGTCCCCCAAGGGACCCCCAAGGGCACGGACATGCACCTTCTGGATGTGTTTGTTCAAGTAGGACTTAGAACGGAAGAAGCTCCCACATTCAGGGCATGGGTACTTCTTCTCCCCGTCAGACTCCATTTTGTTTTTAGGACCTGCTGCGTCGCAGGAGAAGGAGCCGTTGGCACTCTGTTTCTCTGGTGTCTTCAGGTCACTGGCGTCTGAGAGGTCGCCGTAGGAATCGGAGCTCTCAATCAGATCCTGATGTGAGCATTTCTGGCCTTCTATGACAAAACAAAACAGGGCAGAGATGAGGCCAGGCATTAGAGCCATCCCCTCCTGGAGGGACCATGACAGGCCAGCTCACAGGCCCTGGAGGGCCAACCCTGGCCAGTCACTAACCTGGCAGAACCCATGGAGGTTTGGCTGGTCTGAGTAGGAGCATGGAATGCCTGTAGGGGCAAGATGACAGTGCCCTGGAGCCACCAGCCTCCCTCACTATAGGCTCTAAATGAGGATGTGTGTGTAGACTTCACCATCACCTCAGCCTGCTTCAAGGGAGGAAGGCCAAGGAGGGATCCCCTTACTGGGTTGTCAGAACAACCCAGAGATCCCCAATCTCTAGGTGCTTCCAGAGGTGCCTCCAGGAGTAAAACTGTTCTGATTATGATGAGCAGGGATCATTGGCTTGTCCCTGCGCTACACCAGTGGCTACCTTCACAAAGCAGGCAGAACGAGAACCATGAGTTCCTCTACTCAGCTAGATCCTACTGATGGCTCACATGGCAACCAACGCTTATACAAAGCCCACATTTCCATTTCTGCAAAGCCCTTTCCAGGGCCATACAGCCAAAGCACACAGATGAAAAGCGACCCTGCACAGCTCTGTCAGCTGGGGAGCCCATCTAGACCAAGACATGGATGTTCCTCACTGTCCTACCTTGCCTGGCCCACTCTGGGGTCTACTACCAACTACCAGCTTCCTGCCTGGGTCCAGAGAGCCATTCCAAGATGGGAGGTCTGTGATGGGAGCATGGGGCATGCCATCTCTACCATCCGCCATGTCCTGGCAAAAAGGCAACAGCATGACACCCCAAACACCATGAACCAACAAGTTAACAATGAGCCTGGAAACTCTTGTCACACCAATTCCAAACCAGAGACAATCAGGTACTCATTTACTGCCATGCATCTCACAAATGCAGCCACTTATGACAACCGACCACCGATATCATAGAAAAGCCAGCCGCTGGCTCCCACCCACCCACAAGATCAACCAAGAAGAAAGCATTCAGCACCAGGTCCACACAGGTCCTACAGGGCAATAGGCAGTATCTAAGCCCAGAGTAACTCGTCATGCAGTGCTCCTCTTCCTGCCCTAGGGCAACCCTGTAGGGCTCCAGTCAATGGGGGCTAGCCAAGATGAAGGAAGAAGGCTGGGGAAGAGGAGGCAGGCTGGATCAGCAGTACCCTAAAGCCTCACTCACTGTCCTGGAGTGAGAAACCCATGGCAAACTTTGTCCTAGAGAGAGCACTGCAATTCTTGCCTCCCCACCACCCGGCCCAGCGCCCCCACAACACAGTCTGCGCAGAGAAGCAAAGTGCAGAGCAAGGGGTCGCTTGCCTTTGTTGCCATAGGTCCTGGCGCAGTGGAACGCTGCTCCCCCATTCAGGATGGGTTCCTGGTGCCTGGAGACCTGGGGAAGGGGAACACCGTGGTGGGTTTTAACATGGACCTTTAAGTAGGAGGCAGAGGAGAAACCTAAACAAGACAAAAGGAGATGAGATCCCACAGCCAGCAAGAGATAGCTCTCTGCTCCCCATGCCTTTTCTTTGGCAGCTCTGGCTAGCATTCCCTGGTCAGCTGCACCTGGAAGGGGTTCTCTCCTTGGCTCAAAAGCATCTGCAATCATCACATGAGGCCATGAGGTTCAGAACGGAGAGCTCCACTGTCCATGAATCAGTCAGCTTCTCTGCCAAGGCTACATTGAAGGGCCCAGGCCAGCCATCTTGGCTCACTTGGTGCCACAGTACCAGGTGGTTTGAGTAGATGTCCCACAGGCCCATGTCAGCTGCAGAGACCGTGGCTAGAAATGTGATCAGACAAGTATATGGTACTCCAGCCAGCAGAAGCCTGCTTATAATATAAGGAAAACCAGATGGAGACAAGTGAAGTCCCCAAGGAATGAATGCTTCCAGGGGTCCCCTTTCTTCTACCTGTTGGAGCATACTTTATTTTAACTTTTCCGCCTTCAGAACAATGACTTAAGAGCCGATTCCACCCTTTGAAGAACGGAGGCAGCTTGTGTGACATCATGGTCATCCCTTATCCATGGTGGTCTTTTCAGTTTGGTTTTGGAAAATCCATCGAGTACACCCAGAATGATCTCTCGCCATCTTGAAGTAGGCTCCACTTTACACCTCACTCATGCTTTGGTCAGTTTAAGGCGTAAGTATCTCAAGTTGGAAGCTCAGATCTTGGGCCATTTCCACAAATGTAACAAGGCCTTTGGAGGATGACAGCCACAAAAATCAGGCAATAAAATGACTTGTTTCACAAGAAAGAAGTATGCCATTGAATCTCATCATAGTCAAGGGTCAGAAAGTACCTTTAGCAGGAACCAAAGCGTTTTAATATTGTAAGACTCACTGGGGGTTGGGGTGGGTCAGTGCCCTACTCTTCTTCCTTTTTTTTTGTTTTTGTTTTTTTTTTTTTTGTTTTTTGAGACAGGGTTTCTCTGTGTAGCTCTGGCTGTCCTGGAACTCACTCTGTAGACCAGGCTGGCCTCGAACTCAGAGATCCACCTGCCTCTGCCTCCCAAGTGCTGGGATTAAAGGCGTGCGCCACCACGCCTGGCTCTACTCTTGTTCCTTTAGTCCACTCTAGATCTGTCCAGCACATTCCTCAGGCACTTGCACTTCCGTTTGTTTTATTACATGTATTTATTTACTGGGGGACGGGGGGGGGGGGAGGAGGAGGTGGAGGTCAGATGACAATTTTTTAAAGTTGGTTTTCTCCTACCATGTGAGCCCCAGCATTAAAACTCAGGTCTTCAGTCTTGGTGGCAAGTACCTTTACCCACTGAGTCATCCTGTTTGCCCCTTGTTCCCTTTTAAAACTACAGCCACAGTGAGATTGCCCTGCTAAAAGCTCAGAGATGGAAATGTATTGTGTGATCTCTGCATCAAACTTTTTAAAAAGTGGGAGGCAGAGGCAGCTGGGTCTCTCTGGTCTACAAAGTGAGTCCCAGGACAGTCCGGGTTACACAGAGAAAACCTGTCTCAACAAACAAGTAACAAATCAAAAAAGCATGAATTGCTATAGTATTCATACATTCGCTCATTTTCTGGTTGTTGTTTGTGTGGCCCAGGCTTTCCTGAGGCCGTGGCTTCCTCCCACCCAGGCTCCCCAAGCACAGAGAGTTTTGAACACTGCTTGAACTGTGACAAAAGGTTCACTCTTTTTTTTTTTTTTTTTAAAGGTTTTAGTTTGCCGGGCGTGGTGGCGCATGCCTTTAATCCCAGCACTCGGGAGGCAGAGGCAGGCGGATTTCTGAGTTCGAGGCCAGCCTGGTCTACAAAGTGAGTTCCAGGACAGCCCGGGCTATACAGAGAAACCCTGTCTCGAAAAACCAAAAAAAAAAAAAAAAAAAAAAAAGTTTTACCTTTTTTCTTCTTTTTTAAAGTTTTTCCAGACATTGTGTATCCTTGGCTCTCCTGGAGAACTCACTCTGTAGACCAGCCTGACAGAGAACTCAGATTCGCCTGTCTCTTCTTGCACCACTACTGCCCACCTCCAAGTTTCATTTTTCAATGCTGATGGTGTCCTGGAACCCAACATGTTACACTACGCAGTCTACAGAGTTCCCCAAACTTTATACCCACTGTAAATTATTACTATACCCATTTTGCCAATGAATAGAGAAAAGGCTATAGTGGTAATTTTCATGCATGTAACATGTATGGCCACCAACCAGCAGAAGCTGACCTCATTCCAGGAACCCTAGAAATCCATGCTATCAGAACTTGGCCCTTAACCACTGGTCTCCTCAATGGGTCTGTGTCTTTACCCAGCCATAAAAAAGTTCTTTCACACCTTTGCAGCTAAGCCTGCCCACTTTTCTGGGTTCTAACTCAAAATAGTGTAACTTTTTATTTTTTCTATCATTTTTTTCAGAATTGACATTCATTCATTCCTCATTTAAAAGGCCAGACCCTTCTCCTCTGCATCTCCCTTCTCCCAGCAAGCTACTGAGATTTACAGCTTGTTCTCCTATGTGATGGTTGATCTTGATTGTCAGCCTGGCTACCCCTGGAATTAATTAAAACCCAAGTGGCTGGGTACACCTGGGAGATATTTTTTTTCTTAATTAAATAATTTGAAGTGGGAACAAAATAATTTTAATCTGGGTCTTTTAAGGTGGGAAGATACAATTTTCATCTGGGTCCCACCTTTGGCTAGCAGCCTGTCTATATAAAGCCATGGAAGAAGGAAGCTCTCTCTCTGCCTGCCTGCTCTTATTCTCCATGGCAAGTCCATTCCTCCTTGGCATTAGCACCTACTTCTTTGGGATTCTGTTGTATACTGAAGACCAGCTGAACATCCAGCCCTGTGGACTGAACAACTTCTTGTTCTTGGACCTTCTGTGGGCAGACAACTGTTGCTGGACTAGCTGGACCACAGCCTTGAAAAGCATTCTACTAAACCCCCTTTTCACATATCTACTTTTTCACATTCTATCAGTTCTGTGTCCCTCGAGAGAGAGCTGGACTGATAGGCCCTGACATTTTTCTTTCAAACTCTAATAAAATTGCCCTTGAGCTTCAAAACAAACAACAAAAATGTCCTCTGGACTTGTATGATTATTATCACCACTATTGTGTGATGATAAATGTGTTAGAGTAGGCTGCCAGCAGACAGCCTTGAGGACAGCAGGTGGTGGTAGTGCTCACAGAGGCAAACTGGGGTCAGGACAGCATTTCCTTCTTCTTCTTTTTTTTTTTTTTTTTTTTTTTTTTTTTTTTTTTGGTTTTTTCGAGACAGGGTTTCTCTGTGTAGCCCTGGCTGTCCTAGAACTCACTCTGTAGACCAGGCTGGCCTCGAACTCAGAAATCCGCCTGCCTCTGCCTCCCGAGTGCTGGGATTAAAGGCGTGCGCCACCACACCCGGCAGCATTTCCTTCTTAACACAGCTACTTTAAGGATCGACCTGGATCAGGTGCTAGCTTTCTTGCCTCCCTGGAAAGCTGTCTTGTGCTGTACTTAAGTATTTGGCTTGGGGCCAGACATTCCTAAGAAGTAGGTTGCAGTCAGGAATGGACAGGCAAGGCTAAGGGGAAAGAGATCCAGGCTCTTAGCCCTTTAAACACAAGCCAACAAGGTATAGTGGCCCCAGAAACTCACACAGGACATGAGAACTTTGTGAGGACACAATGCTGGCTGGCACTTCACAGGGGAATTTTCCTTTGGTGTTCATTCCTTTGGGGCCTCTGAAGCGGTATGAAGCCCTTCTCACTGCAAGCCAGGGCAGGCCCACCACGATCCAAGTGAATGGGAAAAAGCACCAGGAATTACTATATCCACTGTGCAGGGAGAGCTCTCTACCTCCAAAATACAGCAGGTACACAGTAAAAACACCCTGCATATTGTAAGGCAAAGGTAGCTGGATCCTCCTGACTTTCCTCGGTTGCAGATTGTACTATCTATAGCAAACTCACTTGGCAAGTGACAAGACCGGATCCACAGCTGCCACTTAAAGCCCACAGCTTAAACACAGCCGTTCAGCAAGTCAAGTGCTGGGATGACACAGAAGCTGAGTTTCTGAGCAGAACACATTTTTGAGGCCAGATGTATTTAGCTGAAATTCTGAGCTCACCTACCCTCTCTCTGACCAAGAGCTAAAGAGGCCTCCATGGTGTGATGTGGGAGCTGAAGGAAGAAGCATTGTGCCCACATCAGCAGGTCCCTCCCTGTCCAGAAATGAAGTTTGGTAATGCCAAAAGTCACTGTTCTTCAGTTAGATTTTCCTGCCCTGTGGCATCTCTGCAGTTCACATCCTAGTCTTTGTCCATACAGAGACTGAGGGCTGCTTTCTCTGTGTCCAAACAAAGGGGTCAGCTCCACCAGTGCACCTGAGGCGGCCATGCAGGAGAAGGGCACAGCACTGCCTTGTTACTGTGTGCTCATCCGACAAGAAGACCTTTCCTTTGTGTAGTTTCTGGTTGTTGTTGTTGTTGTTTTGTTTTATGATAGAAGGTCCTGGCTGGCCTGGTACTTGATATTTAGCCCAGGTGAGACTTGAATTCATAAGAATACTGCCTCCGCCAGGCGGTGGTGGCCCACGCCTTTAATCCCAGCACTTGGGAGGCAGAGGCAGGCGGATTTCTGAGTTCGAGGCCAGCCTGGTCTACAAAGCGAGTTCCAGGACAGCCAGTGGGGCTATACAGAGAAACCCTATCTTGAAAAACCAAAAAAAAAAAAAAAAAAGAAAAGAAAAGAATACTGCCTCTGCCTTCCAAGTGCCACAGGAGTAGGCCACTAAGCCCTTTCTCCTCTGTAACAAGGTCTCACCTGTGCAGTCTTGCTTAGCTTGGAATTTGAGCTGTCTTCTCGCCTTAGACTCCCAAATGCAAAGACTACAAGCAAGAGGACAACTTTGAAGCCAGCCTGGGCTTTATGGCAAGGCTGGAAGGATGGCTCAGTGGTTAAGAGCACTCCTTTGTAAAACACCCAGGTTTGGTTCCCAGCACCCACATCACAGCTCATGACCACCTATAACTCCAGTTCTAGGCAATCCAATGGCTTCCATGGGTTCCTGCACACACATGGACACATACATACACTCATACATACACATATATACATAAAATTTAAAAATAAGTATTAAAAAAATAAAGCATTGGGACTGAAAGCTTTCAAAAGACACTTGTAAGATATCTGATTCAGTCTTTACTGAGAATACTGGGCTGTGCCTGGGACTGACCATAAAGTTTGGACATACCAGGCAGGTGCCACCACTGAGTCACAACCCTAGCTCTCAGAACACTCATTTATTTAAGCCTGGCAAAGCCCCGTCATCCTCTTCCACCCTCTTGTTGGTTTTGTTGGCATCGGTGTCCTGCTGTCGCTAGTTGGTCTTTCTGCTGAAGAATGAGTCCAGAGGTATTCTTCCACAAAGGCTACAGTCCTCCTCTCAGTGCTCCTCTTTTCCGGGTACCCAGTGAGAGCTAGACTTGGAAGAATGGGTCTTCCTGCAGTAGACTGCACTTTGGCCGGTTATCCTCACACCCTGGTCACACGGCTTGTGGCTGCTGTTCAAGTCCTCTTTGCAGATCTCGAGGAACACCTTATTGTGGTGGGCTAACTTCCCTGCTGTCCTCACTTGGGCTTCCTCACGGCCCTGAGTCTGCTGTCCTGTATCAGTGCCTTGCCCTATTCCACCATCTGGGCAGGACTGTCTGGTTTGGGGGATTCTTTTTATTTTATTTATTTTTCTTTTTTTTAACTTTCTGGTTTGGTTTTTACTTCTTTTGTTTGTTTGGTTTTGGTTTTCGAGACAGGGTTTCTCTGTGTAGCCCTGGCTGTCTTGGAACTCACTTTGTAGACCAGGCTGGCCTAGAACTCAGAAATCTGCCTGCCTCTGCCTCCTAAATGCTGGGGTTAAAGGCGTGCGCCACCCCCGCCCGGCGACTTTCTGGTTTTATCATGAATATCCTTCACTACTTTTATTGGCTCTCAGCTCTGCCCACTGAGCCACTTCTGGAACTGGTAACTTTGTAGGAAACTTGACAAAGCCCTGCAGATGGTGCACTGTAGAAAGTTTAGCCTTACTAGGAAGTACTCTGTAAGCTGGGTTAGGATGAAGCAAGGTTAAAAAGCCAGCTGTCTAAGACCAGAGCATCCCCAAAGAGGCTGTCCCACAACACTCCTTGTCCTCACCGTTTGCCCCTAGAGGGAAACAAGAAGCAGCAGAAGCTGCTAGAGCCCTTGTGCTGGCATTCACAGCAGGTTTCTTAGTGGAACGAGCAGCAATGATCAGTGGCATCAAGGCAAATCTGAGGTGGGTGTGTGTAGTCTTTGAACAGCACCTGGTTCCAAGACTCCAATAAAACCATCCACCCAGCAAGAATACCTCCATCAAGAACTTTGGGACCCGTGGAGACAGCACCCGTCCATACCACACTGATCGAGCATTACGGAACCATTTTACCATTTCACAATGTAGCACAGGTACTCTGAAGGTACAACTCTGGATCCAGGGAGCCATCAGCCACCTCCTCTTAGGGTCCTAACAGCAACCCCGTGAGATGGAAGCGGGGCAGAGTCTAATCACTTCTGAGCAAGCAAGGAGAGCCCAAAGCTACCTGGAAAGGGGCTGGAACTAAACCACAAGTCTCCTCACCCTGATTCGACGCTCACCCTGCCACAGACTAGACTTACAAAAATACCAACACAAGAGTGCCCAGGAAAACAACAAGCCACATGCCCAACCGGCCAAAGCAACCATAGGAGGCGAAAGAAGCAGTCTCTGGCTCCCACAACGGCGGCCCCAGCCTCCTTATCACAGACACTGTGCTTACAAACAAACTCACAGCACTTCCAACAGCCGACTCAACCCAGCAGATCCTCAGACATGCCAGACGGAGATCACCTAACACAAAACTGCAGCCCTGGTGAGCTCGACAATGTGTCAGCAAGCCTTGGGCTCAGGCACACTGCCCTGCCCAGCAAACTGCCCTACTCAGAACTCTGTCTGCTTCTGCCTTTCCTCAGGGCCACAATCCACTTGGAATCTCTTTTAAACATTTATACTAGAAAGCTTTTGTCTCTTGTCCATCTCTAGAGCCAGCCTCTTTGCCAGTGAGTGGCCAGGTTTTAGAGCCCACGCAGGCCAGTCCTGTTAAGTGTATTTGTGAATCCATGCATCCTGCCACTTGAGCAGGTGTATCTGACCCTGGGCTTGGGAAGCGAGTGAGTCTCTCCTTCTGTTCCCATCATTAAGTCTCTTGGAAAGGAAGAGGTTTCAAACAACTAGCTGAGTGATGTGGTCAAAGCCTCGTGAGGGCATTTCCCATTCAGAAGAGAGGATGGGCTTCCCTCAAGAGCAGGCCCATCCTCTGGAGTGAGGAAACAGTGGGGAAATTACCTCGGTTACAGATGCTACAGAAGTTGCTGGGCCCCTCACTGTGCTTCTTCAGGTGGTCTGCCATGTATGCGGCCCGCAAGTACTTTCCACACACCTGGCAGGGCACCTTGTCTTCATGACAGGCCAGGTGGGAGCGCAGGCGGTCTCGAGTCGCAAAGGAGGCATTGCAGGTCTGCGTGCAGAAAGGAGAACAGCATGAAGAACAGGACCTCCTGCCCGTGACCAAGCAGGCCCGGCTAGCCTGTGAAAACAGTCCCTTTAGAAGGCTGAACAGTGCAACATGGCTCTACTAGCCATGCCAAGTGGCTGCCCCTCCTTCCCACAGTGCCTTCCCATGGGGTATCTGAGGCGGAATTACTGGTTCTTTACCACAGGCAAGCTCAAAACATGGCCAGCCAAGGCCTGTGTGCTTTTACTGAGTGGAGAGTTAAGTATTTATTCATTTCCCCCCTGCTCCTTAGTTTTAGAGACAAGGTCTCATGCAAGCCAGGCTAACCTGACTCTTACGGAGCTGAACTTGAGGTTGGAGCTGCAGAGGGCTAGGGTTGCAGGTGTTCACCTCCACCGCTATTCACTCTTAACCACAAAGCACTTACTTTAGGAGCACTGGCCATAAGTGAGTTATAGCATGAAAGTCAGGCTTCCTGTTCTCCATCTCTGGGTTCCCCTGACTGCCTTATACAAAGAATCCAATGTACCCATTTCGTTCAAATATGGCATTCGTGTTGGCCACAGGGAAATGGAAACGGCAGGACAAAAGTACAACAATAACACTTCCTAATACTCTTGTAACGTGAATAAAAAAGCAGCATATGAAATAAATGAATGTCAGTTCTGCTGAGGTGAGAATGGAGAAGCAGACTGCAGGCATTAGAGCAGGGGAAGTGGTGGTAAGAACAAGGACAGGGCCTGCCTGCAAAACTGAGCAGGCTCTGAGTGCAGACTGAGAGAGACATTTGCCTTGTGTAGTTCATCCACAGAGCAGCCCTCACACTCCAGGAATGTGTAGTCACTGAAAGGCACAACCCAGCACGACTCACGGCCAGGCCACACAGCTATTCACCCTGAGGATGAGGATCTAGCTCCCTAGCCATTATCTCTCCCAACATCCCTTCCTCTGCCGGGGCATGCAAAGGCCTTGGGGAACACAAAATGTCACAAAGGCAGATCTAGTGGCTTTTAAGCTATTTTGGTTCCATAGGGATGCCTCGGAGGCCAACGTCAAACTGGACTTATTTCTCTTGTGTGAGTGCTCTCAGCTCTAGGACTGTGAGTGAAAGCAGCTTTCACATCTGAGAGAAGAGGAGCCACTCCATTAACTTGCTAGAATGCAGCTGCCTCTATTTCCTGGTTAGAAGTGGATCTCGATAACCTGAGACCTCAAGGTGTGTCACTTTGAACACCATTGTCACTCGCGCGGGTGGGTGGGCACGCGCATGCACGCACACACCATTTATCTTACACAAGGTTGACAGCAGTGCCGTGAAGGCAGAAGATGCCACAGTTTGCCTCAACCCCAGATGTGTGCATCGCAGGCTTCCCGGTCCCCCATGTCCCAGGTAAACAGTACTAACTTACACCAGACAGCTCGTCCCGGTGAATCTCTGCTTTTATGCTTTAGCTTTACTCTTGTGACAAAGGAACCTTAACTTTGAAAGTAAACTTGCCCAAGACACAGGACTCCGGTACTAGAGAAAGGAGCAGCCTTAGCACCTGGACCAGTCTTCCAGGAGTCCTCCCAGCTAAACAGGGGGCTCTTGGTATTGACCAGTTTACAGCTAGGCAGACACACGCCCTATGAGAATGCAGGATGACTGAGTTGAGAACAGGCCTCAAATCTATGCCCTTAGAATTTCTGACGTCAATACAGGTGCATTCTATGAAAGACAGGAGGCAGCCCTGGCCCTATGTACTTGGTATCCAGTTCTGTCCTGGGGCAGACAGTGCAGTCAAAGTCCAGCACCTGAGCAATCCAGAGGCATCAGGAGGACCTAACTCAGGCATCTCATGACACAGTGAGAGGCCACAGTGACAGGGAATTCAGTCTTCCAACTAGCCTGCAATCTGTAAACCGTGGAAAGGGTTCTTATAAATACTTCAGGAGACCGTGAACATGCTCATTTATCCAAGAACAAGAGCTGGCTCTGCCAAAGATCCAAAAACTACCCTAACCCTGCAGCTATTGAGTGGGGGCGGGCTTTTTGTTGATGTTGTTTTGAGACAAGGTCTTATCATGTAGCCCCTGGCTGTCCTCTAACTCACTCTGTAGACCGGGCCACCCTTGAACTCAAGAAATCTACCTGCCTCTGCCTCTGCCTCTGAGTGCTGGAATTAGAGGTATGCACCACCTCAACCAAGAAAGTTTAAAGTCTCAGAACTCTAAGGAACTGACATGAACCAGGTGGAAATAAGGAGGATTCTTCCCTTTGCAGAGGGAGGAAGCCCAGGGCAGGAAAGAGACCCTGCTTCTTTACCAATTACTTGGGATCTTTCCTAGAAAGGCTTTGCCCTGTAATACTTTGGTTCCCAAGACAATGGACAGCCAGCCCTCCATTATCCCCAACTGAATTCAATTGTTGGGGATTAACTAAGCAAAGGTAAAACCACAGATGCAGCTAGTGTCCCCGACCCTGTCCTCCACTGATTATCTCTTAAGGAACCCGGAACAAACATAATTAGGGACTTCTGCTGGGGTAAAGAAGCCACAACAGAACTAGCCACCTTGTCACTAAGCCAATGTAAAGGAGTTGTTGGTGTCCCTGTTCAACTAATCCTGTGACTGGAGTCCCCAGGTTTTCCTGTGTTAAGTCCAAGCCTGGATCAACCAAAACTTCAGACTAACACAGAGCACAAAACAGGCTGGTCACATGACTCAGGAGAGACTCGAGGGGCTGAGGGAGACAGGCCTTAAAGAGGACACCCAGAACCTGAGTCTCAGAACTCCCCATCCTGTAGACAGGGAGTAAACAGAAGGGCCTTGAAAGGAAGCCAGCCTGCCAATGGCACAGTGGGACTGCCTGTTGGCTTTAAGTGCCTACTGTGCCCACAGCCAAGGTTCACACAGTCTGTTGCTGTTAGTATGCCTCCTAACACTACTTGCTGTTGCTCTGCCCACATTCCCTAAAGCTTTCAGTTCTGAGTGGAACCCCAAGAATACTAGTGCGTCCCAAGCCCAGGCAGTCCTGGCAGTCTAAAAGCAATAGGGTACATTTTGCAAAGCCTCCTACAGCCAGGAAAAAAATCTAAGGGCAACACATGAAAGTCCAGCTCCACTGGCTTTAACCCCTTTGTGCACCCTCAGCTCACCCTTATTTAACCAGTCTCAGCCATGGGGCCACCAGAAGCAATGGGAGATGGCTGAGACACTGCAGTCTCTCGACTCTGGCTAAATCCCAGGTCCAGTCAATGGCTCGGGCTTGTTAGACCCAGGTAAGGGAGCCTGAAGCTCCTTGCTCCTTACCGTCCCAAGGCTTTTCTATCAGTCTGAGCAACTGGCCCCTTTTACCCTCATGGCAGTGTGACAGCCAGCACACCCTGTGCTGGGTCCTCTTTATAAGGCTCTGGCTACAGGGTCAGGTCTGTGAAATTGTGTGAAGGGCAGAGGCAGGGCAGGAGCTGGCTCATACACCAAGGGACAATGGTGCCAGTTGTCACTGACAGACCAAGGACAAAACACACAAAGCCTCAAATGTTAGAATGAAAACTTTTATCATCGATCCTGATCTCCAGGCAGTCTGCAGGGGCTAAGGGACAACCAAGGGGCCCTGGGGGAGGGAGTGTCTACCTGCTCTGTCAGTCCCTAAAGCCATGTATCACAATACAATACTGGTTAGTTTAGTTCTGAGCAGACCAGCTTAAAAAAACCTGAGCCATGAGAGCTCACTAGCCAGACCTGAAAGCAGGCCCTGGTGAGAGAAGAGTTCAGCTGCACAGTTGAACCTAGTTGAAGCTGAACCGGACACTTCTCTGGAAGTAGGGTGATTCCCGCCCCGCCCCCCTCCCCAAGTAGGAGGAGGGTGGTGACCAGGAGCCCCAGTCAGTGTGAAAAGTGAGGCCACGGGAAGGGACACAGAAGCTGGGGCTTAACTCCCTAGAATTCCCAACTTCTAGATTCCCCAAAGTTGGCAGCCCTGTTGAGGTAGGGGAGGGGAGAGGAGAGCATTCAGAAAGGAACATGGCGCCTACGGGGGAGGGGCCTTCAAAAAGGTGGTCCTTCCTATCTCTACTTGAGAGCTTTGAGCTGGGAAAAATGTTAGGACATCTTGGAAGGATCTAAGTGCTGGGCAGGAACCATCTTGCTAGCTATCCTCTGCCAAAAGCAGGAGTCTCCAGCCAGCCAACATTGCCTCCACCTCTCCAGAGGGACCCAGGTTAGCCTACAGGCCACTGAGTAAAAGCCAGGCTACCCTCAGGGGTTGTCCATCCCTGTCTCAGGTATCCTGGTGGGGCTGAGCAGAAGAGCACATTGCTGGAGTGTGCTGGACTCAGGTTTTCAAGGGCTGGAAAGGACTTTTTTAGAGAGAGGGAAAAGGCGGTATCAGGAACTGAATGGGACGACCTCCACAAAGCAGGCTGGGCAAAGTCCCATGATGGCAGGTCGCTAGGAAGAGGTTCCAGGGGCGGCAGGCCGCTGCTGCTCCCAACCCACACCTGGAAAAAGGGCAGAGAGTGCAGGTTACCCCCCCAGGCCACCGGGCACACCCCCACTGCCCTCTGGGTTTCTCCTATCCTGTCTGGGGCTGTTCAGCACACTACCTGGGAGTCAGAATGTGCTCTGTGGCAACCGAAATCAGAGACGGAGCGGCAGAAAGCAGCAAGGCAAAGACAGGTTCCAGCAGGCCTATCTGGAGTCAGCATCCTTGGGAGTGGCTGCCGGGCTCCCGGCTGAGCATCTGTGAGCAGCGAAGCCCTAGTCCTGGAAGCTCTGTGCTGCTGCTGCACAAGGCCATTCCTCCCTATACTCTCCTGAACCCACCCGTGCCAGCAGGTTAGGAGAAGCAGGGATCCCCTGACAGAGGCTGTAGGATAGCTCATGTCACTGCCTTGACATCAGTTGAAGGCACTTGCCACAGCAGAAGGGAGATAACCAAGAAGACAGTGGTGTACTTTGCATCACACTGAAAAAAAAAAATGCTCAGAGGCCAAGAAAGAAAACTCATTTTCTAGGTGCCAGCAGAGTCCCCAGAGAGTTTAAGCAGACAGAAGAAAATCCAGTCCAGCCTCCCCTACGTGATTACACACTGGAAGAGAATGCCTTGCCTTGCCCTTGCTGTTTGTGTCGGAGATGGGACCACCCTCTCCCTACCTACAGCCTCTTCTGCCACACTTTCTCCACTGAAGGAACCCACGAGTTCCCACTCTGCTCAAACCAGGAGAAGGGTTGTTGGCTGGGCCACTGGAAGCCCTTTTGAAACCCCTAAAGTTCATACAAATTACTGGGAACCAGCAGCCAGGCCCAGCTAGGTGTCAGATCCACCATGACAACACTTGTGTAGTGTGGCCCACCAGCCGATGCCCAAAAATGCCAGGACAGGAAAGCTAAGCAACAGAACAGAGGGAAAGGCTGTGGAGACTAGAAACAAGTGAACAAAGAGTCTCATAGCCCTGGGGAAACAGAGGAAGCTGGGTATAGAACAAAGGAGGCCAGAGAAAGGACAGGGGCGACCAGAGTGGGGGTGTGTGCAAAGCAGTGCTCAGGCCAAGGCTGGAGGACAGCAGCATCTTTCCAGTCCCTACCTGACACTTGTGAGGCCGCTCGGAAGTGTGCACCTGCTTGATATGTCCGTTCAAGTGATCGGGCCTGCAAAGACATCAACAGACTTTACAAACAAGACATCAAAAAAGATGGGCCAAACTTGGCCAGCCTCCCTCCACCACTACCACCCCAGGGAGAACTCCACCCCAGCAAGACAAAGACAAAGTCACCACCCAGCTCTAGCTCCAGGGGCCCAAGCATCTCAGCCACACACCCGCCTTGGGAGGGGAGCAAATGTTTCCCTCTGATCTAACTAACCCACCCTCACCTCCCCCTCCTCCGCAGAAATTCAATGATTCCTAGGACCTGAGGCAGCAGCTTTAGAATGACACAGGGATGCCTTGCTCAGCCTTTCAGGGAGGGGTGGGTGTGGGACTCATTGTCCAGACTAAAGCCCCTTAGAAGCACTGTGTTCCCCTCCCCCCTGCCTCTCCCGCCACAGCAGCCAATGAATGCCACCCGGATGGAATTCAATCCCCAGAGGCCAGGGATGGCGCTTTAAGTCCCCAGCTGGACTGGCAAGCCAGATGCCCGCCAGAGCAGGTGGGCAGGGGCTGTCTGACCGGTAAGACTGGTTCCTACTTGGGGCCTCTCCGGGGGAATTCTGTCCCTAAGCTCTCACACATACAAGATTCTTGGGATTTCAGTTAAAACCGGCTTTTTATTCAATATTCTCAAACTGGGAGAAAAACAAAAACAAAACCAGCCCTCTGCTCCCAGGCAAGTCTTCAGTTCCCAAGAAGGCTCTCTAAAAGTTGAAAAGGTCTGTCCTGAGAACAAACGGACGACCTGTGGGTCTGCTGGATTCTGGAGCCACCACGTCAGAGCGCATCAGATTCCAGCATTACTATTGCAAAACAGCCCTGCGTAGCCGGCTTTTATGTCTCTCAAACCTAGGGTCACATGTGGGGCAAAGCTGGAACCTACTGCTGCAGGCCAGCCTGTTCAAACTGGTGGAGGATCTGGGCCTCGGGAGTGTAAGGAGTCCTAGACACACTTGTTCAGTTCCTCCCTCCGAAGCCATTCAGGCGGGGAAAGTCGAGGGAGGAGCCCAGCCTCCCGCCCCCAGAGGGGGCCCCACGCCTGGTGCCGGAAACACAAAGGGAACCAGGGGAGAAGAATGGGGAGGCCCAATGGCTCTGGCCTAAGGAATCCGGCCCCTTCCTACAAGGCCCCCGGGAGGGTGAAGCTAGTATGCACCCTGGTGCCAGAGAACTTGCCTGAAGGCATAGATGCAGCTCTTGGCCACACCATCAAAGTTGGAGATCTTAAAACATTTAAACATGTTATGCTCTATTAAGGTCCAGTGACCCTCTACCCCCACAAGATCCACATCCCCAGATCCTGGTAAGGATCTGTCTCAAGACAGAACTAAGATAATACACAGCAGGGAGTGGAGGAGGGTGCCATCCTCACCTGGAGAAACCTTTCCCACAGCTCTGGCAGATGTATGGTTTGCCCACTGACCCATCATGGGACCTCACATGGTACGACATTCGGTCTTTTCTCTTGAACCGCAGACCACACACCGGGCACGAGTACGGCTTCTCCCCCGAGTGGGACAGCTTATGCCGGTTGAGATGGTATACGTCACGAAAGATCTTGCCACAGATCTCACAAGCCACTTGCTTCCTGGTCCGGCTCCTTTTTCTGGGGCCATCGGGGTCCTCGGAGATGGGTAACCCATTCTCACCCAGCCTTGGAGGAGGAAGATCGATATAGCCCAACTGGAGGCTTGTGACGCCGTGCTGGGCCTCATGTTGCCGGAGCCGGTTGGCGTCAGTGAACACCTTCCCGCACAGGCCACATGGAAGGATGCCTGCTTCCCTCAAGCCCCCTGGAGACCCAAACATGGAGTCCAGCAGGTTGGCCTTCCTGGGGCGTCCCCGGCCTCGCTTGCTAGTCAGTGGAGGTGCACTGGATGCCACATTAGGGAATGGAGAAGTCAGTAGTTGGGGGGATAGGGGTCCAGCCACCATGGGCAATCTGTCCACCCCAGGTAACACAGGCAGGGAAGCTTGGCCCGCAATAGCAGCACCTGTGGCCCTGGCAGCCTCCTCCTCGGGCTGCATACTGCCAGCAATACCGTTACTGTTGGCTGCCATGGCTGCCCCGTTGGTCATGTCCAAAGGGAAGCCCAAGTCAGAAGTCCCAGGTGGGCGAAAGAGCATGATATCAGCCCGGGCAGGGGGCACTAGGATCTGCACGTTGGACTGTTTGATTACTTCCTGGCAGATCTCGATGACCGACCTCATCAGCAGGAACTTGGCGGCCGTCATGAGCTCGGGGAAGCTCTCTAGGCGCACAACGATTCGGGACGTGTAAGCGAAGTCCAGGATGTCTCCGAACACTTTGGAACTGATGGTGTGCATCTCCAGTTCGCGGCTGCCTCCAGCTCCGCCGCCTGGAGCCGCGGCCGCGCCTCCCACATCAGCAGGACCACCATCTGCAGCTCCGCCGTCGCCTAACTGGGCGCTGAACACAGACTCAAAGTACTCGCTGCAGGCAGCCAGTACGGCGCGGTGCGCTGGGAAGCTCTCGTCGCCTACCCGTAGGAGCACGTCGCAAAAGCGCCCGCCGTTTTTGCGTTGTTGGTTCAGGTTGTGCAGCATCTCCGTACTGTGTCTGCTCACCTGGTAGGTGTAGCAGCCCGACGGACCGCAAGAAGCGTCGTTGACCCGCTCCATGGTCGCTGCCCCTTCCCCACTCGCCCGGCCGGGCACCCGCCAGTCCCTTGTCCCTCCCCTTAGGCAGCGAGACGCCTTGTGCAGCGGACCACTCACACTCCCCGCACGTGCGGCCCAGGGCTCGGTAGTACTCTCAGGTGCGCCCAGCGCACACGCCCCCTGCTCTAATAAAAAGGGCTAGACCCAGCGGGGCACTGCCCCCCACATAGCCGCCCTTAACCTCCGCGGGACCCGCGTAGCACTCCCTCTCCGCCTGCCCGCCTCCCTCTCTAGGTCTACCTTCCAGGGGGTAAACGAGCGAAGAGGTGCGCCCCTCCTGCAAACGCGGCTGCCACCTCCCCTCCCGCCCGCCAGGCGGCGCCGGCGCGCGGCCAAAAGGCGCGCGCGCGCGGGGAGGAGGAGGGGTCCGCCGCGCAAGCGCAAGCGCGCGCTCCGAGGCTTTTCCCGGGCCCACTGGGGGCGCGCGTTGCGTCCCCTGCAAAGCGCGAGCCGGGGTGGGGGCGCCGGAGCAAAGGAAACAAAAGGCGAAGGCGAAGGCGGCGGTCCGCGCGCACAGGGGCGGTGGCGTAGGCCGAGTCTTGGAGCCCAGCGAAGGCGGCGGCCGAAGCGAGCGGGTGGCAGTAGCAGGGTGGGCCCTTTCCCAAGCCAGGCACGAGTGGCGGCGGCGCTGCGGCCCCAGGCTCCGTGCGTTCGGAACGGAGGAAAGATGGCAGCGGCTGCACTTCCTCTTGCACTTTCACCCCTGGGGGGAGGAGAAGGAGGGGGCGATACCAACAACACCCCCCCCCGCTTGCAGAAAGAAAAAAAAAAAAGCAGCGAGCTCGGCGTGGGGGGGGTCTCGGTCGCCCCGGCCCAGCACGTGCGCATCCGGCTCCCTAGCCTGGGCCGCCTAGCGCTGCAAACTTTCCACTTTCTTTGTGCCGAACGCCCCCCCCTCGCCCAGCGGAGGATGCACGTCCCCCATTCCCTATTTATACAACCCCCCCCCTACAGCTCCGCTCCCCTCGCTTCCTGCCCCCACTCCCCAGCTCCGCCAATGCTAGCGCAGCCTGATCCTCCGCCTCCCCACCCCTCCCGCGGGGCCCGGGGCTGCAGCCTCAACACCCCCCCCCCCCCCCCGACCCCGACCAATACGATCTGAGCGCCGAGCCAGCAAACCAGCTACAGCCGCCCCTCCGCTGCCCGCCCAGAGTGTAAGCGAGCGTGCGGGAGGGACAGCCAGAGCCTGTGGATCTGAGCCCCCCAGCCTACCTTGCGCACCCGCAGGTCGGACGGGCATCAGCACCCTGCCTAATTCTCCTTTGATGGCCGAAATCCCTAGAAGTCGGCTGAGACCTCCGGCTCTGCTGCCCTAGGAAGAACACGGGATCCCGATCCGACGCAGGCGGAACCTTCTGCCTGCCTTACACTGACCGAGGCAAATGCCCGGCACGCCTGGATAACTAGAGATAGGTTGTTTTCCCCACCCACCGCTACTTGGGCTTTGTGCCCCAGGGAGCGTGAAGTCGCCAGCCAGCTCAGAGAAGGGACAGTATGATGGCGATGGACAAAATCAACGGCCCCTGCATGTCCCAGCAGTTTTGTAAGAAAACTAGAGAATCCAGAGATCAAGAAGCCCCTTCGATCTTCCCCAAGCCAGAAGCTTGCTTATTAGCCCTTGCCGCCCGGCAAAATGCCGGCCACTCTGACCATGGACCGTGCTGCCAGGCCAGAGGGCTTTGTCCCTAAGACGCCTGAGGATGCTATTAGGCGAGGGTTGCACACAGGTTCGTCTGCTTGGGCTGTCGCTGAGCTATTGGTCTCAGAGCCTGTAGGCAAAACACGTGTACGGGCGCGAAGTTCCCACAGTTGCAAGAGGAGCGAAGTATGCATTCCAAACTTTGCACGGCTCCAAACTGAGCGCTTCCATTAAATGTAGCGGTGTGTGTGGAAAAGCATTCTGGGTATTACCATGCAAATGAACGGGACCAGCTTTCATCTCAGCTTGAGGTTCCCACCAGCGTGCGCCTAGCCTGTTACTCATCTCACTGAGGCTTTTCGGCGTGGTACTGTAAAGAGGACCCTAGTTCAAATCCTAGACCTGAGCGCTCTCGTTATGTCTCGGTGCCAGTTACTTGGCTTCTGTGAGCCAGTTTTGTAACCTGTGCCCCGGACAAAGTTGAGAATTCACCCTCCTCAGACAGTACACTCCAGACTTCCTGAATAAAATGAGGAATGGGGCTTGAAGAAAATTCCCTTACCCTAAAGAAAGACCTGTCCTCTTAAGCCCAAATCCTGTGTTAGAGCAATCTAGATACTGCTTTTAATTTCTCGGTCACAGTATTTTGGAGGCAGATTCTGGGAACTAGAAATTCTTGTGTTCGACTGTGCTATTGAGGGTTCTAAGGTAGATCATTTACCTAGTGTGTGCCAGGCTCCTGTTTTTTCCCAGGGCTGGGGAGCAGAAAGAGGAAGGTCTGCTTACTCAGTCCCCATTGTACTTATCACCATTTCCCCAGGTTAGAGAAAATGGAAAAGCAAGTGACTTGCGCAAGGCCACACGGTCAGTAGTAGAGTCAGGAATCAATCCAGCTGTGCGTCTCCTCTGCGGGGATCCGAAGGCCATTAGTAGCTTCAGACACTGTATCACGATAGGCTGTTTAGAAAACTGGATGCTACATCTAGAGGGTTCACCTTGCAAAGGGGAGCTCACAAGGCTCCTCACCTACAGTGCTACGGGGAAAGCAAGGGACACACATTAGCCCCATTTTGTAAATGCGGATGCTGGAGTAAGCCTAGTGAGTCGGGACCCCCACCTTGGAGAAGAAGCAGGCGATTAAGACCAGCGTTGATCCCAGCCCAGAGCTTTATCCTGCATGTCACATTGGTGCAATTGATTATACAGGGGCCAGAGTTTTTCCATACCCCTGTTTTTCATCATGCCCATCTCTTGGGCCCACAGGCACCTATTCTGTAACTTTAGGCTTTCAGACGTGTTTATAAAATTTCAATACTTGTCTCACACACACACACCCATAGCCGCGCGTGCGCCAAAGAATGAGCAAGCTGAAACTCAGTGGTGTTAAATAATGGGTCCAAGATGACACAGAGGAGTCCAAACTAGAACCTCCAATCTTTAAAGCTGTCCTACCTGAGCATTCACTAACTGGCTTAACAAGCCTGGCTAAGAGAACTATATTTATGATCTTTTCCCCTCCACATCTGTCAACAGAGCCTACTGCCTCATTCCCAGTTTCTAGGCTACACCTTGAAGAGAAACAGAGCTCACAATCCCTCAGTCTGCGTCCTGCTGCTGGTCTGTTGGACCTTCTTCAGTTGCCATGGAAACTGTGTACCTCAGTCTTGGCTCAGAACCAGATGGTTAGCAAACTGAAGAGCGTGGTTGTCTCTTTGGCTAGGAGAAGCTGTCAAGGTCATCCATTCATTCATTCACTAGATTGGTATTGATTGAGCGCCTACTAAGCACCAGGCTTTCTTTGTTTTGTTTTGTGGGTGGTTTAGATGCTAGAGAGGATACAGTAGTAAACAAACTAGACATCAGGCCTTACCGGCAAAATTCCGAAGCCCAGAGAGGCAGACTGACAAGACAAAAAATAAGGACACACAAAAAAATTCAGCCGGGCGTGGTGGCGCACGCCTTTAATCCCAGCACTCGGGAGGCAGAGGCAGGCGGATTTCTGAGTTCGAGGCCAGCCTGGTCTACAAAGTGAGTGCCAGGACAGCCAGGGCTACACAGAGAAACCCTGTCTCGAAAAACCAAAAAAAAAAAAAAAAAAAAAAAAAAAATTCTCCCCGTGTCTCTGGCCAATCCAAGTTCCCCTTTCCGTGGAGCCCCTGTTCTGGACCATCCTTGGCAAAAGCCCACCTGAAGCTCCCTCAGCTTTTACAGCTTCCTTTCTCTTGTTAATTATTTTTCCTGACTGTAAAAACCATAGGAATTTTAGAACATATATGGAAGCAACAAGAAAAATTAAATAAAAGCCAGGCGGTGTTGGCGCATGCCTTTAATCCCAGCACTTGGGAGGCAGAGGCAGGCGGATTTCTGAGTTCGAGGCCAGCCTGGTCTACAGAGTGAGTTCCAGGACAGCCAGGGCTACACAGAGAAACCCTGTCTCGGGGGGAAAAAAAAAAAAGAAAGAAAGAAAGAAAAGAAAAATTAAATAAGAGCCTGTGATTTCACCACCAAGAGTTAAGCACTGCCAACATTTCCTTTGAGGCTTTTCTACACCTGTACTAGTTTCTCTCTCTCTCTCTCTCTCTCTCTCTCTCTCTCTCTCTCTCTCTCTTCTCCCTCCTCCAAAACAAATGATCAACTGAAGAAATTTTACTATATATTATAGATAAATAATATCTTTAATAATAAAATATAATATGGAAATAGTTCTTGGATGTGTGTGAGTGTGTGTGTGCATGTGTGTGTGAGAGTATATCTGTGTGTATGTGTGTGTGCGTGAGTGTGTGTATGTGTGTGTGAGTGTGTGTGTGAGTGAGTGTGTGTGAGTGTGAGAGTGTGTGTATGTGTGTGTACAACATGCCACATCCCGGAATTTACAAGCCTGTGTCACTGTGTCCTGCTTGTATGTTTCTTCTTGGTTGTGAGCCTAGCCTTTAACGGCTGAGCCATCTCTCTAGCCCTTGTACGTTTCTTCTTAATGCACACCCTTATTATCTCCATTACCCAGCTCCATGTATTGTACGTAGAAGATGCTCATAACTATTTGTTGAATAAATTAAAAATACCATTTTGAGGGAGTAACGGTGTGGGGCAGAAGTTGAATTGTTTGCCTAGCATATGTAGAGTTCTGGGTTCAATCCTGCTACTAAAAACAACAACAACAACAACAACAAAATCGTTCTCAGCTTTCAAACTACCAAATATTTTCCTTGACATAAACAGGAAGGACTGTGTGTTTACAGACACTGCGGCTCAAAGGGTGAGTTGGTGCGGCTCTGTAGAGATGTTCCACAGTCTATTTTAAAGCCTTGGAAATGCATCTAGCCATCGATCCAGTCAGTGACTTCATTTGTTGGTATCAGGTATAGTCAATGTGTTGCGTGCTGAGAGTTGGGCCTGGGTGTTTTCAGGGCATCGGAGTTGTACCTCAGATCAGGTGAGGGTGCACTTGCCCAGTAGAGGGCAAGGCCCTGAGTCATTTCCAGGGCCAGATAAACAGCACAGAAAAGGCTTGTTGGGAGCTGTGCGTGGTGGTACATACCTGTAATTGAACTTGTAGGCATGAAGATGCCACTTAGGGGTTAGAGGGCAACTTGGAGATGCAGTTAAGTCTAATGTGGAGTTCAGGTCCTTAAGCCAGTAAAGTGCTTTGAACTGCTCAATCGTCCTGCCTACCCACCTTGAACGTTTTTTTTTTATTGAGGGGGAGGTTCTCTGTATAACAGCCCTGGCTGTCCTGGAACTTGCTCTGTAGATCAGGCTGGCCTTCTACCACAGAGATACACCTGCCTCTGTAACTTTAATTTTTTTCAAATCCTATTTTTAATGATGGTTCTTAAATGCTTTAACCTCCCTTTAGCCCACTACTCCACCAGAGGTAATGGGAAAGAAAGGATATGGGGGAAGTGGACCTGTTTAGAAAGGTTCTTTGGAACAATTTCCCGTCTGTGTTGTCTGGAAATTGGCAGTTCAGTTCACAGATTCGCAGACAGTGGCCACAAACACTTCACAGATACACCAGCAGTCTAGTGCGGTAGAGTCGGGTTAGCAACAACAGTGACAAGTCCTAGCAGAGACAGCCAGGCCTCAGCCTTGCCTTGGTCATTAGGAGGGACCAGCAGGAACACCAGAAGTTCTCAGCTGTGCCTCTCTCAGGGAAGCGAAGATCAGCAAGGACAGGAGACCCACAAGCACTGCACAGCTAGCTCTATAATCAAGCCTATTTCAGCCTCCGTCATTGTCTGTCAAGTCCTATTTATTCCCTCCAAACATCACATGTCCTCCATGTACCTTGCCTCAGTACCTGCATCCAATCAGCCCGAGTCTGAGGAAGAGGCAAGAAACTGCATCATACCACCACAAGGTTTTTGGTGCGGTTCTCTCAATGGCATCCCAACAAATGCAGTTCAACTACGCAGTGTAAGGCGGATCAATACATGCATGTCGTTAGCAAAGAATCTATTATCACATAACCTTTCATGTGCTTGCTTTAGCAGAACATCCTCTCTCCTGTGTCTGCTTCCAAGAAACGTTCCTTCACAAGTCTGCCTTAGCCTTTCACCTGTGTCCACTTTAACAAAAATGTCCCCTCACGTGTTTCGCTAGCAAAACACCATCCAACTGACTCACCAAAGAACCCTTAAGTTTCCACTTCCGCCTCTGCTGGGATTAAAGACATGTGCCACCACCTATTGGCAACAGACCTCAAACTTTTGATCTTCCTGCCCTCAGCTGGAAATAGCTAAGATTCCGTGTGTACACAATATACCTGATCTAGATTTTGTTTTTGTTTTGAAGATGCATTTATTTTAAGTATAGGAATGCTTGCATGTTTGTGTACCATGTGCCCATGCAACTCAGAGCCATTAACTCCCAAGAAACTGGAGTTAAAGAGATCGTGAGCAATCATGTGTGTGCTGGGAATTGAACTCGGGTTCTGTGTAGCCCTGACTGTCCTGGAATCACTCTGTAGATCAGGCTGGCCTCAAACTCAGAAATCCACCTGCCTCTGCCTCCCAAGTGCAGCTCACAGCCATCTGTAATGGGATCTGATGCCCACTTCTGGTGTGTCTGAAGGCAGCTCTGGCCCATCAAGTTCAGAGAGAGGGGCAAGTTCAAAGAACAATTCATTGAGTCTGTGCCACGTGTCGTAATGTACACCTACATTAATCTTAGCACATGGGAGGTTGAGGCAAGAGGACTAGGAACTGGAGATCATCTTTGGCTACATAGGGAGCTCGAGGTGAACTTAAATTATATGAGCTTTTGTCTGAAAAAGAAAAAGACTGGGTTATCATGATCTGTGCAGATGTGCACAGCCAGACATCTTCCTGGTGTCATGTTGCATTCTGCTCTGGCTCCAGAGCTGAGAGCATCTCTAATTTCACACCAGAAGAGCCAACACAGGGGAAACCCAGACAGTTTTTCCTTTTAAGGAAATCATGATTAGAATGGGTTGGTTGGTTGTTCAAGACAGGATTTTTTCTGTGTAGCCCTGACTGTCTTGGAACTCACTCTGTAGACCAGGGTGACCAACTGCCTCTGCCTCCTGAGTGCCGGGGTTAAAGGTGCATGGCACCACTGCCTGGCTTTTAAGCTTCAAACCGTTTACTTACACTGTCTAATTAAGTTTCACTAATATATTGAGCAAATACCTTCATATAGTGTTGGAGGAGGGTCTTGTGCACTATGTATTTAGATGCTGATGTATCAGCATGGAGATTTAGTTAACAATGTAAACACAGGCACTGTCATGAATGTTGAAGACTCTTCTGTATCACTGTGGCATAAAGCATGCTCCCCAATTATCTCTGATTGGCTAATAAAAGGCTGAACAGCCAATGACTGGGCAGAGGACATAGAAAGTCTGGACGTCTAATTTGAGCTGGGCATCCCAGCAAGAAGAGCAGGGAGAAGGAGTTTGTTTGGCAGGTGAGGTCTTGGAGAGGAAGAGCCACAGGCAGGTAGAGGAAGGAGGAGGAGGAAGAGGAAGAGGAAGAAGAGGAAGAAGAGGAGGAGGGAGAGGAGGAGAAGAAGAAGAAGGAGTTCACCATAAGGTCAAGCATGAGGAGGAGTTGCCAAGGGAGTTCTCTATAAGGACAGAGAGTTACAGCAGAGGGAGCCAAGGATAGACTAAGCAAGTAACTGCATGTTTATGCTATCTAGATAGCACAGGAAGGTTGGGATTATCTGCTCAGTTATTGTGCTAAAGGCTGTTGAATAAGTCAGTAGGTCTCTGACCTGATCTGGGAGCTAGCTGGGTTAGAAAGAACTGCCACCTTTAAATCTCATCCTATAAAATACTATCCAGTGGGGCTGAGAGATGGCTCAACAGTTCAAAGTGAAAGACACACACGTGAGGACTGAGACTCAGGAGAGGCGACACCCCAAATCACTCATGAGAAATGGTCTTGATGCAAACTGCAAGAGGACTTTTATTCCAAGAGCGCTCTGGGACCCACAGTTGTATACCACACAGAGGTAGAGGATCTTGGGCCTCAAGTAGCTGGGACAGGAGGTATTTAAAGGAAGAAACCACAACTCAAAGGGGTGGGGAGGGCATTGTTGGAAAATAACAAAAATACCAGTTAAGAGTCATGAGGAAATCACAAGTCACAAGGAAAAATACCTGATAATTGTGCGGTTATTTCTCAAGATAGTTTCTATGAGCCTCTAACAATAGCACATTTGTATAGCAGGTTCCATGAATGGTCAGGGTGGTCCTTTTTGAACAAACACTCCCTGAATCCAGGAAGCGGGTGGGTGGAGGAATGTTGATATCTGTTTTATAATTAGCATGCCTTGGAGCATTGAGTCACAAAGGTCACCTTCTCAAGCCTGGGCCTAAAGGCTTAGAATTGTTTTTATGTTATACTTTTTTTTTTTTTTTTGAGATAGGGTTTCTCTGTATAGCCCTGGCTGTCCTGGAACTCACTTTGTAGACCAGGCAGGCCTTGAACTCAGAAATCCACCTGCCTCTGCCTCCCGAGTGCTGGGATTACAGGAGTGCACCACCACGCCCGGCTTACGTTATACTTTTTCAAAAGCACTTAATGCTCTTGCAGAGATCCTGAGTTCTTCTCACATTCACATTGGATAGTTCACAACTGCCTGTAAAGTCCAGCTCCAGGGGATCTGATACCCTCTTGTGCTCTGTGGACATTTGCATTCACTGCTACACAGACGCAGACACATACATATGTCTACATAGTTAAAAACATAAATAAATAAAACAAAAAGGAATGTATAGAGGATGGGGAGATAGGTCAGCCAGAGCTGAGTTTGCTCCCCAGGACCTGAACTGGAGAAGCGAGGCAGTTGTAGCTCAATGCCAGGAGGCTGTGCCAGGGCCTCCTGGAGCTTGCTGCCTAGCCCGCTGTGTCAGTGAGGGGTCCTGCATGGCACCTGAGGAGTGACATCTGTGTTGACACCCTCCTACCCCAACCCTGCCAATAATGTTGTCCCGGTTTCCACAAAGTCCAAGTCCTAATAAAGGCCCCTCCCACTTGGCTCAGCCCACTCCTCTGTACTTCACTGCATCCATCCAATTCATTTAGAAATGTTATCTGTGCCAGGCATGGCCAGGCATGGCACACACACCTGTTATATAATGGGTGTCTTAGTTCGGGTTTTACTGCTGTGAACAGACACCATGCCCGAGGCAACTGTATTTATTTATTTATTTGTTTATTTATCTATTTATTTGGTTTTCCTGAGGGAAAAAAAGATTTAAAAAAATAAAAAGAACTGTTGGATGATGATGATGCACACCTATCCCAGCACTTGGAGGCAGAGGTAGGTGGCTATCCTCAGTTCAAGGCCAGCTTGCTCCACAAAGAAAGTTCCACATCAGCCAGAGCTACACAAAGAAACCCTGTCTTGAATAAAAACAAAAACAAAAAAAACAAAAAACAAAAAACAAAAATAAAAAGAAAGAGAACTACTAAATTTTTTTTTAATATGTCAGACCAGTGACAGCAGTAGTAAAAGAATTTACTAAGACTAGAATAATCAGAAACAAAGTATTCAGATATACACATATGGTGCAAGACAGTGTTCCTGCATCCCTGGGGAAGATTACCAAGAAGGGCAGGAGGTTTTTTTCTGGCAGTTTTGAGGGAAGTTACTTAGTCTTATCTCATAGACCATTTGTGTGGGGTCCGTATCTGGGCTTTATCTTGTTGAGTAGTAGATTTCAGCTTCAGTTGTCTTTTTGGAGACTTGCTATTTTTGTCAGGTGCCCTGGCTCCCTTCTGCTTGGGCTCCAGATGTCTGTGTGAGAGGCCATGAGTCAGCCACAAATGGTGACGGCCTGATAGTGTGAACTTTTTTTTTTTCCCGAGACAGGGTTTCTCTGTATAGTCCGAGCTGTCCTGGAACTAACTCTGTAGACCAGGCTGGCCTCGAATTTAGAAATCTGCCTGCCTCTGCCTCCTGAGTTCTAGGATTAAAGGCGTGCACCACCCTGCCTGCAGGTTCTTTGATCAGGTCATTAGAAGGATGCAGCTCAGTGGTAGAGCACTTCTTGAGGCTCCGAGTTCAGTTATCAGTACTGGGAGGGGGTAAGGACACATGTAGTTAATTTTTAAAAGGAGATTTGTTTATTTTATGTATATGAGTACACTGTTGCTGTCTTCAGACACACCAGAAGAGGGCATCAGATCCCATTACAGATGGCTGTGAGCCACCTTGTGGTTGCAGGGAATTGAACTCTGGACCCCTGGAAGAACAGTTAGTGCTCTTAACCATCTCTTGAGTCCCCTATGTAATTAATCTGAACTTAATTTATGTATCCTTTTCCAAATAAAAATTTCCTTTCACTGTAGCTCTACAAATATTTTTCGGTATTACTATGCAGCTTTGTTGTTTTTTGTTTGGTTGTTTGGTTGGTTTTTCTCGAGACAGGGTTTCTCTGTATAGCCCTGGCTGTCCTGGAACTCACTTTGTAGACCAGGCTGGCCTGGAACTCAGAAATCCGCCTGCCTCTGCCTCCCAAGTGCTGGGATTAAAGGTGTGTGCCACCATGCCCGGCTTACTATGCAGTATTTTGTTTCATTTTTTAAAATGCTTTTTCAAGACAGAGTTTCTTTGTGTAGCCCTGGTTGTCCTAGAACTGGCTTTGTAATGCACAGCAAGCTGGCCTTGAACTTGGAGCTCTGCCTGCCTTTTCCTCCTAAGAGCTGAGATCAAAGATGTGCACCATACACTCTGTTTTTTATCTTTGTTTGTTTGTTTTTGGAGACAGGGTTTCTCTGTAGCCCTGGCTGGCCTGGAACTCAGAAATCTGCCTGCCTCTGCCTCCCGAGTGCTGGGATTAAAGGTGTGCACCACCATTGCCCTGCTTTTACTTTGTTTTAGTCGATTATGTTTAGAGAGTGTAGCCTTTGCAACATTTTCCCACAGTTAATTCCACATCATTCATTTTTTATGCTGATGTGGAAAACTTTTAGTAGTTCTGCTCAACGCGAGAACTGAACCTGAAGGGCAGGGCCCAGCACTTGGATTCACGTGATTCAAGTGACAGTGAAAGAAGCACTTGGACATGACCAAGTTTCACTGCCACAAAACGGGGCAAAGGGACACTAAATTGCCTAGTCTGAGGCCCCCCCTGCCCTTGGAGGTCGAGGAGTCTGTCCGTCAGCAGTGTGTCTGTCCGTCAGCAGTGTGTCTGTCCGTCAGCAGTGTGTCTGTCCGTCAGCAGTGTGTCTGTTGCCTGATGAGACACCTTGTGTGTCTGCACTCTCAGAGCCCAGAAGAGGATGTTCATCAGATCCCCTGGTGTTCAGGATGGCAATGAACCCTCATGTGGGGTGAGGGCAATGGAACCAGGGTCCTCTGCATGAACATCCAATCCTCTTAACCATTGAGTGATTGTTCCATTCCCTAAATTTAAAACATTGTGTTTAAAGAAAAAAATGAATAAAAAATGTTGCCAGTGGAGAATCCACAGAGGTGAGAGGAGAAAAGTGACTTTACTTCCTTGTCCTCTGACTGCACACATACAGCTGGCATGTGCCCCTGCCCCGCCTCTATCCCCCTCACACACATGCACACACAAACACACATTCACATACACACACTCACACAACACACTACTACACTCAAACACACACATTTACATACAAACACACACACTCACACACAAACACACATAAACATACACACTCACACACAAACACACACAAACACACATTCACATACACATACTACACACACTCACACATTCACATACACACACTCACACAACACACTCCTACACTCATTCACATACACACACTCACACAACACACTCCTACACTCATTCACATACAAACACACACACTCACACACAAACACACACACATACACACACTCACACAACACACTCCTACACTCATTCACATACAAACACACACACACACTCACACACATACATGCACACTCACACAGACACACTCACACACACATACTATAATAGATAAAAAATTTAGAGAGAATTACATATTTTAGAATATTCTTTTTATTGTTTAAATAATTGTTCATATCAAGTAGATCCATGGCTGGGCATGGTGGCGCATGCCTTTAATCCCAGCACTCGGGAAGCAGAGGCAGGCAGATTTCTGAGTTAGAGGCCAGCCTGGTCTACTAAGTGAGTTCCAGGACAGCCAGGGCTAAACAGAGAAACCCTGTCTCAAAAAACCAAAAAAAAAAAAAAAAAAGTAGATCCATGATTTGAGGTAAGCTTTTGCCAGCACAGTAGAGGAGGCGGCAGGTGAATTAACAGTTTGTGGCCAGTCTCTGCTGTATAGCAAGGTGTTGTCTCAGAGGGAGAGAGGTGGGTCGGGTATGGCTTCAGACTGACTGGCTTCAGGACTTTCCTCCCCATGTATGCCTTTCCCATCTAGTGGGATGTGGGTCTCTTGCAAACACACCCCTACCCCACCAGTCTATCTTTGATCATCTGCCCATAAAGGTTTCTTTTCTCTATTTCCATCTTTGACTCCCCAAGTCCATCTCTTTCTGTCCCCTGTGCCACCTAAACCAGATGTCCTATAAGGACCCTCCTGTTTCTTCTGTCTCTTGTTATATTGGGCTTTGTATTACTGGAGCCTGGGTGTTCTTGAACCTTCATTACTCTCTTCTTTTCCAGTGGAATCTCTCTCTTTGCTGTTGTTTGTATGAGGCAGAGTCTTACGCTGTAGCCCTGGCTGGCCAGGAGCTCGATATGTGTGCTGCCTGACTGTCTGGGTTATAAAACATTGGTTACTCAGAAAGTAGTATTAGTGAGCATCCATCACTGAGGACTTCCCACCCTCTCCTGCCATGATAGGCTGGGGACTTTGATGTGTTTAGAAGTGGTAACAGCAGACAGGGGCACAGCTGTATCAGTGCCTGTCTAGCTGTGTAAGGCATGGTGTAGCCCAAGTGGGTAGCAAGACTGACAAGGCTGCTCGGGTATGGTTGTCATGTTGGGTTAATGAGACTTAGTTTGCTCTAAATTATATAGCTGTCTGCATAAACACTCACTTAGGAAAAAACCATACACTTTACCAGTTATGGTGATTCTAGCATTCAGAAGTGAGAGGCATGAGTTCAAAGTCAGTCTGGAGTGCTAGACCAGCCAGGGTGAAAGAGTGACACCCCATCTCAAAAGGAACAAAAACGAAGTGGTGGTTCGGCTTAATATGAAAGAAAAATAAGAATATTTTTATGTATATCTGTGTTTTATCTGTATTTATATACATGTCCCATGTTAGTGGTGCCCCGGGAAGTCAGAAGAGGGTATTGGATATGCCAGAAATGGGGTCATGTAGAATAAACTGCCAAGTGGATGTGCCCTTGGGGCCTCTGGAGCTAGAGTTATGGCAAGTTGTAAGCTGGCTGATGAGAATGCTGGGAACTGAGTTGGGCCCTACACAAGAGCAGCACAAGTTCCTGAGCCATCTCTCCAGACCCTGCTGAAAAACTGAAAATATTGGCCAATTGTTGTGGCACAGGCCTTTCATCCTAGCACTCAGGAGGCAAATAGATTTCTGTGAGTTTGAGGCCAGCTTGGTTGGTCTACCAAGTGAGTTCCTGGACCGCCTGGGCACGGAGATATAATATCCTCTTTCTTTTATGTATGTGGTTATGTTGTTTTTATATATCTAGTGCACCATGTGCATGAAGTGTCCACAGTGTCCAGAAGAGAGCATCATGTCTGCCTGTAACTCATAGCCTCCCCAGCCTTGAGTAGGCTGGCTTTGACCTTGCTGCCACTGAGAATGAGACCATTGGGGGTGGAGCCTTCTGACCTAGATGGCTCTATTGTTCTGTCACCTGCTGCTGCTCTTCTCCAAGACACTGCTACCTGCTGAATGGCCCTTGAGATATTCCAGAGACAGCATCTGGCAGATCACCTACAGGCTGGCAATAGGCATCAAGAATGGATTGGTAGCCGGGCGTAGTGGCGCACGCCTTTAATCCCAACACTCGGGAGGCAGAGGCAGGCGGATTTCTCAGTTCGAGGCCAGCCTGGGCTACAGAGTGAGTTCCAGGACAGCCACAACTACACAGAGAAACCCTGTCTCGAAAAACAAAAAAAAAAAACAAAAAAAAAGAAAAGAATGGATTGGTGAGGGATGGGCCTCCCCCCTTTATAGGCACAGACTCTTAGTAAACTTGGGGGCCTTGAACAGAAACATGTCTTGACCTCCATTATTTCTCTCGTCATTCTCTCCCATACTGCTCCGGCCTCCCACTCAGGAACCCAGTTAGTGTGGCTACAGGTGGTTACAGTAACTGGAGTTACAGAGGGATGTAACCTGCCTTGTGGATGCTAGGAAGTGAGCTTATGTCTTCTGAGAAAGCAGTCAGTAATTTTTTTTGTTTGTTTCTTTGTTTGTTTTTTGGTTTTTCGAGACAGGGTTTCTCTGTGTAGCCCTGGCTGTCCTGGAACTCACTTTGTAGACCAGGCTGGCCTGGAACTCAGAAATCCGCCTGCCTCTGCCTCCCAAGTGCTGGGATTAAAGGCATGTGCCACCACGCCCGGCCACAGTCAGTAGTAATCTTAATTACTAAGTTGTCTCCCTATGTGCCCACCCCGCCCCCAGTATTAAGAAACTCTAGGGTATGAGGTACTGTGCACGCTGCAGCGTGCGTGATGAGTTAGAAGACAATGTTGTGGGCCTATTCTTTGTACTCTTTCATGGCTGCTGCAGACAAATGTGCACAGTCAGGCAGCAAGGGCCTTTGCTTGCTGATCCATTTTGTAGGCCCTTTACTTTTGTTTGTTTGTTTGTTTGGTTTAGTTTTTTTGGGGGGACAGGGTTTCTTTACACAGTCCTGGAACTCACAGAGATCTGTCTCTTTCTTCTGAGTACTGAGTTTAAAGGCTTGTACCACCAGACCTAGTTACATTCTTTTTTTTTTTCTTTTTTCTTTTTTATTGGGTATTTATTTCAATTACATTTCCAATGCTATCCCAAAAGTCCCCCACACGCTCCCCCACCCACTCCCCTACCCACCCACTCCCACTTCTTGGCCCTGGCATTCCCCTGTACTGAGGCATATAAAGTTTGCACGACCAATGGGCCTCTCTTTCCACTGATGGCCGACTAGGCCATCTTCTGATTCATATGCAGCTAGAGACACGAGTTACATTCTTTTAAATAATTTATTTATTTTTATTTTATGTGCACTGGTGCTTTCCCTGCATGTGTATCCGTGTGAGGTGTCAGATTCTGGAGTTACAGAGAGCTGTGAGCTGATGTGTGGATGCTGGGATTTGAACTTGAAACCTGGTTCTCCGGAAGAGCAGTCAGTGCTCTTCACTACTGAGCCATCTCTCCTGTCCCTAATTTAAACAAACAAACAAGCAAAAAACTGCACATTTTAGCATATGTCTCCAATCCCAGCACTGGGGGAGAATGATGGAGAAAGATAGAGGGTTTTTGATCCTGAGGTATGTAGCAAGACCCTGTCTTAGGGTTTCATTGCTATGAAGAGACACAATGACCAAGGCCAACTCTTTTTTTTTGGTTTTCCCAGACAGGGTTTCTCTGTGTAGTCCTGGCTGTCCTGGAACTCACTCTGTAGACTAGGCTTTCCTCAAACTCAGAAATCCACCTGCCTCTGCCTCCCAAGTGCTGGGATTAAAGGTGTGGGCCACCACTGCCCGGCCCAAGGCCAACTCTTATGAAGGGAAACATTTAATTGTGGCTGGCTTACAGTTTCAGAGGTTCAGCCTATTATCATCATGGTGGGAAGCATGGCAGTGTGCAGATGAAAAGGTGCAGGAGGAGCCAAGAGTCCTACATTCAAAGGCAGCCAGAAGGAGGGGCTCTTCTGCACTGAGTGGATCTTGAGCTCTAGTAGACTTCAAAGCCTGCCTATACAGCGACTCACTTCCTACAACAAGGCCACACCTATTCCAACAAGGCCACACTTCCTAATAGTGTCACTTCCCATGGGCCAAGCATATTCAAACCACCACAGACTATGTCTGGAAAAATAAACAAACAAATAAATAAATAGCACAAAGTTCTGGGTTCAAAGTAGCACATAAAGTCCCAGCATGGTGGCACATGCCTAATGCTCAGCACCTTACCTACCTGCCAGGTTCAAAGCTGGTAGAGTGCCTTGGTTGTAAAAACAGAGTTCCTATGATATTACAGATGACCTTCCCACACTGTTATTGGTCAGCCACAATCCTGAGACAAATGTTTGCTGATGTTGCCACAGATTGCAAAAGTGTTTTTTATTTGCTTGATGTAATTGTCATCTCCAAGAATTATTGTCGTGTCCTGAAGCTTCTAGCCTTTATTCAATTTAGTCTAGGCCTAGAATGTTTTCAGCTTCTGAGACTGAATACACTCATTCTTTCTAGTTCTTTCTGAACTCTGGCTGGCTGGTTCAATCTGCTCTCTCTCTCTGAATTGCTTGGTTCATTCTGTCTTCACCTATGTCTAGAGTGTTCTCTCTCTGCAGCCTGTCTCTCTATAACTGTCTAGATAAAACTACCTGCCTACCCCTCTGGGGGTGTGTGTGCTCGCACGTGTGCTGCTCCCTTAAGTAGCCTCTTTGTTCTCTGTCTTCTCATTAGAGTTATTAGAGTTGGGCAGATCCTAGTCTGTAAAATTTTTCTCTGATTCATCACTTTGTCTGCCACTCAATTAGACATAACTTTCAAACATGGCTGCTTCCTTCTATAAACTAACTTGATCTTCAATGTACCAAGGGCATGTCTATATTCCAGCCAGAGGGATTAAAGGTGTGTGCTAAGGTCTGAGTCATACCACACCTAGAAACTTTTTTTTTTTTTAATAGCACAATCTTGGAGGCCCACAGTGGTCAAATATCCTGTAGCAAAAGCTAGTCTGTCTTGCTTGAACCAACAGCTCCGGGAAGAGAGACCAAAGATCCACTGTCTCTCAATGTGTGTACCAATAAACACAGTATCATCTGCCGAGGTCAGACTCTGGTGTCTTTCTTGTCTTTTGTCTCTCTCTTTTTTTTTCTCTGTATAGCCCTGGCTGTCCTGGAACTCACTTTGTAGACCAGGCTGGCCTCGAACTCAGAAATCTGCCTGCCTCTGCCTCCTGAGTGCTGAGATTAAAGGCGTGGGTTACCATGCCCGGCCTCTTTTGTCTCTTTTACTTTGTGCTTTGACATCCAACAAAGGTCAACCTGGACTACAGGAGACCTCACCGTGCACCTTTCCCCTCAAAGACAAGCAGATGGTTCATTTGGTAAAAATGCTTTCTGCTCAAATCTGATGACATGAGTTCATCCTGGGTCTCACAGTGGAAGGAGAAAGAGTTGTCCTCTGATGTTCATCTTTGTATACACACACACACACACACACACACACACACACGAGAGAAAGAGAGAGAGAGAGAGAGAGAGAGAGAGAGAGACAGAGAGAGACAGAGACAGAGACAGAGACAGAGAGAGAGAATTATTTAACATTTATTTAATTTCATGTTTATGAGTAATTTGCCTGTGTATATCTCTGTACCTCATTTGTGCCTGATCTTCTCAGAGGCCAGACGAGAACACTGGGCAGACCCCCTGGCACTGGAGTGGGGTTACAGATGGTTATGAGATGGTTCTTGGTTCTGGGAATCAAATCAGGATCCCCTACAAGAGCAACAAGTGCTAGTAACTGCTGAACCATTGTTCCACCACACTAGACATCCCTGGCCCATTTTCTATAACAACAACAACAACAACAAGAACAACATGATGTGCCATTGGGGAAGCAAAAACTAGAGCCCCTACCCAGGATCTGCCAAGGAACCCTTAAAAACTGTGAAGCGTTAACCAGATAAATGCGATGAAGTATCCTGGTTAGAGAATGTGTTGTTGAGCACAAAACCAAGCCTGGACTACTTAGAAGATCTTGTCTCACAAAACCAAGCAAAACCCAAACCCAAGAACTACTCAAGAAACCTTATACATCTAAAAAAAATAAGTCCAAAACCAAAAACCAACCAACCAACCAAAAAAACCTAACAACTGTAGTTTCTTTCTAACAGTTAAAATCTCCTGGTAAGATGGTTGGTGGTGGTGCACACCTTTAACATCAGCACTCAGGAGGCAGAGAGGCAAGAGGGTCTCTGAGTTCGAGGCCAGCCTGGTGTATACAGAGTGAGTTCCAGGACAGCTATACCCTTTTTGGAATGCTGGTCCTTTCCACCTCTGCCCCCAATCTCCTCGAAAGAAATGAGGCTTCTTTATTTTCCTGTTTTGTTTGTTTTTTGTTTTTTTGAGACAGGGTTTCTCTGTGTAGCCCTGGCTGTCCTGGAATTCACTTAGTAGACCAGGCTGGCCTCGAACTAAGAAATC
Source organism: Mus caroli (assembly GCF_978045245.1). Taxonomy (NCBI): domain Eukaryota; kingdom Metazoa; phylum Chordata; class Mammalia; order Rodentia; family Muridae; genus Mus; species Mus caroli. The sequence continues at coordinate 120,202,842 of NW_028227268.1, forward strand.
CACCTGCCTCTGCTTCTCAAGTGCTGGGATTAAAGGCATGTGCCACCACCACCGCCCGGCTTGTTTGTTTGTTTTTTGATGAGGTCAAATATAACATGGGCACCCTGCCAGCTCCTGACTCTCCTGCCTCCACCTCCCAAATACAGCTATGCCACCACATCTGACACTAGTATTTTATTTGAGGCAATCTGTCTTGGAACTCACCATGTAGCCCAGGCTACCTCCAATCCCACAGCATCTGTCTGCCTCTGACTCCAAAGCTGAAGTTACAGGTGTGAGCTACCACACCGAGCGTCACAGGTTTATTCTTGTTCTATGGCAATAGGATCTCCCTGTAACAAGTGGCTGAGGCTGAGTGGGCCTAGGTTATGGCTGTAAAGAGCTGACTTTGCAGGCCCTGTGGAGAGATTTGTTAAGGAGAACCCCTTGCAGAGCTGATGCTTTGTTGCTGTCCCATATTCCACGAGCACTCTGGTTGGAAGGGCTGCTGATTTGATTTTATCTGTCTTTTAAGACTGATCTTTGATCACTCCCCTTTCCAGCTGGACTTCCTGCCTCTTCTTCCCTTCTCCATTACTAATGGTGCTGGATCAAGTTACCTCATTATTCCTTAATTTATTTATGAAAAGGCTGAGGTTAAAGAAAAGAAGCAAAGCCCAGGTCCTTCAGGAACCGTCTGTAAAAGCTTTTCTTTCCCTTTCCCTCCCTACAGCCAGATACAACTTCCCATGGTTACCCCTGGCAAGCTGGAATCGTTTTTATTTACAAACTTATATAAATAAATCCTTCTCTGGGCGGGGCAGAGGCCATCTGTATGGGTAAGCCTCTTCTGTCTCCATTCCCAGTGGATTAATATATCAACACAAACTCACTTATACACAGCAAGCTTCTTTCAGAGAGCAAAACAGTGCTGGGCATGCTGGCTACCTTTCCATAAAACACTTGAAGAAGAAGAGAAGTCTTTTTAAAAAAGATTTATTTACTGCCAGGCAGTGGTGGGGCACGCCTTTAGTCCCAGCACTCGGGAGGCAGAGGCAGGTGGATTTCTGAGTTCGAAATCAGCCTGATCTACAGAGTGATTCCAGGACAGCCAGGGCTACACAGAGAAACCCTGTCTCGAGAAAAACAAAAACAAAACAAAAAGGTTTATTTATTATATACATAGGAGTTCTGCCTGCACATAAGAAGAGGGCACCAGATCTCATTATAGATGGTTGTTATCCACCATGTAGTTGCTGGGAATTGAACTCAGGACCTCTGGAAGATCAGTCAGTGACCTCAACCTCTGAATCATCTCTTCAGCCCAGGAGAAGTCTTTTTAAATTTTATCACTACACAGTAATTATGGGTGCATCAATCTTGTATAAAATGGAAACACAGAAGTGTATGTGAGCCAACGAGATGGCTCTGGGTGTAAAGGTGCCTCCTGCCAAGCCTGAGGATCCAGGTTTGATCCCTGGGGCCCATACTGTCTTCTGATCTCCATATGAGCAACAGACCTCCAGAGTCAGGGGGTGCGGAGGGGGTTGTTAGAGAGATAGCTCAGCAATCAAGAGCACTGCCTGTTCTCCCAGAGAACCCAAGTTCAATTCCTATCACCCACATGACAGCTCACATCTATCTCACACCAGTGCACATAAATTATATTTGTATATATAATTTATACATAGAAAATATCTATAATTTTATGCATATAAATTATACATACCCTAAATAAAATGTATAATTTGTAAAAATTTAACGAGAACCAATAGTAATAAGCTAAAAAAAAAAAAATCAGAAAACAAAGTATCCTAGCACTTAGGACTAAAGAGGCAGGCAAGATCTCTGCGTTCAAGGCCAGTCTGGTCTACAGAGTGAGTTCAGGATAGCCAGGGCTACACAGAGATTTGTCTAGAAAGAACAAAAACAAAAACTCAAAAGTAAAAGGTAGAGTGGTGATATACTCCTTCAACCTCAGCACTGAGTCAGTGGATCTGGGGTTGTTCCAAGCCAGCCTGGTCTACATAATGAATTTTAGGTCATGCAAAGCTACACAGTTAGATAAAAGAAAGTATGCACCCGTGTCCAAAGCCCAAGTAAACAATTACACAAAGCGAATGGTTGGTCTATGTCCCTTATCATCAGACCCATAAATAACTCTCCCCGGACCCTCCCGATCTAAGTGTCATGAGTGAGTCCCTGGCATTACAGGAAAAACCTTGCTATGGGATCCATTCTTTTACCTCCCCTTTTCTTCTTTTCCCCTTTTTTGATTTTTTTTCCCCAGGTTTTCGAGACAGCTCTCTCTGCCTTGACTGTCTTGGAACTTGCTCTGAAGACCAGGCTGGCCTGGAACTGAACTCAGCGATCTACCTGTTTCTGCTTCCTGAGTACTGGGATCAAAGGCGTGCGCCTCTATCATCTGGTTTATCTACATTTCCTAGAATGTACTTTCTGGCATGGTGTGTGGTAGTCGAGGGTTGCCTTGAACGCAGGAGATCCTTGGTCTCAGCACCACCACGAGACAGACTCGTGTACTTTTTTTTTTTTTTTTTTTTTTTTTGGTTTTTCGAGACAGGGTTTCTCTGTATAGCCCGGGCTGTCCTGGAACTCACTTTGTAGACCAGGCTGGCCTCGAACTCAGAAATCTGTCTGCCTCTGCTTCCCGAGTGCTGGGATTAAAGGCGCGCGCCACCACCGCCCTATGCCTCTCTAAGTGTATTTCTAACAAGCAGCCTAGAGGGTATAATGATAAAAGGCACAGTTCTATTTGTCCATCTGACAAACTCGGGACTCACTTCCAGTCACACTGCGTTTAGTGGCCGTAACCCTGTTTTACACAACAAAGATGCTTTTATATTTATTTATTCCCTTCTAATGAGTGCTAACATAATTTCCAACTTTTCAACATGATAGCTTCTCCAAGTAATGGTTCTCTCTGGAAGAGCTCATTCGATCCACTAATTGTGGCTCGTTAGTGCCACACTCTTTCTTTAGGGTTCCTGGTAAACAAAGGACCCCGCAAAAATTGTGCCCCCCACCCCTCTGAGTCTCTCTACAACCCAGGAAGCCGAGGTCACCCGGCCGTCGGTCCTGACGAAGAAAGGGGGCTTCCAAGTATCTGCGCGCACTTTGATGGTCGCCGGGTTTAGGTGCACGCAATGCAGGGGAGTCGAGGGGCGAGCGCAGGTCCGGCGGGGTGGGGCCGAGCTGCGCGCGACCCTCGGCGCGCTCCGGGAAGTTGGCCGGAGCGACCGCTCTGGTCACCTCGACTGCGGGCTCTATGACACCGCGCTGGCTGGCGGGACAGGGAGGAGTCTGCGGAGAAGGCGGAGACCGCCCATCCCCGAGAGTGTCGGCGCGGACTTCTCGCGGAACCCTGTCGCGAGCTTAAGCAGATCCCGCGCTTGCGCGCTGCAGCGGTGGCCAGAGGCGCGGCGGGCGCGAGAAGGGGGACCTAACCAGTGTGGAGGCTGGTGTGGCCTCAAGCCCTCCGCCGCCATGAGCGGGACCTTAGCGAAGATCGCGGAGATCGAAGCCGAGGTAAATGGCGCAGCGCGCGCTTCCTCCTGGCCCTTCTGCGGCGCTGCCGCTCCTCGGGTGTTGCGTCCGCGGTGTCAGGGCCTGGCTTCCACCCCTGTGCCACCTGCTGCCATCGCCCCCGTCCCAGTGCAGCCCCTTCCCTCAGTTCTTCGGGCCTGGGCTTCTCAGCTCCCATCCGCCAGCTCCGTCTCTGCGCAGCCTCCCACATCCCACACCCAGCACTTGGCCAGCACTTGCTCCGGTTTTCGGCGCATGTCTCGACATTATTTCGGGTTTTCTTGCTTTTTCTCTGAGCCACACGACTTCTGTCCCTCCCAGACTCCGTGACCCGATCACGGGCTTTGAGGTCCTGTCCCGTTATTCCTTGTCCACTTGCCACTCACTGATGATCCCCTTTTGCACGCCGTTGGTTGTGACGGTAAAGTCTGGAAGTAAGTAGATTGTACCTGGATGGCGGGTCATCCCTGAGACCTTCAGGGCTTTTTAAAGTCCTAATGTGACAGCCTTCTTTTAGATCGGGTACAGTAGAAACGAATCAGGAGATGCATTTTAATTCCCTCTGTGGATAGGAATTCGAATGACCTTGGGTCCTTTAACTTTGGGTCTCGTTTGTTTCTTTTGTGGTGAAGAAAATGAAAATGAACTGGATGGTGGGGAGAGGGAATTCAGTTTATTTGTGTGTGTGTGTGTGTGTGTGTGTGTGTTCAGCATTACTTAGGGGAATCGTTCTGTTCAGTCATGGTTTCTGGGATTGAGTTTAGGTCTTCCAAGTTTGGCAGCAAGTCCACTTGAGTGTGTCCATTTGGCCCTGGATTTTTTTCCCTCTCTCCCTCCCTCTACTTCTCTCCTTTGTTTGGAGACAGGGTCTTGCTACATACCTCTGGATGTCAGGGATCCCATTGTGTAGATCAGGCTGGCCTTGAACTCAGACAGATCTGCCTCTGCCTCCAGCGTGCTGACATTAGCCAGGCTTGAAGTTTTCTTTTTAAAAAATACTTAGTTGCCTGCACCCTCTTCCCCTGAAGCAGTATTTCAATAGTCAGTTCGTTCACCTTCACCTCTATTGTGGGTTTCTAAGGATAGAAAAAAATACTTAGGTGGAGCTCAGGAGGCCGAGGCCAGTGGAACACTAATGAATTCGATGCCAATCTGGTTTACATAGTAAGTTGTAGTACAGTTAGGACCACATAAAGAGACCCTGTGTTAAGAAAAATTAAAATGGTTACACTGACATTAGAAAGCCAAAACCTGTCCTCAGCTTCTGGGAGCATTCAGGACTTTTCCCCTGGAACACTGCAGAGTTTATAGCTGTGATTCTTCCCTGATAGATGGCTCGGACTCAGAAGAACAAAGCCACAGCTCATCACCTTGGCCTGCTTAAGGCTCGCCTTGCTAAACTTCGAAGAGAACTCATCACTCCTAAAGGTGGCGGCGGCGGGGGGCCAGGAGAAGGTTTGTAGTTCCATGTAATATGTGTGAATATATAATATGTGTGTATAAAATAATACAAATATCTAATGTGTGTATGTGTGTGTTATATATTCATATGCCCATAGACAATTTTTTTTTCCTTTTAAGACAGGGTCTCACTGTGTACTTCTTATCCTGGAACTTAACTATAAAGTCTAGGCTAGCAGTGAACTTCACAGAGTCCATTTGCTTCCCAAGTGCTGGGCTTAAAAGTGCACACCACTGTGCCTGGCTTCCAAGAATGTATTTCTGTGTGTTTATGTGCATAGGAAGACCAGTCCTTTTTTTTTTTTTTTTAAGATTTATTTATTTATTATATATAAGTACACTGCAGCTGTCTTCAGACACTCCAGAAGAGGGCGCCAGATCTCGTTAAGGATGGTTGTGAGCCACCATGTGGTTGCTGGGATTTGAACTTTTGTCCTTCGGAAGAGCAGTCGGGTGCTCTTACCCACTGAGCCATCTCACCAGCCCCCTTTTTTTTTTTTTTTTAATTGAGGTAGGGTCTTACTTATCCTGAAACTCACCAGTTCAACTAGACTGGCGATTCATCAGTCTCTGGAGACCTGCATGTAATCCAGCAATGGGATCACGGGTGTGTGCTGCTGCTGCAAGGCGTTTACCTCTGGGCGTTGGGAACCCACAATCAGGTCCTCATGTTGTGTGGCAGGCACACTGATTACTGAGCTATCTCCTAGCCCAATTTTTTGTTTTTGTCTTTTGAGACAGGGTTTCTCTGTGTAGCCCTGGCTGTCCTGGAACTCACTCTATAGACCAGGCTGGCTTCCAACTCAGATCTGCCTGCCTCTGCCTCCCGAGTGCTGGGATTAAAGGCCTGCGACACCACATTAGGTGTGATTAATGTTTTGAGCTGGGCAGTGGTGGCCGGTAGTGAGAACTAGAGGGTAGAGGAAGAAGCCTGATAGTAACTTCTAGCTTATGCATGCGCACACAAACACACAATCTCAAAAGCTATGCACATACAGTACTCCGGAATGAGGCTGGCGGATTGCAAATTCCAATCTTCCAAAGTAGTCTAGGCTATGTAAGTATATCCCATTTCAAAAAATCTGGTCACGGGGGGAGTGTATTGGGGACTTTTTGGATAGCATTGGAAATGTAATTGAGGAAAATACCTAATTTTAAAAAAAAAAAAATCTGGTCACACCATTCCCAGGGATCGGATAAAATCCAAGCCAGAGTCAAACACAGAGCCTCAAATCTGTATCTCGTTTTTTGTGGCTCTGTTTGAGACACTCACTGTGTAGACTAGGTGACCTTAAGCTCTCACAGTGCCATCTGCCTCTGCCTACTCTGCCTACAGAATGCTGGGATTAAAGGTGTATACCTCTAATTCTGGCTTTTCTTTGATATTTTTAATATTTTAAATTTATGTATGGGCCAGGGATAGTGGTATATGCCTTTGATCCCAGCATGTAGGGGGCAGGACAGCCAGAGCTACATAGCTACCCTAACTCAAAAGAAATAATTTAAAAAACAAAATAAAATAAATGTGTGAATATGTGGTTACTAATTGTATGTGCACCAGTGCTTTCAGAAGGAGTAAAATCCCTTGGAATTGCATGTGTAGCTGCGCATGCTAAGAACTATGCATGCATGCTTTGTGAAGAGCCATCTCCAACCCCTATGCTATTTTGTGTATGTGTTTTGCCTGAGTATATCTTTGTATCACCTATGAAGTACCCCTGGAGGCCAGAAGAGCATAGTGTATCCCTCAGGTACCCGGAGACTGGAGGTATAGAAGCTTGTTAGCTATGATGTAAGTGCTAGGGATTGAGTCTGGTACTCTGCAAGAGCAATCAGTGCTCCAGCCCCAGTGTTTTATGTTTTTGAGAAAGGATCTTAGTCCATGCTGGCCCCTAAATTTCTGCTTCCTGTTTTTTACCTTCCAAGTGCTGTGACTACAGGCTTGCTCTACCATGCCCCGATAACCTTCAGCCCCTCCTCTTTCTCCTCCTTTCTTCTCTTTCCTTTTCTTTCTCTCTTTCTTTCTTTCTTTCTTTCTTTCTTTCTTTCTTTCTTTCTTTCTTTCTTTCTTTCTTTCTTTCTTTCTGAGACTGGGTTTCTCTGTATCCCTGGCTGTTCTGAGATCCATCTGCCTCTGTCTCCTGAGTGCTGGGGCAAAGGCACTGCCTGGCAGATGAATTCTTTTGTAATCTTTGGGCCTTAAATATTATGCAAAATTGTTATAATTAAAGTGATAAAGGATTTCTTTGTTTTAGTCAAGTACTGCATTAAATTGAATTGTGAATTTCATGCTTGAGCTGTATTTTAGAAGTTAGAAAACCAGACCAACAACAATATGAAAAGAATTAGGTGAAGTGTACCATACCCAAGGATAACATCTGTGTTTTTGATGATGTTTCTTACTGTTTTATAGGTTTTGATGTGGCCAAGACAGGTGATGCTCGAATTGGGTTTGTGGGTTTTCCATCTGTGGGGAAATCAACTCTGCTAAGTAACTTAGCAGGAGTGTATTCTGAAGTGGCAGCCTATGAATTCACTACATTGACCACAGTGCCTGGTGTCATCAGATATAAAGGTGCCAAGATCCAGGTGAGTAAGATTTTTCAGGCCAAGAAAGGAAGAAACTCGTTGTTTTCATTCATTTAGGAAGTGCTTTATTAGTAGCCCACAGTATGTCGGGTCTGTCTTTTTATTTAGTAGGCCCTTCATCTCTTAAGAGTTATTACACTTGCCAGGTGTGGTGGCGCACGCCTTTAATCCCTGCACTTGGGAGGCAGAGGCAGGCGGATTTCTAAGTTCGAGACCAGCCTGGTCTACAAAGTGAGTTCCAGGACAGCGAGGGCTACACAGAGAAACCCTGTCCAAAAAAAAAAAAGTTACTACACTTAACAATAAAGTTATTAGAGTGAAATAGGGCCCATGAAAATATTTGAAAAAAAGGGTCTGCTTTTTCATCTGACATTGAGGGTAGAGCATCTGAGACAGGGCTTTATATGCACAAAATGACTTGCAGAATCGAGTCTTTTTCAAGAAAAGGTCTTTTTAAAAAATTCTATTATTTATCTTTATTTTATGTTCATTGATGTTTTGCCTGAAGTTATATCTGTGTGAAGCTGTAAGATCCCCTGGAAGAATAGCCAGTGCTCTTAACTGCTGAGCTATTTCTTCAGCCCAAGAAAAGGTCTTATTATATAGTAAAGGTTAGCCTTGGTTTGTCCTCCCAGGTTTGTCCTTGCTGCAGCCTGTGAAGTACTAGAGTTCTAGGTATGCTGACACTACACTTGGGTTGTCAGTGTCTTGACGTTAGTGTGTGTCCTAGTCATAGTTTCTGTTGCTTGGATGGAATACCATAACCAGTTGGAGAGGAAAGGGTTAATTAGGTTTACACTTCCACATTGTAGCCCATCACTGAAGGAGGGCAGGGCAGGAACCTGCAGGCAGTAGCTTATATAGAGGTCATGGGTGGGTACTGCTCACTAGCTCACTCTCCATGGTTTGCTCAGCCTGGTTGCTTTTTTTTTTTTTTTTTTTAAAGATTTATTTATTTATTATATGTAAGTTCACTGTAGCTGTCTTCAGACACACCAGAAGAGGGTGTCAGATCTCATTACGGATGGTTGTGAGCCACCATGTGGTTGCTGGGATTTGAACTCTGGACCTTCGGAAGAGCAGTCGGGTGCTCTTACCCACTGAGCCATCTTGCCAGCCCCTTGGTTGCTTTTTTTATTTTAAATTATTTTAATCTTATTTACATGGGCGTTTTGGCTGCATGTATGTCCGTGAGGTAGTTGGATCCCCTAGAACTGGAGTTATAGACAGTTGTGAGCTTTCATGTGGGTGTTGGGTAGAGTAGCCAGATGAGCCGTCTCTCCTGCTTTCTTATAGAAGCCAGGACTACCAGCCTAGGGGTAGCTCCTTCATCAGTCACTAAGAAAATGCCTTACAGTTGGATCTTTTGGAGGCATTTCCTTGATTGGGGTTTCTTCCTTTCAGATAATTCTAGGTTGTGTCAAGTTGCCTAAGACTAGGCAGCACAACCAGAAAAGTAAAAATACATTCAACATGGCTATCATGTGCTTTTTGTTTCGTTTTGTTTTTTAAAAAAGTTTTATTTTTATGTGTATGAGTACACTGTAGGTGTCTTCAGACACACCAGAAGAGGGCATCAGATCCCATTACAGATGGTTGTGAGCTACCATGTGATTGCTGGGATTTGAACTCAGGACCTCTGGAAGAGCAGTCAGTGCTCTTCACCGCTGAGCCATCTCTCCAGCCCTACCACATGCTTTTTTTGTTTGTTTGTTTTTCTTTTTTTTTTTTTTAAAGATTTATTTATTATATGTAAGTACACTGTAGCTGTCTTCAGACACTCCAGAAGAGGGCGCCAGATCTCGTTACGGATGGTTGTGAGCCACCATGTGGTTGATGGGATCCGAACTCTGGACCTTCGGAAGAGCAGTTGGGTGCTCTTACCCACTGAGCCATCTCACCAGCCCTTGTTTGTTTTTCGAGACAGGGTTTCTCTTTGTAGCCCTGGATGTTCTAGAACTCACTTTGTAGACCAGGCTGGCCTCGAACTCAGAAATCCGCCTGCCTCTGCCTCCCGAGTGCTGGGACTAAAGGCGTGTGCCACCACCGCCCAGCTCAGAGCTCATGTTTTTGCTGGCCCTGGGAGTTCTCACCCTGCCACCCTGAGGTTATTGCAAGAGCTTTTGTTCTTGCTTCACTGTGGATTCTGGGGATCTGAACTCAAGTCCTCCTGGCTTTCTGTTTTTGAGACAGAGTGTTTCTGTGTAGCTCAGCCTGGCCTTGAGCTTGAGATTCTGACTTTTCATCTGTTGTGGGAGCTACATCTGGCTTGATGTGAGTTTCTGTGAATTTATTAAGATGGTATTTGCAGGGCTTCTGAACTACTGTTTCCTTTTCAAAGTCAGTAGATGTTTGAAAAAGATCTGCATTCTAATTCTCAAGGTTTAATTTTATTATTAGATTTATTTGTGTGTGTATTTTCCCTCATGTGTACCTGTGTACCACTTGAGTCACAAGAGGGTGTTCAAATGGAGTTACAGATGATTGTGAGCCACCTTTGGGTGCTGGAAACTGAAGGAACCATGTCTTCTCAAAGAGCAAGTTCTCAGTGCTGAGGCACCTCTCCACCTGTACTGTTACAATGTTCATATATGGGTTTCAGAAGCCAGCATGTTCCTTTTCTGTCCTAATTGTAGCTCTCAGTGCTTTTGTTCAGTACTTGTGTTAACTGGATTTCTAATGAAGAGCTGCCCTTCACCCATTTATTCAAGAAGTTATATAAATGTTGGGTTGTGGATATTTTGTTTCATGTGTTATAATTCAGTGTTGTACATACTCATATTTTAACAGCTTTGACCATTAGAAAGTTTTTGTTTGCCAGGCAGTAGTGGCACACGCCTTTAATCCCAGCACTTAGGAGGCAGAGGCAGGCGGATTTCTGAGTTCCAGGACAGCCACTCCTACACAGAGAAACACTGTCTTGAAAAAAACCAAAAAGAAAAAAAAGAAAGTTTTTGTTTGTTCCGTTTTATCTTTTTAGTTTTTGGAGACAGGGTTTCTCTGTGTAGCCCTGGCTGTCCTGGAACTCTGTGGTCTCAGTCATACAGGGCATAGAGGTCATCTAGACTATTATACCTCTGGCCTCGTTGTGGTAGATAGTAGAGCTGCTGGCCATGTAGATAATGCAGAGGTTACCTAGATTATTAGCCACCTCTGGTCCTGCTTGTGTGAGCTTGGTATGGCCTGGTCCCTTAAGATAACACACGGAACACCTAGGCTGTTAGCCACTTCTAGTCCCAACCTTAGTGGCAGAAAATAGGTTATCCATTTTTTCCTTTGAAAAGACAACCCTGGGATTATAACATTTCTGGGTTCCCTAGTGTTATCTGTGAGTTCAAGAACCTTTGTTCTCCCAACACAAAGAAAGGTTGGACTTAGTTGTAATTTTAGATAGTAGAGAAGTCCTAGTATCCAAGAGGACCCTAGTGAGTGTGATCGGTCTCTTCGTGTTTATAGCTGGTTTTCCCTTTTGCTCCCGTTCTTCATCTTACAGCTCCTGGATCTCCCGGGTATTATTGAAGGTGCCAAGGATGGGAAAGGTAGAGGTCGTCAAGTCATTGCAGGTCAGTGGTCTGGGGCTAACCTGGGGTATCACAGATAGCTTCTGTTGGATAACACTCGTTTAATACCCCACTCCTGGAAGTTCAGGCCATTGCACACGTGTCATCTTCATTTTTTTCCCCAGCATGATCTTTATTCAGTAGAGATCCTTAATTTGTAGTTCGCCTCTAATATATTTTACACTTATTTTACATGTATTATTTATACAAATTGCTTTGGCTGCATGTATACATGTGAACCACATGTGTACCTAGTACCTGGGCGGCCAGCATTGGCAGTCTCCCCCTTGAACTGGGTTAGGAGGCCGGCCACTGTGCCCAGCAGTTTAACTTTGATTTTTAAAATTTTTAAACTCTTTTTGACATCAGTTCTGGGGATCAAACTCAGGTCTGGATGTTAAGTACTTTACTTACTGAACTATCTCCCCAACCTCGGGAGTTCTTATCCTTGTCTTTCCGTAGGTTTTGTTGATACAATTTATATTTACTATGTTAATAGTGGCTTGTCTGCATGCATGTGTAGCTTAGGAAGTCAGAAGAGTGCATCAGACCCCTTGGAACTGGAATTGTGAGTGCTAGGAAACAAACCTAGGTTCTTTGCAAGAGTAATAAGTGCTTTCAATCATGGCGTCACCTCTCCATCCTTGGCACTTAAGAGTCTTTTTTTTATTTTTTGGTTTTTTCAAGACAGGGTTTCTCTGTGTAGCCCTGGCTGTCCTGGAACTCACTCTGTAGACCAGGCTGGCCTCAAACTCAGAAATCCGCCTGCCTCTGCCTCCCAAGTGCTGGGATTAAAGGCATGTGGCACCACTGCCCGGTGGCACTTAATATTCTTAATATTTATAATGCTTTTAGTTTCTGTGACAGAATATGTCACAAAAAACATTAAAGGGAGAAAAGATTTAGTTTGGTTTAACAACATCTTATATTAGTCAGGAAAAGAGGTGGAGGGAAAGAGAAAGAGGGTGAGGAGGGGACAGTCTAATAAATACACAAAAAGATTCAACATTGTCAATGCCACCATCGATAGAAGTCATTAAACACTAATTAGTAATACCACTGACTGTTGGTAAGGATGTGAAGTACTTGGGAGGTTTTATACACTGCTAATGGGAATATAAACTTATATAAACACCTAGATGACTGTTTAACAGTTTCTAATATTTGTGATTTGATGCAACAGTTTCACTGCTATTTGTCTAGGAAAAATGAAAACTTATTCACAGGAAGGCGTCTATATGACTGTTTATAGCAGTCTCAAATGTCCCTCCATAGGTGAATAGCAGGTTACTATTCAGTTATAAAAGAAACAAGTTGCTGATATGTATACAATGTGGTTGAATATTAAGTGTCACCAGGTAGTGGTGGCGCACGCCTTTAATCCCAGCACTTGGGAGGCAGAGGCAGGTGGATTTCTGAGTTCGAGGCCAGCCTGGTGTACAGAGTGAGTTCCAGGACAGCCAGGGCTGCACAGAGAAACCCTTTCTTGAAAAAACAAAACAAAACAAAACAAAGTGTCAGAATAAAAGATTTGAGCAAAAAAGATGAGATTTTATTCCATTTTGTGAAATTCAAAAACATATAAGCTACCTATAGTGATAGAAAGTAGAAAACTGATTGACAAAGGATAAGAGATGTGTGCAACCTTCAGGGGTGACTAAGAATTTTGTATAGATTTTGACTGGCTTGTCTTTCTCTCTCTCTCTCTCTCTCTCTCTCTCTCTCTCTCTCTCTCTCTCTTTCTCTCTCTTTTTCTCTCTTACTTTCTTAAATTTTGTCTATTTTTTTAATGCATGTGAGTATATCACCACAGTCCTCAGGGCATTGGATCCCATTACAGATGGTTGTGAGCCACCATGTTGGTTGCTGGGAACTGAACTCTAGACTTCTAGAAGTGTAGGCAGTGCTCTTAACTGCTGAGCCATCTCTCCAGCCCCCACTGGCTTGTTTTTGACATAGTCTCACGTAGCCTAGTTGACCTTAATTTGTTATGTAGCTGAGCCTGTCCTGATGTTTGTGCTGGGATTGCAAGTGTCTGCTGCTATAACTATCTTGACTATCCTGCCTATTGGGGTGATTATATATCATTAAATCACCTGCTCAACAGCTACAATTTGTTCTTGTAAATGGTAATTCAATTTGGTTGATTAAATTATGCTGAGTGAGGGCTGGAGAGATAGCTTAGTGGTTAAGGGCAATGGCTGATCTTACAGAAAGGATCCAGGTTGGATTCTCAGCATCCATATGGCAGCTTGCCACCCTTGGTTTCCAGTGTGGGAGGAGTTCAAGCAAACACTAATACACATTAAAAATACTGTAATTATTTTAGGGTTTGTACTTATAAAACATGTTTCTAAACTTATTTATAGTTTATTATTTGATATGTATCTTTCTTTTGATTGTCTTAATCATATATAAAAGATGGGCCAGTTTTCTGTTCCAGGTGGTTGTCTGATGACTTTAAAACATAACTGCAAATTAATAGCTAATATAAATATTTGGAAATCTTAATCATTTTATATGTATATAACAAGGAAAAACCATCTCTGCCAGGGGCTACAAACACTTCTGTTTGAGTTTTAGATTCTATTTGACGCTGTTTGTATTCAACTTAGGGTATCATTTTTACCCTCAGTGGCCCGAACGTGTAATTTGATCTTGATTGTTCTGGATGTCCTAAAACCCTTGGGACATAAGAAGATAATTGAAAATGAGTTGGAAGGCTTTGGGATTCGCTTGAACAGCAAACCCCCCAACATTGGCTTTAAGAAGAAAGACAAGGGAGGCATTAATCTCACAGCCACTGTAAGTGGGGAAGGTAACATGGGGCAGATGTATTGACTGAGGGATTGGAATGAAAGGTGGATTCAAGTATGCAGAAATGGATAATTTGCGAATTTTCTGGCTTTTTCCTGTCTTTGTTGAGATCATTCTGTGACCTTTCAATAACTGGTAAGAAAGACAAGGTTAAGACAGGAGTCATTCCCAGATTTACTTTTCCAACTTTATTTCTTCGTTTTGGTTCTCTACTTAGGGTGGTGCAGGTATTTGGAACAACATGACTACTATGCATTAGTTGCCAATATGTTTCTGTTTCATTTATTTATCCTGATTTTATAAAGCACTGAGCACCAGAGGCCAAGGACTATTTTAAGCTATGGACAGTGACAAAGGGAGGGAGGATGTAGAGGGAGGCTTAAAGTGGTTATGGACCCTCGACCCTTGTTTTTGTGTAAGTGAACAGTTACTGAGGAAATAGTAGACAGAAATTTAAGATGAAGAGTGAAATAGGAAAGTGAGCAGGCTGTTTGTCCCTCCTCCCCAGATTGCTTGTGTTTCAGGTGGGCCTCAGACTTACAGTGTAGCTGAAGATTACTTTGAATTTCCACTTTACCTACTTCTGCCTCTTGAGAGCTAGGGTGACAAGTGTGGCCCAGGCTAGCCTTGAACTCACAGAGGTCAGCCTGCCTCTGCCTCTCAAGTGCTGGGATTAAAGGCCTGTGCCACCGCACCTGACTTTGGGGCTACCTTGAATAACAAGATTACCTAAGTGATTGATAGTTGGTACTGAAGCTAGGACTCTCCCCTAATGACCTGTTCTATGTCATCAGTCATTGTCAAATTCTGAGATACTGAATATCAGACTTCAGTGTATGAATTACAGGGAATGGGCTGGGATACAGGACACAGTTTAGCACATTACACACCTACCTATGAGTTTAGAAGGTTTTTTTAGAATATAGTAGTTGTATTCTACTATAAATTACTCTCATTCGGGGCAGTGTAATGAGTTTAAATTTTAGCCAGAATTTTGTAGGTACAGGGCTGGGATATAGCTCAGTAGGTAGGATGGTTGCTTAGCACGTACAGAACCTTGGGTTGAATTCACATTATTCACAGAGCATGGTGGTGCATGCCTGTGGTCCAAGCTCTTGGGAATTATAGTTAGGAGGATTAGCCTTACTCTTGGCTATTTGGTGAATTTGAAATCATTCTGAAAAAGAAAATGTTCATTCAGGCTGGGCATGCTGGTGCATGCTGGTACATGCCTTCAGTTCCAGTACCCAGCAGAGGGCAGTTGCTGTCGGGAAGTTCCAGGTCCACTGGAGCTGCATAATAAGACACTGTCTCAGAAAGAAAAGGACATGCTTCCCTGTCCTCCCTGATTTGTCATTGTCTACTCTATCTGTGCAGTGTCCTCAGAGTGAACTGGATGCTGAAACAGTGAAGAGCATTCTGGCTGAATATAAGATTCATAATGCTGATGTGACTTTGCGTAGTGATGCCACAGCTGATGACCTCATTGACGTGGTCGAAGGAAACAGGTACTTAGTGCATCTTTGTGACTGAGTTTAAAGCTTTTGAGGGAAACAAACACCAGGTCATGGATCTGGAAGATGTGGGTCAATGTCTTGTACAGATGTGTGCTGTTGTCTTGTACAGTGAAGTCTTGAGTTCTTAAGCTGACACATGCAGGTTGGTCTTCATTTCTAATTTCTTTCCTTCCTCTACAATTTTATTATTATTATTTTTTAAATTCTTTCTTTTTTCTTTGTTTTTTGATTTTTGTCTTTTCTCTGTATAGCCCTGGCTGTCCTGGAACTCACTCTGTAGACCAGGCTGGCCTCGAACTCAGAAATCTGCCTGCCTCTGCCTCCCGAGTGCTATGCAGTTTTATTTTTAAAGTTTTATTTATTAATGTAAGTACACTGTAACTGTCTTCAGACACTCCACAAGAGGGAGTCAGATCTTGTTACGGATGGTTGTGAGCCACCATGTGGTTGCTGGGATTTGAACTCAGGAACTTTGGAAGAGCAGTCAGTGCTCTTAACCGCTGAGCCATCTCTCCAGCCTCCCTACCTCTGCAATTTGGTCAATAATGATAATGTTTCCTGTTTCAATTACTTGCTGTGATCTATGCTGTCTCTTCAGCTCTGTCAAGTGGTTGTTGAAGAGAGGAGTCAGTTTGCTCTCTTCAGTTGCCCAGTTGAGCAGTCGTTTAAGCCATCTTGCAGAAATCAAGAGAGCACCAAGATGTGTCTCCCCCATGCATCCAAAGTATACATGGCTGAAACCTTGTTCTATGAAATACCACTACTGTTAGCACTTGAGTAATTTAAACCAGTGGTGTTGAAGTTATTCCTCACATTTACAGAGAATCTTCTTTTTGTTTTTATATGAAGAATTTGACTTTAACTGAAAATAAATGCTTTGGGCATTTTAAGTGAAGCAACTAAATCTGAGAAGTTGCAGCTAGCCTAATTTTTAGTAGTCTTAGCTGTGATACTGATAGGGCTAGAGAGATGGCCCAGTGGTTAGGAGCACTGACTGCTCGTCCATAGGTCCCCAGTTCAATTCCCAGCAACCACATGGTGGCTCCCAACCATCTATAATGAGTTCCTGTGTCCTCTTCTAGTGTGTCTGAAGACAGTGGCAGTGTACTCATAAATAAGATAAATACATCTTTAAACATTAATTAATTAATTAATTAGTTAATTTAAAGGCACATATCTTTAATCCAAGAGGCAGGTAGATCTTTGGAGTTGGAGGCCAGCCTGGTCTCAGATTGAGTTTACCAAGAGCTGGGACTATTATAATTCAGTGACTCGGTGCTAGCCTACCATACACAATGCTCTGCTTTTATGTGGATGTTTCTGGACCTGAGTGCAAGTGCCAAGGAGGCCAAACAGGCCAGAGAGGGATCCACTGGAGTTCGAGGCATTAGTGAGCTATCCAGTTTGGGTAGAGGTCTTGTGAAGGAGCAGCAGGTGCTCTTGACTGCTGCACTCTCCCCAGCTCCTTGCATTCCTTTCTGAAGAGAACTCAAAAGGTATATTCAGTATTATTTTGTGTGTGTGAGAAAGCAACAGAGATGTATTTGTGAGTGTGTATACGATGGTCACGTGGAGGTCAGAAGACAGCTTGGTTGAGTTGGTTCTTGCACCTGGAGTCTCGGGCCTTAGGCTTGCCTGGGAGGTGCTTTCACATGCTGCTTCCTTTGAGCCTTGATGATGGTTGCTTTGGAGAGCCTCTGATTTGTGGCTCAGGTGAAGGAACGCCAGTGGTAGTTACTGTTTTGTCAGCAGCCCAAGTTAATAACTTTTCTTCTCCTTCCATAGAGTTTATATTCCCTGTATCTATGTATTAAATAAGATTGATCAGATCTCCATTGAGGAGTTGGATATTATCTATAAGGTGCCTCACTGTGTACCCATCTCTGCTCATCACCGCTGGAATTTTGATGACCTTTTGGAGAAAATCTGGGACTATCTGAAACTAGTGAGAATGTGAGTCTTTTTTTGTTGTTGTTGTTTTTTTTTTTTTTTTGAGACAGGGTTTCTCTGTATAGCCCTGGCAGTCCTAGAACTCACTTTGTAGACCAGGCTGGCCTCGAACTCAGAAATCCACCTGCCTCTGCCTCCTGAGTGCTGGGATTAAAGGCGAACGCCACCACTGCCCGGTGAGAACGTGAGTCTTAATGATAGCTTTCTGGGATCTGTAAGAAAATGGCTCTTTTCTGGAGCTAGAAGCAAAGTGCTTCCTATAGGCTGTTGGTCATGCTGAGGGCTCTGTCCTGAGCCTGGAGATCACCCTGGCCTGATCGCAGATAGAAGGGTGGTTTATGTTTAGCTCACGCAGACTTTTAAGAAGGCAGCAACCCAGGAGGTACAGAGACAAAGTTTGGAGTGTTGACGAAAGGATGGACCATCTAGTGATTGCCATATCCGGGGATCCATCCCATAATCAGCTTCTAAACGCTGACACCATTGCATACACAAGCAAGATTTTGCTGAAAGGACCCAGATACAGCTGTCTCTTGTGAGACGATGCCGGGGCCTAGCAAACACAGAAGTGGATGCTCACAGTCAGCTATTGGATGGATCACAGGGCCCCCAATGGAGGAGCTAGAGAAAGTACCCAAGGAGCTAAAGGGATCTTCAACCCTATAGGTGGGACAACATGATGAACTAACCAGTACCCCGGAGCTCTTGTCTCTAGCTGCATATGTATCGAAAGATGGCCTAGTCGGCCATCACTGGAAAGAGGCCCATTGAACTTGCAAACTTTATATGTCCCAATATAGGGGAATGCCAGGGCCAAAAGAATGGGAATGGGTGGGTAAGGGAGTGAGGGGGGAGGGTATGGGGGACTTTTGGGCTAGCATTGGAAATGTAAATGAGGAAAATACCTAATAAAAATATATGAAAAAAAAAAAAAAAAAAGAAAGAAGGCAGCAACCCTAATGTCTTTTCTCTGTTTTAGTTACACCAAACCGAAAGGCCAGTTACCAGATTACACATCTCCAGTAGTACTGCCTTATTCTAGGACTACGGTGGAAGATTTCTGCATGAAGATTCACAAAAATCTCATCAAAGAATTTAAATAGTAAGCATTGTGGGCATGTGGCGCCTCCTCTCCTTGTGAGTTTCTGATGTTTTTCATAGTGTTGATTCTTAGAGGAAGCAAACCAGGTAACAAATAGGCTTCTGAAGGGATTTGTGATTTCTCCATATCTCTTCTTGTGACTGTAGCCCTGGCTAGTCTGGACCAGGCTAGCTTTGAGTTTACAGGTCACTGGGGTCTGCCTTCCTGTCCTGACAACTGGGATTATGGGTGTATACTAACACCACTGCCCTCTTCAATTCAAGAGTGTTTGGTGGGACTTAGGTTTCTGCCTTGCCCTCATTAACTCACCTTCCCTTTGGCAGATATTACTAGCTTTAGAGGCTGGGGAGATGGCTCAATGGACAAGAGTGCATGCGCTGAAAACAAGAAGACCCTGAGTTCAGGCTGGGCGGTGTTGGGGCACGCCTTTAATCCCAGCACTTGGATTTCTTTTAATCCCAGCAGGTGGATTTCTGAGTTCAAGGCCAGCCTGGTCTACAAAGTGAGTTCCAGGATAGCCAAACCCCGTCTTGAAAAAAAACAAAAAACAAACAAAAAAGACCCGAGTTCAAATCCCCTGCTGTCACATGAAAGCTGTGCATGCCCGACATGCCTATGAGCCCAGCATTAGATATAGGTGGAGGTTGCAAGCTTGCTGGCAAGCCAGTTTAGCTTTTGCTTTATTCACTTATTTTATGCATATGAGTACACCACCATTGCTCTCTACAGACACACCAGAAGAGGGCATCCGGCCCCATTACAGATGGTTGCTGGGAATTGAATTGAGGACCTCTGGAAGAAAAGTCCGTGCTCTTAACTGCTGAGCCATCTCTCCAGCCCTCTGCAGAAGCTTTAACTCACTTAACTGCTTAGACACACCTTTCTAGCCTGCTTTGCTTTTGTTTTTGAAACATGGTTTCTCTGTGTAACATCCCTAGTTGTCCTGGAACTCACAAAGATTACCTGCCTCTGCCTCCTGGGTGCTGGGATTAAAAGCATCTTTCACTCCTGGCTCAGTTGGTTTAAACTAATTGGCTGTTGACTGACAGCGATCCCATGACCCAGTGTGCAACACTGCTTCAGCAAGTGTCTTTGACTGTTTGTTTATTCTGATGTATTTGGAAGAGGGCTTTTGTCTGTTGTAGTTCTGTACCTTTTAAGATCCAGGATGCTAATTTTTTTTTTTGGTTTTTCGAGACAGGGTTTCTCTGTGTAGTCGTGGCTGTCCTGGAACTCACTCTGTAGCCCAGGCTGGCCTCGAACTCAGAAATCCGCCTGCCTCTGCCTCCCAAGTGCTGGGATTAAAGGCGTGCGCCACCACGCCCGGCCCCAGGATGCTAAATTTGATAAGCTGGCACCTAGGCAGTTAGGGAAGCAGCTGCTTGTTACAGCCACTGACTCTTTATTCCTCTCCATACAGCGCTTTGGTCTGGGGTCTGTCTGTGAAACATAATCCTCAGAAAGTGGGTAAAGACCATACATTGGAAGATGAAGACGTCATTCAGATTGTGAAGAAGTGAAGGCCTCCTCCCATGTGCTGGCTGGCCGCAGCAGTGCTCCTGCTAAGCCCCTTCCTCAGCCCCTCTGTCCTTGGCAGCCTCTGGATTGGGGTACAGGGGTTGATATGGAGACTTCCCAACTGAAACATCACTTTTGTTTTTCTTTCTGAAGATGGGGTCTTATGTGTTTCAGGCTGGCTTTGAACTCTTTGCAGCTGAGGCTGGCCTAGAATTCCTTTCATCAGCCTCCATCTCTGAAGTGCTGGGCTTACCACTGTGTACCTTTAACTCCTTAGCAACGTCACTTTCCCTACTTTGGTGTTACTTCTATTGAACTGTATAAAGAACCTGGTGGGCCCCTTGGCCATGTGTCATTATTCATTGTCAGGTTTGCTGTGGGATGAGGTGAATGAGGAAATAAATGCCTGCTCAGTCATAGGAAATGGGACAGAGAATGGGACATGTGGTGTCCGTTTGTCCATTGGTAGTGTGCTGTAATGATAGACTTTCGCCTGGGTTTGGCTTTCTGTCCTTTCAAGTGGTCCTTCTCTCTCATTGGAGAGAGGAAGGTGTATTAGGTAAAGTTAACTGCAGATTTTCTCCAGCACTGGTCTGTTGAGGCTAGAGTCTATGGATAGCAGTTGAGTGGACTGCTGTGATGAGGGATTTGAGGTGCAAGTTTTCTTTTTTTCTTTTTTTTAATATTATTATTTTATTTTATTTTTTTGGTTTTTCAAGACAGGGTTTCTCTGTGTAGCCCTGGCTGTCCTGGAACTTACTCTGTAGACCAGGCTGGCCTCGAACTCAGAAATCCGCCTGCCTCTGCCTCCCCAGTGCTGGGATTAAAGGCGTGCGCCACCACGCCGGGCTTATGTTATTTTTTAATTAGTTCTTTTCTTCATTTACATTTCCAATGCTACCCCGAAAGTCCCCCAAACCCTCCCCTCCCACTCCCACTTCTTGGCCCTGGCGTTCCCCTGTACTGAGGCAGATAAAGTTTGCATGACCAAGGGGTCTCTCTTTCCAGTGATGGCCGACTAGGTCATCTTCTGATACATATGCAGCTAGAGGCACGAGCTCCAGGGTACTGGGTAGTTCATATTGTTGTTCCACCTAAAGGGTGAGGTGCAAGTTTCCTATTAGCCCTTTCTGATACCCTCTTTTGCTGTGTCTGAAGTGTGTATGTGTATATATATATGTATGTATGTATGTATATGTATATATGTATAGGCAGAGGCAGGTGGATTTCTGAGTTCGAGGCCAGCCTGGTCTACAAAGTGAGTTCCAGGACTGCCAGGGCTACACAGAGAAACCCTGTCTCAAAAAAGAAAAAAAAAAAAAAAAGAAAATTACTCAGTTTTGTGAGCCTCAGTCCCACTGTGTAATGCGTGGAACAGTGGCATTAACTTTTAAGGTTGGGATTGCTGGTATTAAGGGGAGGGTTTTGGAAATTGCTTAGCACAGTGTCAGTCGTAGGAAATATTCACTGTGTGGTGGTTCTTGTTGTCACTCAGCCTGTTTTTGTTTTTGCTTTGTTTTTTGTTTTTTTCCTGAGACAGGGTTCCTCTGTGTACCCTGGCTGTCCTGGAACTCACCCTGTAGACCAGGCTGGCCTCAAACTCAAGAGATCCGGCCTGCCTCTGCCTCCCGAGTGCTGGGATTAAAGGTGCCCACCCACCATTGCCTGGCTGGAAGATTATTTTAGTGTGGTCTGATGATAGCGGAGGCCTTGAGAAAGACAGGAACGGCTTTGTAGCAGAACAGACTTTGCTGCTTCTGTCTCAAAGGAGATGAGCGAGAGCCTTCAGAAGTCTGAGAAAGCTGTGGGCCTTACCACACACTACCCTTCCCTCAGGGCTCCGTCTGCTGCCCTAGAGCCAGCTCTCTTCCTTTCTCCGGGTTTAAAACTGTCCTTGGAATCAGGCCTCTCAAGCCTCAAAATATAGACTGGTTTCTCACTAGGACGTTGACTGATAGGCTATGATTAAAAGGCTGTCCTCACACTAAAGAATTTGTTTCCACTGGGCTGGAGAGCACTGATTAAGAGCACTGACTGCTCTTCTGAAGGTCCTGAGTTCAAATCCCAGCAACCACAAGGTAGCTCACAACTATCTGTCATGAGATCTGGGATGTCTGAAGACAGCTACAGTGTACTTACTTATAAATAAATAAATAAATGGTTAAAAAAAAAAAGAATTGGCTTATCAGAACTGGAATTTCCAGCTAGGTTTCTTCCCCAGTGAGAGCCTAGATTTTTGGAAGTCCTCAGGCCAAGCAAAATTTACTTTGCTTTAGCTTTGTACTTCAGGATGCTGAAAAGAGAAGGAAGTTCAAATCCTGTACAAGGCCTTAGTGGTTTTGAAGAGGCCTTGAGTCCACTGTTTAGTACCCCTCTCCACTCCTCCCACCCAGTTGCTAGCCCCACAGGATTTGAGAAGCTGGTGTGGCAAATACCTATATCCTAGCATTTGGAAGGTAGAGGCAAGAGTGTTAGGAATTCAAGATCATGCTTGATGGCATGCTTAATAGTTCAAGGCTCATCTTGACTTCTTGCAATGCTTTCTCCAGCCAAACATACATTAATTTACCTTTGCTCTTTGGGGCTCAGACTTGATGGTTCTGAATGAAGACAGAGTTTGTATCAGATACACTAGCTGGGAATGTGCTGCCAGTTGTTGGGATCTGTGTCAAGTGTTCTGGCCTCTTCCCCCCAAAATTGAATCTAAGACCTCACATGGATTTGCACTAGAAGCAAGGTTTGGAGCAAAACAGTAGTGTAGCTTATGGCAGGAAACACTATCAGAGGTTGACTGCAGGCTGAGTAAGTGGGTGCTTAAGGACCCAAAGCTACATAACCTAGCTTCTCAAGGTGTCTAAAGAAAGGAAGGGTAGATTACCAACGAGCAGAGTTTGGGCTTCTCTATTTTTATTTCTTTTTTTATACTTATTCAGACACCCCAGAAGAGGGCATCAGATCTCATTACAGATGGTAGTGAGCCACCATGTGGTTGCTGGGATTTGAACTCAGGACCTTTGGAAGAGCAGTCAGTGTTCTTAACCACTGAGCCATCTCTCCAGCCCCAGGGTTCTCTATTTTTAAAAAGTTTTAAAATGTTTATATCAAGGCAAGGTTTCTGTTGTCTTTGCTGGTCTGGAACTAGATTGGCCTTGAACTCAGTTGATCCTACTTCTGCCTCCCAAGTGCTATTTAAAGGTGTGAGTCACCACACTTGCCTTGGTGTTTTCTATTTATAGGTTATATATTCATTTTTCCTATTTCATGTCACTTCCCAAATTATATCTCATTTAGTCATCTGTGCACCCAATCACAAATAGGCATAACCTGGTAGATTTCCACTAAAAGTTACTTAGAAAACAGTTTGCATTACTGTCTATGTACCCAGAACCAATTAAGGCCAGATCAGCCCTTGAATTCAAACCTATGGACAATGGTAATACCCCTTAAGAGGAAGTTTGTGAATTTACTATTACAGGCAAGCCATGGGAATGTGTGTGAAGAGGTGTCAGTGCATAGTGTATTTGGTATAGACTAGGCTGCCTAGTTCACTATGAGAAGATATGTATAACACAGACGAAGTAGGGTCTCAGGTTAAACTGTTAAGCTTTCTTGCCTCGGGCTGCTTGAGAGTTGCACTCGTACTTATTCATTTATTCACTCAATTCATTCTTGGCTGGGTGGGTGGTGGTTCACACCTTGAGTCCCAGTGTTGAGGAGGCAGAGGCAAGAAGTTCTGTGTTTGAGGCCAGCCCGGTCTATAGATTGAATTCTAGGACAGCCAGGGCTACATAGAGAAACCTGCTTTCAAAAAAAAAAAAAAGACGAATGGTGTGTGTATGTGTGTATGTGTCAGTCATCTGTCTGGAATTGAATTTTGAGATGCCCCTGCCTCCCAAGTGTCCTGATTAAAGGCAAAGTCTATAGCTGGGCGTGGTGGCGCACACCTTTAATCCCTGGTCTACAGAGTGAGTTCCAAGACAGCCAGGGTTACACAGAGAAACCCTGTCTTGAAAAAACAAACAAACAAACAAAAAGAGTAAAGGCACAGTCTTCCACATTCACTGAGGTGTGTTCTTACAGCCAAAGACTTTTCTCCTGAGGTCTAAGGGAACCTCGCAGTATGAGTCTCATGACATGGAATGTATTGCCTGTTTTGTTTTCTTGGCCTTAGTTTAAGTTTAGCTAAGCAGACCCACTATTCTGCACCACTCATTAGTTAGGATGCTAACACTCATTAATGATTGAAAAGGCATTTTCACAGAAATCATATGGCCCTCCAGTGGCTTTCATTAGGTCATTTGAGAATCCAGATTCTCTCATTTTCTCTATTCACTACAGATTGTTGGCAGTTTTGGCCAGTTAGCTCACTTTGAAAATGAAAACATGGGCTGGTGAGATGGCTCAGTGGGTAAGAGCACCCAACTGCTCTTCCGAAGTTCCAGAGTTCAAATCCCTGCAACCACATGGTGGCTCACAACCATCCGCAACGAGATCTGGCGCCCTCTTCTGGAGTGTCTGAAGACAGCTACAGTGTACTTACATATAATAAATAAATAAATCTTAAAAAAAAAAAAAAAAAAAAAAAAGAAAATGAAAACATGTTTGACAAGAGCCTTGAGCCGAATATCATCCAGAGTATTTACTAGAGACAGGGTCTTAGTCGCATTAAATTGCTGAGAAGTGTGTTTAGTCCTATGAACTATGTCTCATTTGTGTGTCCTTCACAAAGAGTGCTAGTGTCCATCATCGATTAGCCTAGCCTATAAAGGTGACACAACCTGGTCAGTCCCTCTGTATGTCTACTATTTCCCCTTCCGATTTCTACTGTCTTCCCAAGAACTTTGGGAAGCATCACTTGCCCTCTTTTAATGTTACTTTTTAATGGTGTGTGTTTTGCTTATGTATATGTCTACATAGCACCCGTGTGCTTGGTCACTGCAGAGGCTAGAAGACGGTGTCAGGTTCACTGGAACTAGAATTAATGACAGATGTGAGCCATGGGTGCTTTGTTCACATCTTTCCAGTCCCAAATGCGTCTAAACTTATGTGATACATACTAGATGACCACAAAATTGTTCCAAAGACCCCTTTTTCCCTGAGATGAATCTCTGGCTGGCCTTGCTCTAGGTAATCCTGTGTTCAATTTATGGACTGATTGGATTACATCAGTAATCCAATGCCCCAGGCATTTCTGCTTTTTCTGTAAGGTTCTTATACCCTGGAAGACTGTTTACGTATTCATTTTTTTTTGAGACTTAAGTTTCAGGTAGAAAAAGCTTACCTTGAACTTCACTATATAGGACTTATCTTGAACTCTTGTGTTTTTTCCACCTTTCTTCAGTTAGCTTCTGTACACAGTTTTTACATTTATTTATGAATGTTCTGCTACATGCACACCCTGCCAGACATGAGAATCAGATCCATTTATAGATAGATGGTCATGAGCCACCATGTGGGTGTCTAAAATTGATCTCAGGACCTCTGGAAGACCAGCCAGTTCTCTTAATTGCTGAGCCATCTCTCTAGGAGTCTATACACATTTAATATCCCCTTGTTCCCTTTCTGCTTCGTCTTGCTGATTATGATTAATGTTTGCCTTTGTTACCTGTTCCATCAGCTTCAGCCTGAAGAGTAGTTCTCTACTGGCAGTTTGACACATCCTGCCCTTACCTTACTACCACTGTTGACTCAGCAGACACCCAGGATAAGTGCACTAGTGTTCCTCAGCTGACCAGTGGGACTGCTTTTTCCAGATTCCTCTTGAAGCTGAGGAGTCACTGAGAGCATGATGGCATCTAAGGAGCTTGGAAGTACCAGACTGCCCTGATCCACAGCCAGGTTTTGCTGAAAAGTGACCCGTTTCTCCTCCTCCAGTAGAGTGGACAGCTGAAGGATTATAATCTACTGTCAAGACTCGGAGGCCCCTGCAGTCAAAGTCCAACAGAATATTATGAAATGGAGAATGGCTTATTTTAATCTCTATAGTAGAATTAAAATAGCATTTATGGCCCCAGATCCATAATTAATCCAATGACTGGGCAAATTAGCTTGAACCTGACTGAAAAACCTGCAATCAGTATAGTATCCTTCAGAATGCTTTACATTCAGTTTATATAATACCAGACCTCAAGTTGTAATTTAACAATTTTGAGAGAAACTAATGCAGCAGAGGCAAGGGAAAGACTTAAATTAATGTGACCATTAATTAGTTGGAGTCAGGCTGGATTAACATTGTGCCAGTGAATTTCAGAAAAATTACCATATATGACTTCTCTGTCAACTTTGATTTTGTAGAGTATAATGATTCCTTGATACTTGCCACAAGCTACTTTCAGGGTTAGTCCAGCTTAAACTAATGCTATCAGAACTTTATGTGCAGAAGAAATTCCAGAAGTCCTAAGGTAAAATTAAAACGTGAAAGGAATTAATTTAGACTGTCTTAGTTCATGGAAGAAATAAACACAGTACCAGCCATATCGTTCACACACGTGGCATATGTAACTTTTAATAAACCAAAAGAAAAAGTCCCAAATATTCAAGTGAAAAAAATCCAAACAGTTGACACAAGCCTAACTGATAGTTACTTTATGTACAGCTGTATGTATAAGTTCAAAAAAAAGCTATCCTATTTGTATGTACAAAAGTTTATACACAGGTCTGTACATAAGGGTCTATACATTTTATTTTTTCAGAACCCTTAGGTGTCACCTCTAGAAGACACCAACACTTCATTCACATATTTTATAAAAGAAAGACTTCCAGGACCGACAATCTTGTGTCCCTTGTATTTGAACCATGTAGGTTCATTCGATTATTTAACAGCCTTCTGTCATAATGTAGATCATGGTAGGTATGTGGATCCCCTAAACATCTTCACATAGTGTGCTCCAATGTAAAAGCCCATTACAGAGAGGGAATGAGAGTCATGACCAGGGTGTCACCACAGGTCCAGGTATGGGTGAGCCAGCCTGCCTTCTTCACTGTCTATATTCCAGTTCATCTACACTGATGACTTTGGTGGGCATGGAGGGCAGAGGCTGCTGTAGCACATCTGAGCCAAACCATTTGGCAAGGCCCACAGGGGAGCTGCTCCTTTGGCTGGTACGATGCTCCAGCTGGGAGTGCATGTGGGGCATGCCGGACCGGCTGGGTACATTCTGAGGAGTCTGAACGCTGATAGCTGCTGCCTGGGAACTAGAGCCTGGAGGATGCAGAACTATGGAGAGAAGAGTGTCAGTGCAGCAAAGTAGCTCTACACTAGGCCTTGCTTCATTTACACCCCACCCACAGAACCCCACAAGTCTACTAAGACCACCC
The DNA here is from genome assembly GCF_978045245.1 of Mus caroli. Lineage (NCBI taxonomy): Eukaryota > Metazoa > Chordata > Mammalia > Rodentia > Muridae > Mus > Mus caroli. The sequence continues at coordinate 120,230,195 of NW_028227268.1, forward strand.
TTGGATACTCACTCCCAAGTCCTGTTCTCAGTATTGACAATATTTTCTGACTTACTTTGCTTGAATGGTTTGTTACTTTGGGGGATGGGAAGTCTACCAGAGGATTTAACCAAAGGCTTCCTAAAGTGCAGAATGCTAGGTAGCAACGTAAGAAAACCCACCAAGGCTGACATGTTCACATCTCAGCAAAGATTCTCAGGCTTATAAGAAGTGAAACACAGAGCCAGAGCATGCCTGGCTCCCACTGTCCTTGCAGTAGTAATAATCCCTGAGACTGCACAGGTCAGTTCACTTCACCTGTTTTTCTAGTGACACCTAAGAAACAAAGGGGCAGTGATAACTACTGCTGCTGGAAATCTCAGAACTTTCCAGTGTGATCAGCTAGCCTGGCCTATTTCTAAACCTTACCTGAGCGCTGTAGCTGCTGCTGCATCACTGCCAAATGCAGAGGGGTCCCAGGACGAGGGTTTAGGAGAGGGTGACTAGCAGCAGAGACCAAAGGGTATAAGGGCTGACCCAGGAGTGGGCCAGATAGCCCCTGTAAAGGAGCCATGTCTATCCCAGGAGGAAGCACACCTGATGGGGAGAAAGAGGAAACTTATGAGTTGTGTACATGTTCCTAAAAATGTCAAATTTTACTATTTTTGTTGATTTGGATACTTACAAGGAGGTGGGTGTGGTGAACACTTGCCACCATACATGTGCCAGGATACATGAATATGCATACACAGACACAAGTGTAAATGAACGCCACAGCCAGGGTTCCTTAGTGTAGCTATCCTTGAACTCAAAGAGATCCACCTGCCTCTGCTTCCTGAGTGCAGGGATTAATATTACCACTGTCTGGCAGGTTTCCTAATCTTTTTGTGAGCTAAGGAAGTGAGACTAGACTGGACTCACTACTTAGGTAGAAGAATTTAAATCTAGTAAGGTCTTTTTGGAATACCTAGTATAATGTAACATTTAATTAGTGGCAGCAATTTTTATACTACGACCAATAACCAATGCCCACACCCAGTCAGAAACTCACCAGCTTGGAGCAAACTTGGAAGATGCTGTGGATGTACCCCTTGGGCTATCAACCTTTGGACTAATCCTGGGTGAAGCTGGTGTGCAGGTCGAACAATAGGAACATGAGGGACAAGGGGAACTTGGTGGGTAGGGCGGAGAAAAGGTGTTCCTGGGACTGGGGATGCCAAGGTAGGCGTTTTCCTCCCTGCTGTTTTAGGTCGATAATCTTGTTCTTTGGTGTAACGGTTGGTCTGGGAGAGTGGGGTGGAGCATGAAGACCGCTGCAATGTTGAAAGCTTAGGATTTGTCGTAGGGGAAGAGTCTTGATCAGTGCTGGGTATGGGATGGGACGACAGCAGGTTCTCTGTAAGGGTTCATTTACACGACATTTTGATATCCTTTATCAATTTATTTCAATTCCCAACAACCCAGCAAATCTTACTTTTAAAAATTCTGACAATTCTTTTTTCCTTTATTTTTTATTTTTTTGTTTTTTTGAGACAGGGTTTCTCTGTATAGCCCTGGCTGTCCTGGAACTCACTTTGTAGACCAGGCAGGCCTCGAACTCAGAAATCCACCTGCCTCTGCTTCCCAAGTGCTGGGATTAAAGGCTTGGGCCACACCACTGCCCAGCTCTCTTTTCCTCTTAACCATGTTAGATGCTTTTGTGGAAAGTCATCTATTTGCTTTAAATGTAGGCAGATGCACAGCTGCTACTCTCCCTAAGCCCAGGAGTTGAGTGATGGTCATAGAGTAGTTAGGCCTTGAGCTAGGAATAGATGCCCACATTTTATTTAACCTTATTTTCTTATATTATGATGTATATGGATGGTGTTTTGCCTGCATGCATGTCTGTGTGCCTGTCACAGAGTCCAGGGGAAGGTGCTAGGTCACCTAGGGCTGAAGTCAGGAAAGGTTGTGAGCTATCATGTGGGTGCTGGCAATTGAACCCAGGTCCTCTGGAAGAGCAAACAGTGCCCTGATCTATCTATCCAGTCCATAGATGCCAAGGTCTTCAAATTCTTTGCTGAAATATTATTTTTGTTGTTGTCATTTCCTCCCTTGGGGAGTGAATATGAACCCATGGCCTTGTACATGCTGGCAAGTCTTCTACTACTTAGTACAATTGAGCTGCATTCCTGGTGCATAAAGGAATAACTCAAAAAACTCTGACATAGTGTTTCAAAACAAAAAGCACAAGTTGCCAGGCATGTAGTTGAGGCACCTTTAATCCCAGGACTTGGGAGGCAGAGACCAGTAGATCTCTGTGAGTTTGAGGTTAGCCACAGCTACACAGTGAGATCCTGTTGCAAATAAAACAACCTGTAACAGAAACAACAACAACCCTGCATCTACCTGGATCCTCTTCCCAGCACCCACATGTGGCTCACAATTCTAGAGGTTCTGATGCCCTCCTTGGCCTCCTTGGGCACTGGATACACATGATGCAGACATACCACAGGCAAATACACAAATGTGTTAAAAAAAGAATTGAGCTATATCAGTATGCTAAATGAATTTGTTATTCAACTTGAAAGATGGTAAGAATCATAAGCTAAAGCACATCGTTACCCAGGCTGGCCACAATGTCAAGTGAGCAAGTTTGAGCTCACTAACCCATCTCCCTGACACTGCAGTCATTCATGCCTATGTTCTGACACAGGTAAGCAGCAGTACCTTCGCTGGCCTTCTGAGTATCCTCTTTACCATCACCAGGAACCACTGTTCCATGGGCCATTTCCTCCTTGGTTTTCTCTCTGCTTTCATACATCTTCCGGATCACTGAGGTAGGGGTGAAGGAAGGAGAAAGCTGCAGAGAAGGAGAGGCAGAGATCAGCACACTCAAGTGCCTTTCCTAACACGAAGCCAGGGCTTCATTTTATCTTTTCAGGAATTAAACCGAGGGTCTTACATGCCCTTTGAAGCACTTGACCACTGGGCTATGCAGCACTTGCTCTTGAGCCTGGCTTTACCAGGTGAAGCCATCTTCAACAGGGTGAAGAGTCCCCATTTTGCCTTACATGGGCAGAGGTAATTCTAATGCTCTGATCTATAGCTACTACAGGAGAGCACAAAGGGGCAAGTAAGTAGACATTGTCCCACGAGCTTCAACCCATCTTTGCCGCCCTGTAAAATGGGCCTGTGTCTGTCCTCGTGTTTCTCAACCCTGAAGTAGCGCTGAGAAGAGGGAAGGGCCTGGCTGGAAATATACCTCAGTAAATGGGGAGAGATGTTAACCTCAGAACCTATGATACCACTTGTTCCTCGTATTTGTCTTTTAAAATTACTTACATGAAAATTCAGTATCGTACACCTTACTAGAACCATTAAGGATCCTTTGTTGTTTATTTTATAATGAAATTATATAATTTTATAATGAATTTTATAAAGGATGAGACAGGGCCTAACTCATGAACAAAATTCCTTCCGGAGTTTCTCTAAAGCAAGAGCCTTTGGGGTATTTAGTGCAGAGTTCATATGGAGTCCTGAAGCACAGAACTATTCTAGTCCCCTTGTCTATCAGTTTTGATTGGATAAGTCTGTATCAGTTAAAAACAAAACAAAAAATCCCAGCCCACTGGTAAAGCTAGATGTATCATCACAAATAAACCAATAAACCCATAAGAGAACAATTTACAGACCTGCCAGCATGTTCACTGGACTCCATCATGTGACCAGTCACTCCTCTTTCATCTCCAGCCTCACATTTGTTCTTCTACTTTCCCACAACAGCTAATCTTGTTTTATTTTTTTGGAGGGTCACACTAGGCCCTCACAAGGCCCCAGGCTGGCCTTAAATTCTATTTGCTGCTGGGCGGTGGTGGTGCACGCCTTTAATTCCAGCACTTGGGAGGCAGAGGCAGGTGGATTTCTGAGTTTTAAGAGGCCAGCCTGGTCTACAAAGTGAGTTCCAGGACAGCCAGGGTTGCACAGAGAAACCCTGTCTTGACCCCCACCCCACCCCCCAAAAAAAACCCAAAAAACAAACAAAAAAAACCAAAGTTCTGAGATTAAAGGTACATGTCGCTAGGTGCTAGGCCCAGCTATTTTTTTAAGCACTGATGAGTTGTATTGTGGCACAAGTTCACCTATCTGCTAGAGCATACTTTCTTTACGAGAATAATGGGTTAGGGGAAGATGTACTGGACAAACAGATCTGAAAGACCTTCAGAGACACAGGTAACACACTGGTACGATGCAGGTAACCAGATGGAAAATCCTGAGGCCAAGCAGTTAGTAAAGGTCACTGACCATGCTTGTGATGGAGGCAGCAGGAGCTGGGGAAGAGGAATTTCCGCGGTGCATGGGTGCTGGTGACTTTGACATTCGCTGTTGCCTGTAAACAAATCAATTAACAGTGCCAGTCAGTTCCAAACTACTTAATGCCAAGTCTTAAAACCATGTAACTCAAGACAAGTCTAGGAACTTAGCATACCTTCACTTATCCAATTTAATTTCTCAACATTCAAAATATGAAAAAAGTGCATGCTAAATTCTGAGGGAAGAGAAAACCTCTGAGTGGGAACAGTCAATACCTGAGGCAAACCAAGAGATATAGATGTAAGATACCAACAAAGTACAGTGAAAAAATAAAGCAGAAGGAAAGAAGGACCAGAACTCCAGAGACCCTGAGGAAAAAAGAAGCTAGGTGAGACCAGTACAAAGCTAAGGAGTCTGGTAGTGGTGGCACTTTGTCTTTAATCCCAGCAGGCAGAAGCAGGTGGATCTTTGAGTTCAAGCCCCACTGGTCCTCAGAGCCAGTTTCAGGACAGGAAGGGGTACACAGAGAAACCCTGACCAAACAAACACACCAAAAAAAAAAAAAAAAAAAAAAAAAATTAAGGAGAAGAAACAAAGGTTCAGGCAGAGAGCACAGGGAATCAGGGCTTTGGGCATATATAGTTCTCTAGGCTGGTACATAGTTTAGTTATAAACAGCACTAGTGGGTTGGCTTAGAAGCCTTTACTGTGGGGGCTAGAATACTTCAGATAGGTGAAAGCAGCAATTCACAGTGCCTGTAATGCAACTGATGCTCTATCTCTGAGACACTAATTCAAATCAGTTATTTCATAGCCCAGTTATATTCATCATGTACTACCACATGAGGTTTTGTTCTTTTTAAAGGTAGGGTCTCTTTACATAGTACTGACTACCCTGAAACTCACTATGTAGACCAGGCTGGCTTTGAACTCAAACATCCTCCTGCTCTGCCTCCCAAGTGCTGGGATTTCTATCACCAGCCATTCTATTTATTCTCCCTTATCCTAGAGGAAAACAGGAAATAGGGTCGACATAGAAACAGGCTGAGAAAAAAAGTGTATGTGTACTCACTGGTTAGTGAGTATTTCACTGTACCTACAGTGAATGAGCAAAATCCTCTGAATCACAGGCAATGCTGGGATCCTAAATCTGTAAGTTTTCCAATCAGCATTCAGAAACTATGATATCCTGAGATGACGTCTGAGCACATGGCAATGTATTCTAAGTGTATATGGGAAAGATCTCCAAACCTGGAAGTTTCACACAATTTATCATTTACTCCTTTTTGTAAACAGAGCATTTTTGTGTTAGGCAACACTGTCAGTGCAGGAGAACAACAGTGAACAAAACTGATGACACCTCTAATCTCAAGGGTGTTATACTCTTAGGCTGCAGGGCAAAAAGCAGAGAAACAGACCAAAAAACCCAAAATAAACAAACAAACAAAAAAGTGCATCCTCAAGGTAGTGAGTACAGTTAAAAACCCGCATCAACAAAACAAGCATTGCTGCAGAGATGACTCATTGGTTACAAGGCCTCAGTGCTCTTCCCAGAGGACCTGGGTTCAGCTCCTACTACCAACATGGCAGTTCATGGTCACTTGTAACTCCATTTCTAATTTCCCCTTCTGGTCTCTTTGGGATCCTGCACACACATGGGGGAACACATACATACACACACACACACACACACCCACACACACCCACACCCCATAAAACGAAAAAAGCCTGCACACACATGGGGGAACACATACACATACACACACACACACACACACACACACACACACCCCATAAAACGAAAAAAGCCTGGATCCGTTAGCTATCAACAAACTGAAACAATCCTACACAAAGAGTGAATCTGTAAGTCAGTACATACAATCTATGACAAGAGGAAGTTACATCAAGTTTTGCTTTATACCATTTCAAACAGATGGCTAAGCAGACTGTGATGAGCATCCCCCTAATCCCAGCACACAAGAGGGAAAGCCAAGAAACTGAGGACCCCTGGGCTACACAGTTCAAGGCCAGACATATTGAGGCCCTGATTCAAAGGGCTGGGCTGAGCATAATGGTACCCACTCACAATCCCATCACTCTAGAAAAAGACACAGAAGGACTACCAGGAACTTTAGTTCAATGATATACAGTGAGATCCTACCATGTCTCAAAACAACAGCAAAAACTAAATAGAAACAAGGCTAGGCAGAGGCAGTACACACCTTTAATCCTAGCACTCAGAAGACATAGACAGGTGGATCTCTGAGTTCAAAGCCAGCCTGGTCTACAGAGTGAGTTCCAGGATAGCCAGAAATAAACAGAAAAATTTTGTCTCAAAACCAAAAAACCTCAGAAACAAGAGCTAGTGGGTCTGATGTGTATGTAGTAGAGTGCTTGTCTAGTATGTCCAAGGCCCTGATTTCAATCTCCAGCACTGGAAAAAAAAAATTAACTGGTAAAAACACTATAAATTCACTCGGGAGGCAGAGGCAGGTGGATTTCTGAGTTCGAGGCCAGCCTGGTCTACAAAGTGAGTTCCAGGACAGCCAGGGCTACACAGAGAAACCCTGTCTGGACCCCCCCCCCCCCAAAAAAAAAAAAAGAAAAAAAAAAAGAATATAAAACACTATATAGAATAAAAAAAATGAAAGTAGTGATCATTTTTAAAGGTTAGACAGTGGTCACTTGAGGGAGGTAAAAAGGTAACACAGACAAAGGGGACACAGGAGGACCTTGGAGATTTCAACCATATTTCCTCTATCAATACCATCTGCAGTGGGGTGGACCTATCTTACATTGGATCAGGATATGCAAGTTATATTTATGATATATGATTCATGAGTTATATGATTTACCAGTCTCAGGAAGACTACAAATCAGTACCCAAATCTGCAGAAGTAATTAATGTACCTGTTTCTGAGCCCATCTCTGGTTCTGTCCACTTGTGGTTTGCTAAAACCAGGCTGGTAGAAGGGTGCTGTTTGGACTGCAAGGTCATGTGGTAGGGCCAGCCCCTCCAAAGCAGCTTGTTGCAATTCTAGCTGGCTCATCTGATCAATAGAAGTAGTAGAGGACAGACAATCAGTAAAAGAATGAGGAAGTTCAACTAGTTTTCCAAAAAGGTATGTCTCATGTTTTAAACAGTGGCTGAGAAAATTGAATATTGCAAATAACTAAGTTATGCTGGTGTCCACTGAATGATATTTTAAAAATTTAAATAGTGGGATGAGAGACAGCTCAGTGGTTAAGAACATTTATTGCTATTGCAGAATATCTAGGTTCAATTCCCAGACCCACATGGCAGGCAGTTCACAACTGTCCATAACTCAAGTTCCAGGGGATCCAATGCTTTCCTGAAAATTCCTTGGGCAATGAGCACATATATGGTGCACAAACATAAATGGAAGCAAACACCCATATACAGAAAATAAGTAAATCTAAAGAAGAAAAATTTTAAGTAATACTAACCACTCAGCAATTTTCTCCTCTGTGAACTTAACAGTTACCTCAGAACAAACCACGCATCATTGTTGCAATTCAATTCTCTACCCCACAAGCAAGAGAAGAGTGAAAAGGCAAAGAGAAACAGCTCAGCCTGACCTGGGCTGTGACAGGACTCATGGGCTTGCGCATGCCTTGGAATGGATCTCCAAGTAGTTGCTGGGGTCCTGAAGGGAAACCTGCCAGGAAAGTTTCAGAATCAATGAAGCCCAGGACAGCATCAGCACCCAACCAGCAAGTTGGCTCTTGCCCAACAGGAAGCATTGCTTCTTTGGACTGACAGTATATACCCTTCTCCCTCTCCTCCCACATTGTGGGCTTTAAGCAGAGCCCTTAACAGCCTTTCCTGCTGGTGTAACCTTCACACTACTCTGTCACCTTTGTCCTTTCCTGAGAGCTCTCGGGCTGGGCTAAGAACATTTCTATTCAGCAAACTGGCCGTGCTTGACAAGCCAACTGGTGCTAAAGCAGAGTCCAGTGCTCTGAGACTCTCCTTACAGGTCCCCACCACTGTGGACAATACTAAGGTATATGACTGGCAAGGGCAAGGAGCCAGCTCTCTCTAGTGTTTCAATAGTAGAAACACCGAGCCTGCTGGAACTGCTTCTTCCAGGCACATTCTGTAACAATCACAGGACTTCACTGCTCACTGTTTACCAATTACAAGTGCTGGCCAGAAAGCCATTACTTTTGTCTGGCTCTTCCACGTAGCTGCAAACTCATTATGGAGCCCAGGTTGGCCTTAAAATTTGAGATCCTTGTGCTTCATCATCTTAAGTGCTTTCCTAAAGCTTAAAGTTCTTTATCGAGAATAGACCTAAGAATCCAAGTCAAGTATTTTCAGCTGAATTCTCTAAATACGAAAACTACAGAGCTATACAAAGAAGTTTACTATGAACATGTTGACTTAAAGGAGATAATAAACTATCTTCCACCTTGACTACACACCTCTACAGTAATCAGTATAACACATATATTCCCCTTGCAAGCTTATGAGCAGTTACTAGTTGGGAGCCCAAGTCAGTGATGGAGTGTTTAACTGGTAAGCATGAGGCTCTCCCTCCATCCCCAGAACTGCTAAAGCACTAGTTACCTATTGGTGATGGTATCCTTGGATGAACGTAGTCTGCTGAGGCTGCTTGAGTTCGAAACACCTGTGACATTGGAGGAGAGGGCGCTCTTTGGCTCAATAAAGATGCAGTAGCCTCTAAGCTCCCCATAAGGCCACTGAGAAGATTGGAAGAAGCGGGTCTCTGAACTGGTTGACCCAGAAGTTCCTATAGGCAGAAATGCCAGATCCCTGTGAACAAACCTATTTCTTCCTTCTAGTCAAAAGCTTTGAAAACTAACTTCACTTTTGAGAGCTAGCCAATGCCTCTTCCTTGCAGCACTGAGGATCTGGCATCTGTACATGCAAGACATTTCCCCAAATGTTTAGCTAACAACATTTGCTCTAAGTTAGTGCTACAGATACAGATTAGATAATCAAGTTCCAAACAAACAACAAACTGGTAAACCAGAAACATTTAAAGTCATTGTGCGAGTATGGACGCGCCATTGGGATTACCGGCTTAACAGAATGACCTTAGATAGCAACAGTATATCTTTGACTATCACACACAGGTCAGTCTGAGGGATAAGTGTAAGACTGTAACACACCTGTAAGATGTTTTTAGAAACAGGCTGGCCTGGAATCTCAGCAGGGGCCAACAAGTGATTTTCAAGGTTTCGCTAAAAAAAAACAAAACAAAAAAAAAAACAAAGAAAAAAGTTTTCAATTTCAACACACTTTATAGTTTGGAGACCATATATATCAAAAAATATGCAACTCCCAAGGGAGTTGACTGTTAACAGCAGAATAATGCTCAATGTCATAGAAAACTTTCTTAAAGATTTATTTTATGTATGAGTACACCGATGCTGTCTTCAGACACACTAGAAGAGGGCATCTGGTTCCATTACAGATGGTCGTGAGCCACCATGTGGTTGCTGGGAATTGAACTCAGGACCTCTGGCAGAACAGTCAGTACTCTTAACCACTGAGCCATCTCTCCAGGCCCCACAGAAAACTTTCAACCAACTCTCTCTTATCCCACGCCGCTCAAAAGATCCTTCCCAAGTACATGAAGAGTCATCAGGAAATATTCCCAAAGCCGGAGTAGTCCCTTCCTGTGATCTTGACACTGTCCCCACCATCAAAGAAAGGTTGAGACTGAGGAGCACTCAGTTAGACAGATACCACAATTTATGAGATTTTCATTCGGAAGGAACCCTTACTGATCATTGTCATTATTAAGATTTATTGCCGGGCAGTGGTGGCACACCCCTTTAATCCCAGGACTTGGGAGGCAGAGGCAGGCAGATTTCTAAATTCAAGGCCAGACTGGTCTACAGAGTGAGTTCCAGAACAGCCAGGGCTACAAGGAGAAATCCTGTCTTGAAAAACCAAAATAAAATAAAATAAAATAAAAAATTATTGACTGAAGTATTAAAAAACAAGGGCTCAGTGGTTAAGAGCACTAGCTGCTCTCCCAGTGGACCAACTTGGGTGCTGTGCCCAGTACCACATGACAACTCACAACCATCTATTACTCCAGTTCAAGATCATCAGATGTCTTCTGGCCTCCATAGGCACAAACATGTATGTAATACACATATACATGCAGATAAAACACTCACATATTTAAAACAATAAAAATCTTTGAAAACAAAACAAGCCAGCACTAACTAACAGAAGAGTGACAGCTAGGCATGACAGTGGTGCACACTTTCTTTCTAGCACTCTGGTGGTTGAGGCAGAAGTATCAGGAGTTTGAAGCAAGGATGAGCTTCACAAAAAATGGCTACGAACTAGGCAAGGCACAGAACTTTTCTAGAATGTCCAAAGTTCCTAAGCATTACAAATTAAACCAAAAATAATGAACAACATGCAAATTTGACCAGAATTGTTACCATTTCAAAGTTTTGGCCTAGAAAAGTAGCACATGCCCTTAAATGCCAGCACTCGGAAGGCAGAGCCAAGTGGATCCAAGTTCAAAGTTAGTCTGGTATACATAGTGAATTTCAGACAGCCAGACCAACAGAGACCTTGTCTCATACAAAACCCAAAAAACTCCAGAAACTTAAATGTTACTATTTTAAGTTAAGCTCCTTAAAATTACTCATATGCATGACATTCTGCTCTGAATCTGCCAATGGTCTTGCTTTGTATATCTAACCTGCACCCCTCCCCAGCCCCCCAATGTATGTCTGAATACTGTGCGACCACTGAGCTCAGTCAGAAGTACTTTCTGATGCAATTCCCCTCCCAGTAGATAGATCTATCCAAGTCCATTTCCAAGCCTTTTATTATTGGTTTTAAAATTAGGGCTAAGTGCAGATGACTTGAATAAATAGGCAACTTACTTCATGGCTTATCACACTTGCAGGAGTCTGCAATTTCATGTAAAACAGTGTGGAGGTGAACTTCATTACTTAGATGGACAGAGTTAGATGAGAACTAGTATCCAGCAGGGAGGACTAAAGACGCTGTCTTTAGCAGTAGAGCAGGACCCCACATGCCAACACAGATACAATTCTGAGTTTGTGTAAATATTTGTCTAGCCGCTTATTACCAGATGTCAGAGACTCACTTCCTCACCACACCTGAAACTAGGGATACATAAAAGCATGGAACCTCCAATATCAAACTAAGTGTACTCACAACTTAAAGTCAATATTGTGTAAAAACAATCAAAGGTTGAGATATGAAATACTGAACTCCCTTCTCTTTCCTACAAGACTGTTTATGGAGCCCAAGTTGGTCTCAAACTTGCCCTTCTTTTCTCCTGCTTCCTCCTCCCAACTGCTCCCAGCTCCTCTGTCTCCACTTCTTTGGAGACTCACACTGAAAGGAAAAACAAATCCTATGACAGGATTTGAATAAAAAATCTAGTTAGTGCCAACCCCCCAGGGTAACAAAGAACAGCAGGAGAGCTGAGTCGCACCCACAGTCACTTGTGGTATGAACTCTATCTTGCTGTGTACCTCGTGCTAGCATAAACTTACTAGGTAGTTCAGGTTGGCCTACAACTTATAATCCTTCTGCCTTAATCCCCCAAACGCTAGGATGTATGATATCATACTTCATTTGACAGCATTTCTAGTACTTCTTTGTGTGGTAATAACTTTGAACCAGTTTATAGGATCTTTCTCCTTTGAGTTGTATGGTGTAACCTGAGATGTAGCATAGACACTCAGAGGCAGAGTCAGGTCCATCTCTGAGTTCTGAGTTTGAAGCCAGCCTGGTCTACAGAGTGAGTTTCAGGACAGCTAAGGCTACACACAGAAACCCTGTCTTAAAAAACACAAACCAAAATAAAACAAAAACATCCCACATCTTTGATATGTACTTATGTACTTTATGAGAGGTGTGGGGGGAGAGAAGGAAGGAGGGAGAGAGACTTTCTAGACCAGGCTATCCTTTGAATTTGTTAATTATCTTGCTTCCACTTTCCAAGCAGTGATGGAAGTACCAGTCTTTACCACTATGCTCACCTCCACCTCTGGCATTCTAATTCATCAGTGTGACCGTCTAGCCAAGAGAGCAGGCAATCCAGATATCTGAGAGTGTGTATAAAGTGTGAAAATAAAGGCTTTACTGTAGGAGGCGGGAGACTGCTCCGTGGTTAGCACACTGGCTGCTCTTCCAGAGGACCTGTACTCATTTCCAAGCACGCACATGATGGATCTGAACCCTCTGAAACTCCAGCTCCAGGGGGGCCTGATGCCCTTCTCTGGCCTGTGTGCGCTAGGCATGCAAGTAGTGCACAGATAGACACACAGACAAAATGCTCATACAAAAAAAAAATAATAAATCTTGAAAAATTTACTATACAATTGTCTACGGCTAGGAGGTGGTAACTCATATCTTCAATCTCAACACTTGGAAGGCAGAAGCTGGGAGATCTCCGAGTTTGTTGCCAGACTGGTTTACAGAGTGAGTTCCAGGACACTCAGGGCTACACAGAGAAACTATCTCAGGGGGAAAACAAAGACAAAAACAAAATAAAACAACTGGGTATCAATCAGGTGGCCCTACCTGGTCCTGACTTCCTGATCCTCTCAGACACTAGGGTTATAGGCACACATCACTATGCTCAATTCAGCACAAACGATCAATTTCTTACATTTTTCTCCCTTTTGCATCGATAACCTCACATACTAGGTATGCTTTTCTCCAAACTGGGTGAAAAAAATCCACAACTCAATTACTTTTCTTAGGAAAGAACTTCATGAAGGTATTGTATTAACTGATGTAACACGTGAATTATTCAATCATCCTATAATTGAATGTATGTCCCAAACATACACATTACCCACAGATGTGCTTTTTCTAATAACAAATCAATATTGATAATTAAGGAACAAACACACACCAAATACTAAACAACTTCTAAAGAAATTTCCAAATTACTCAGAATACCTTCATTAAACCCATTTATTATTGCAGTGGGAGGTGATACAGAAACAGGGAAAGAGGCTGGGTGAGGTGTACTGAATACTTACACTGACTTTGGGCTGGGTAGGCAAAGTCCCACTTGCCTTCATGGTGTTCACTAGCTTGTTGAATGCAGTCATATCTCCATCTTTCTTGAGCTGTCGATTGCTACTCGCAGCACTCAGGGTCTCCTCTAAATGTTCTGCCATGAAGGGAGTTGAATTCTTCATTTGCTGGTCCACCTTCAAGCCCTTCAGCCCTGCTTCTACCTCTTCCACTGAAAGTACAACCCCTGAATGTGCTGAGAAGTTGAGAAAGTTCTTGTTACACCAAGCAAAGGGTGTTTAGAAAGAATTCCCATTGGCTGCCAATGACAACTATTTTGTAACTAAAGTGAGGCTGTCAAAAGGGCTAACACTAAAATAGGTAACCTGAACACTTAGATCAGTTAGGAATAAGGCTGAAATTACATACACTGAAAGAGATGGCTGAGCACCGCAGTGCACACCTTTTTTATCCCAGGGCTCAAGAGGGCACAGGCCAGCCATACACAGTAAGGTCCAGGGCAGCTAGGACTAAAGAGACCCAGTCTCAAAAACAAAACGGGGGTTGGTAGTAGAAGGGGAAAGTGACCCATGCCTGAAGAAATGACTCAGTGATTAAAAACCCAAATTGTTTCTACAGAGGACCTGAGGTTCAATTCCCAGCAGTCACACTAGACAGCTCACAATTCCCAGCATCCACATAGTGGCTCACAACCATCTGTAATGGGATCTGATGCGTGATCTGGTGTGTTTGAAGACAGCTACAGTGTACTCACATACATAAAACAAATCTTAAATTGAAAAAAAAAAAAAAAGGAAAAAAAATGGAATAAACTACACCAAAAATATTTAGATGCTAGAAACTGGGATGGTAGAACTAAGGGGTATGAGATTTCAAACCTTGGTAAGATTTTTACATAGTGAATTCCAGGAAAAGCAGAACTACATAAAAAAACACTGTCTCAAAAAACTTCCTGTGTGTCACGTAGAAAAATACTTTGTGCCCAGCATGGTGGCACATGCCTTTAATCCCAGCACTGGGGAGGCAGAGGCAGGGGGATTTCTGAGTTCGAGGCCAGTCTGGTCTACAGAGTGAGTTCCAGGACAGCCAGGGCTACACAGAGAAACCCTGTCTCCAAAAACCAAAAAAAAAAAAAAAAGAAAAATACTTTGTAATAAATCTCTCCAGACTTTGCTACCAGGCACAAGAATCCAGACAATTTAACAGCAACAAGGCTGCACTGTGGTCTCAAGGCACTAACTTGTTGCCTAAGTGAGAACATGGCAAATTGCGACAGTGTTGTGAGGAACAGGCAAGCTATGCTTGGGAGGACAGAAACATTCACTGCACTGCTGCTACAACCCTGCTGTAAGGAAAAACCAGAGAGGACAGGTGTGGTGCACGCCTTTAACATCAGCACTCTAGAGGCAGAAGCCAGAGGTTCTGAGTTGTAAGTCAACCTGACCTACATAGCAAGTTCTAGTCTAGCCAGAGCTTAAGACTCAAGGCTATGTGGCACCATGATTGGATCTTTTTGAAAAACACTAAATTCCTGGCATGCACCTGACTTGATGAGAAGTACAATAAAACTATTCTTTTCTTTTTTTTTGTTTTTTGAGACAGGGTTTCTCTGTATAGCCCTGGCTGTCCTGGAACTCACATTGTAGACCAGGCTGTCCTCAAATTCGCCTGCCTCTGCCTCCTGAGTGCTGAGATTAAAGGCGCGTGCCACCACGCTCGGCTCAAAACTATTCTTTTCTTAGAACATTTAAGAAAGCGTGAACTTAAAATATCTAAAACAGATTCTCAACAATACTTACAGCTCTCCTTCAGTTTTTCTTTATTTGCAGAAAGGCTAGAAAGAAGAGGTTTTAAATCTACTTTGGCTTTCTGTAGCATTTCTAAAATGTCCACTTTATTTTCAGCATGGTCTTCCGATGGTATAGGAGCAAAATAATTCCCCGAGTTCTGTCCAGGAGAGAGGACGGCTTGCTCCAAACCTGATTTTGTAAATAAATGTCACAGTTGGTCCCATTGAGAATTGAAAACTTCCCTTCCACAGCATAAAGAGAGTAGAAACTGAAGGCTTTTCCATATCTAAAGCCTCTTTAACCCTAGAAGCATGGCAGGGGAGGCCCACTTGACATACAAGGCTAGAATGTGAAGTCATCTTACCTGCCAGTCTCTCAAGTTCTTCATGGGGCGTGGATCCAAGGCTGCTGGATCTGCTCCCTGACCGGCTTGGGTTAGAGAACCACCTACTGAAGCGGCTGGCAGAGACCGATCCTTCCCCCAGAACATCTTCTATCATCTGATAAGAAAGACAAAGGGGCAAAGTGAAAGACCAATGAAGGTTAAAAGTTAAGCCACCGACTCTGAAACTTCCTTTGACACTGCTGACTCAGAAATGATCCTTCTTAGTAGAACAAATGAGTGCAGGCAAAATATAACTAATTTGGTGTAAACAGGAACTATATAAAAAACTCAAAGCCAAACAAAAACAAACACACTCCAAAAGCTGTAACTACTGTCTTGATGTTTAAAAGTGTAAACTTTGGGGGCCAATGACATGGCTCAGCAGGTAAAATGACCTGCAGTACAAGCCTGATGACCTGAACCCATGGCAGGTGGAAGGAAGAGAACCAACCCCACAAAGCTGTCCTCTGACCTCCACCTGTAGCTCATGTGTGCACCGACCCATGGCAAAAACAAAACATTTTAAAAGTAAAATTCTTTATCTACTAAGAATTTTAATTTACAAATAAAAAAACGATGGCTTTGCATTTTAACCTATTTAACATAATCTTACTAAATAGGAGAAGTCAGAAGACACAAAGGTAATAAATATAAAGTATCTAGACATTTTCTCAAGATATTAAAGTAAGTATTGAGAATATATTTTCTTTTTTTTCCGAGACAGTGTTTTCTCCGTGGAGCCCTGACTGTCCTGGAACTCACTAAGTAGACCAGGATGGCTTCAAACTAAGAGACCTGCCTGCCCCTGCCTCCCAAAACCTGGGATCAAAGGCGTGCGCCACCACTGCCCAGTGAGAGAATAATTTTGATGTTTCGCTGTTACCAACTTTGTTTTCTTTTGCCTGTATGTTTTTGCACCATGTGCATGCAGTGTCTGTAAGAGCAGATAATGGTCTTAAACACTGAGCAACCTCTCCAGGCCCTAACTTTGTGTTTTGTAACATTTTATATTCAAGAGTAGAATATTGTTCTTACTCTTGTTCCTCTCTTGCCTTCTTGTTCTGATCTGTCCCCTTAACCCCCCCCCCTTCCCCAAGTCCTAACCCCTTTCTCCACGTGCTCATGGCTGGCCTCTACTTCTCTACTCTCTTTCCCTGCCTCTACTACCCTCTTAACTCCCCTCTCCATGCCCTGAATAAACTCTATTCCATACTTAAAAAAACAAAAAACAAACAAACAAAAAACTTAGAGTAGAAACAAACTTGCACCTTTATACATTTGTGAAGATATTCATCTCAAAAAGACCCCTAAGGGCTTGAGGTTTAAAAGAAACCCTGAAATATCGGTCTCTCTCTCTTTTTTTTTTGATACATGATGACCTGCAACTTATTCTGTAGATCAGGCTGACCTCAAACTCACAGAAATATGTCTGCTACTGCCTCCCAAGTGTTGAGACTAAAGGCATGCACCATCACACATCAAACGGCAAGTTTGTTCATTTTCAACATAGGAGCAAGAAGGGTCTCTGAGAGCAGAACCTCTTTCCTGCACAGAAAATGGACACAGCTCTGATTTCTAAGTCAGGATATCTTTTGCTATGTCTTTTTCAGCTATCTGCTGACGGAAGAGCTGGGAGATTAGATGCTTAGTTGTTCTTCGTAGAGGGCTTTTTTAATTAAAAAAAAGTATACATATGTATTGGGAAGTAGTGATTGAGAGGCTTTTAATTTCTGCGTTCCAGGCTATCTGAAACCCTGTTTCAAAACAAATAAAAGATACCCATCCCTGGAGAAAAAGAGAAACACTAGGTCAAATTTAACCATAATTAGCTGGTCCATCCTTTTTACATTTAACAAAAAAGTTTTTTGAGATGGGTTTTACTATGCAGGCAGGCAGGCCTTGAAATGACCATGTAGCTCCAGCTAAGACAGACTCAAACTCCTCTCGTCTTGGGATCCCAAGTGCTAAGATTGTAAGTGCATACCTCCACATCCAGATTCTGTACATGTTTATTTTTATTTTGTGCATATGAGTATGCGTGCATGTATGCGTGTGGCAGGTATATACGGACATTGCTGCGTGGGGGTACACACACATGTGTTTGGGTGCATATGCTGTGTGTAAGTAGAGGTCAAGAGGCCGATGCTAGGCATCTTTTATTCACTCTCTCCTTTATAACCTGAGCCAGGGGCTCTCATTTGAGCCGACAGCTCACCAACAGAGCTAGTTACCTCACTTGTTCCAAGAAACCTGTCTCCACTTTCCGTGAGCTGGGATTCCAGGAGGACAACCATGCTGCCCCAACATTTACTTGAGTTCTAGAGATCTACATTTCATTCAGTCTTCATACTTGCACAGCAAGGGTTTTATGTACTTAAGTCATCCTCTAACCCCTCCATCCATGTTTGCAAATGTGTTGTTACACTCACCGAAGCCAAGCATGGCACCTTATCAAGGTTAAAGAATTCATTAAAGTCAAATTCTCCTGGGGACTGCTCAGGTAGGATGACATCCCTTGGAACTTCCTGATCAGCAGAGGGCTCCTGGGCCAGAATGACTTCCACCTCGTCCTCTTCAGTTACCCCTCCATTGCACTCCACTATGCCTGAAAACAAAACCAAGACAGAAACCACCTGTTCAGGTACATAGCCCAGTCTTACTCTGTGCCTGTAACCATCAATATACACGAGGAGACACACATGACTGTAAACAGACTTCTTCTGTAGGTACAACACTTCTTATAATAAATCATTTAGTATCTTTTCTCTGGGAACTGGAAGTCTTTGCTAAGTAGCCAGAACACTAACAGAGTAGGAAAAGGACTGTGGCCCCACTCTTAAACATGTCAAGTTTTCTATAGTATAGCGGGTTTTCTTTAAAAAGAAAAAATATATTTAGTTAGTTAGCTCTGTGTATGTGTGTGTGTGTGTGTGTATGGCACGATGTGTGCAGGTATCTGGAAGGCCAGAGAAGAGGGCATTCGCTTCCTCTTGGGGAGTTAGTAACATATGCATGTGTTTTTGAGCTGTTTGATGTGGGTAACTTAAGCCTCTAAAGCCAAATTATTTGAAACTGTTTATGCATTCATCTGGTATCACTGTATGTGGGCAATTTTTACTTGTCTATAAGGTTGGCTATAGTCCACTACCAACGTAAAGTTTGACTGTTACTCCTTCTAGAAAACCTACCCTGCCTTGAAAAAAAAAAAAAAATGTAAGCCGGGCATGGTGGCGCATGCCTTTAATCCCAGCACTCAGGAGGCAGAGGCAGGCGGATTTCTGAGTTCGAGGCCAGCCTGGTCTACAAAGTGAGTTCCAGGACAGCCAGGGCTACACAGAGAAACCCTGTCTCGAAAAACCAAAAAAAAAAAAAAAAAAAAAAAAAGAAAACAAAAAGAAAAAAAATGTATTAAGTACACTGATCTCCCCTTTATAAAATACTAGTATTTATTACAGCAATTCTCTACTGAGACAGATCTTTACAGGCTGATAACCTAAGCTAATCAGCTCTGTCTTATTCTTCAATGCCAGGAATATCTGAATATCAGTAATGTCCACTTTTTTTTTTTTTTTGGTTTTTTCGAGACAGGGTTTCTCTGTGTAGCCTTGGCTGTCCTGGAACTCACTTTGTAGACCAGGCTGGCCTCGAACTCAGAAATCCGCCTGCCTCTGCCTCCCGAGTGCTGGGATTAAAGGCGTGCGCCAATGTCCACTTTTTTTAGTTTTAGGCAAAATATGACCAAAACAGGAAGAAAACAAACAAACAAAAAAACCAAGACAAAACCCCCAAACCCACTTATTTGCAAGTGCTTAAAACACACATATACAGTAGCAGGCCTGCACGCACACACACACACACACACACACACACACACACACACCAACACAACATTGTCATGGCTCAGTGGCTAAGAGCACACACTGCTCATCCTGAGGATGTTGGGTTCAGATTCTTGCACCTGTATCAGGAATCAGAATTGCCTGTTGATGTAGCACTTCAGGCCTCTGAGTGCATACGTGTATATATACAAACAAATGAAAAAGAGCAAAGTTGAAAACCCTAACCCAATACAAAACAAAGCATGTACGGACCCCTCAGTTCAATTCCCCTTCTCTGCATAAAACTGAGCCTACTGGCACATGCCTGTAATTTCAGAACTCAGGTGGAGGAAGGAAAACCAGAAGATCAAAGTTATCCATGATTACATTTCCAAGTCAGATCCTACGTCAAAAAATGGCTCAGCCATTAAGAACACTGATTGTTCTTCCAGACGTCCTGAGTTCAATTCTCAGCAACCACAAGGTGGCTCACAACCAACCATCTGTTATGAGATCTGATGCCCTCTTCTGGTGTGTCAGAAGACAGCAACAGTGTACTCAATTACATAAAATAAATAAGTAAATCTTAAAAATAAAACAAAACAAAAAAAGCCAACCAAAAAAGGAAACCCCAAACAAACAGAAAACCAACGAAGGACTAAGGATATCCCCCAGTGGTAAAGTATTTGCTTTATAAGTTCAAGGACCTGGCTCTATCTTTAGTACAGCAATAACACAAAAGCAACTGAACAGAAACACTGCTGGGCTGGGATGTAGCTCAGACTAGAGTGCCTGCCCGGTATACATGAAGGCTCTGAGTTAATAATACCTCCAGCAATACACACATAAAATACATTAAGAAAACAAACAATAATGGCCTTGGTGACAAATCTATAAGCCCAGTACTAATGACTATGGGGCAGTACAGTCTGAGGCCACCCTCAGCTACACACTGGGTTTGGTACCAGTCTGGGTTACGTGAGACCTTGTCCCAGGACAAAACCCTACATGAATGGCTGACATTTGAATTTTATCTCAGTCACAGAAAACATTATTTTCTACCGAAGCTTGGTCTCTAACATCAGTTAAACAGCCACACTGGCTGATGCTACTTCATTCTGGTGGAGTGAGACAATGGTACCTCTCAAAGGCAATTGAGCACAATCTCCTGGGTGGGTGGTGTTGGCGCCCAGTTTTAATCCTAGCACTTAGGTGGTAGAGGCAGATAGATCTCTAAGGCTGAGGCCAGCTTGGTCTACAGAACTAGTTCCAGGACAATCCAGGCTACACAGAGAAACCCTGTCTCAAACAAGAACAAACTCAGAATCTCCCAAGTTACCTATGAATTCCCTAAACTAGAATATGCACCCATGTTAAAAGAAGAGAAAAGCCTACTGCACTTAAAGTGCACAAAAACAAAGAAAACAGAAAAGAACTATGATGTCTCCTTTATTCTCTCTTTTAAATATATTTTATTAGCTTATTTACAAGTTTGTTTTAACTTCTTTGGAAGTTGACAATAATTATCATTAAGAGCTTTCCCATCACCTAATATCTGCTAAAACAAAAAACATGTATTTTTTTCAAGTATACTTGAAATAAGTACCAAGTTCTTTTTTTCTCTTATAAAATTTATTTTTACCTTATGTACATAGGTGTTTTACCTGCATGTGGGTGTTGGATCACCGGGACCTAGAGTTACAGTTATAAACTATCATGTGGGTGCTAGAAATTAAACCCAGATCCTCTGGAAAAGCAGCCAACCATCTTAACCACTGAACCATCTCTCTAGCCCAAGTTCTGAGTCCTTATTTTTTCAAAGATTTATTTATTTACTATGTATACAGTGTTCTGCCTGCATGTATACCTGTATGCCAGAAGAGGGCACCAGATCTTATTATAGATGGTTATGAGCCATCATGTGGTTGCCAGGAATTGAACTCAAGACCTCAGGAAGAAAGGCCAGTGCTCTTATCCTCTGAGCCCTCTCTCCAATCCCCAAATCTGAGTTTGTTTGTTTTAAAGATTTATTTATTATGTATACAATTTTTTGGTCTGTATGTATGACTACACACCAGAATAGGGTACCAGATCTCATTACAGATGTGAGCCACCATGTGGTTGCTGGGAATTGAACTCAGTACCTCTGGAAGAGTAGATAGTACTCTTAACCTCTGAGCCATTTCTCCAACCCAAGTCTGAGTTCTTAAGAGTATATTTCATAACCATGATAAATGTATACCTAAAATATTTGGCAAGCAATGTATTTACAAAAAGACCCCAAAAAATAAAGCCAGAACACTAAAAACTTACCGTTTACAAACTCGCATCCATCACTACCTGTGCAGTTAAAACAATCCTCATGTCATTATTTCAAAACAAGTTGAAAATTGGTACTGACCTTCCTTCACAGAGGCAGTCCGTCGCCTTGTTCTTTTTCTGCCTTTGTGATCCTCCTCTAGAATCTTATCATCAAAGCCAGTCAGCTCTATGGTTTCAGACTGACTGGTGGGTCCAGCTGAAAACCATTCTGGTTCTTCCTCAGTGTATGAATCGTTTCTTCTACGCTCACCAAAGACACGTTTACTATCTCCAAACTCCCTCTGAAAAAGTACAAAGAGCAAGACTGAAAGACTGTAAAGTTCTAATGTAGCCGGTATAATGAACTGATGACAGAAGCCAAAATGCAGATGCTGTGCTGTGCATCTGAAGTGCAGCCCCACTCTTGCACTGCCATCTGAGTTCTCCATGTTTACTGTGAGTGGTCTGTGATCTCCAGCTTCTCAAAGTAACTGGGGGTTGGGGGTGGGAGGGTGTTAGGAGGATGTAATGCAGACCAGGCTCAGGCACTTGCCAACAAGTGTACAGTCCTGGGTTTGAGCCATCATGAGAGCAACAACAGAGAAATGCAGTACAAAGGAGGTGAGTATCAAATTTCCAAGCACTTGGGACTGGAGAGATGGTTCAGAGGTTAAAAGCACTGGCTGCTCTTCCAAGTCCTGAGTTCAATTCCCAGGAATCACATGGTGGCTCATAACTATAGTAATGGGATCTGGTGGCCTCTTCAGACAGTGTACTGTATATATACTAAATAAATAAACCTTAAAAAAAAAAATCCAAGCAGTTGAGAACAAAGGGGGTTAGAGAACAAACCCTGAAACGTTTGTCCTTGTAGTCCCTCTCTCTGTCTCGGTCTCTCAAGTCTCGAAGGTCCTTATCACCAAGACGGTGATCCTTTTCAAAGGCCCGGGCAGAAATTATCCTTCCACTGCCAATCCTTCGTCCACCAAGCAGGCGAAGCCCATCACTGTCTTTCTCCAATGGACTGCCAGATCGTCGGGAGCTAACAGCAGCTGTCACATGGCAGCCACCTCCAAAGCTTCGTCTCTGTGGGCTGAGAACAACATCTAAGTCATCTTCTTTCACTCGCTCTCGTGGATCTGAAAAGATGCCAGAAAGAGAAAGGTAAGCAAACCAACATCTTAGATACCATGTCCTCAGCACCTGGGCACATCAACTGATTCAGGGTAAAATACCTTATTTATAGTGTGTGTATGTGTGGAGGATATCTATGGGGACAGGCTCTTTCCTTCCTCCATGTTTTCAGTTTTTAAAGACTAAACTCAAGTTGTCAGGCTTGGCAACAAGTGCCTTTACCAATGAGATAGCTCCTTATAATTAATTTTTCACATTAAACTTTAAAATATCTTTTCTTCAGAGAAACAAATATATTTCGTAATAATGACTTTCTATGATTAATCTACTTTTTGTATAACTAAAATTTTATGAATACAATTTTCGCTAATCTTTTATTAATAAGACATGTATTTGAAAAAAAAATGCTTAAAAAGCAATAGTGAACAGATAGATATTCACACAAAAAAATGAACTTTATAGTTAATTGGCATCCTGTAAACGTAGGATGCTGAAGCAGGAGTATTACTAAGTTCAAACCCAGCGGTTTCAAAACAACAGATAACTTTAAACTTGGTTCCATATTCAATACTTAATTTTAATGCATCTAGATGTGCAAACTATAAGAGAACACCTTTGCTGATGGTTAGGCAAAGTGTTTTTTGAGGCACAGCAACAAGAGTGTTCTTCACTAAGAAAGCCTGGGAAGCAAGGTTTGCTTCAAGTTTAAAACTGTTCTTTCAAGACACTATTTAGAAATTCAAGGCTGGGAGAACAAATTTCTAGGTACATTTCTCATAGAAACACAAAACCACAGCATATAAAATGGGGATGGAAGGATGGCTCATTGATTAAGAGCACTGGCTGCTCTTTCAAAGGACCCAGATTCAGTTCCTAGCACCCACAATGCAGCTTACAACTGCATTGTGTAATTCCAGTTTCAGAGGATCCAAGACACTTACAAAGACATACATGCAGGCACAACTTCAATGTACATAAAATAAATCATAAAAACCCCCCACAGTGATTAAAAAGAAAACAAAACACCTAATTAAAAAAATGGACGAATGGCTGGAGAGGTTGCTCAGTGGTTAGTTAATACTCTTCTTCCAGAGGTCCTCAGTTCAATTCCCAGCACCACGTAGCAGCTCACAAACACCTATAACTGTAGTTCATGGTACCCAATGCCCTCTTCTGTACGCATATGTACATAGAGACACCATGCACATGGAATCCTTCAATCTTTCTTTTCCAGATAAGGTTTCTTTGTTTAGTTCTGGCTGTCCTGGAATTCCCTCTGCAGACCAGGCTGGCTTCAAACTCTGAGACCTGCCTGCCTCTGCCTCCCAAGAGTTGGGATTAAAGATGTGTACCAACACTGCTCAGCTCCTTAATTAAAAAAAAAAAAAGACAAGTGAGCTGGGCATAGTGTAGAATGCCTATAAACCCAGTACTTGGTAGGCTACGGCAGGGACTGCTGAGTTTGAGGTCAATATGGGCACACATGTCTCAAAAAACTAAAACAACAAAAAAGTGATTGAACAGAAACAGACACGTCAGCAAAGACATGTGGACGGCACTATGCACCACTAGATGGCTATAATTAAGAAGACTAACAATTCCAAGTGCTACCAAGATATGGAGCAAGCAGAAAATACTGCCAACAGGAATATAAAATGACTAGCCGTCTTAAACACAAGAAGCTTATAGATTGCTGGGAACTGAACTCAGAACCTCTGGAAGAACAGCCATTACCATCTCTCCAGCCCTGGGGTAGTTTCTTAAAACACTGTATATATGTACTAGCCATAATATTTCTAAGTATTCACTCACAAGATAAATATTCCTGCCGGGCGTGGTGGCGCACGCCTTTAATCCCAGCACTCGGGAGGCAGAGGCAGGCGGATTTCTGAGTTCGAGGCCAGCCTGGTCTACAAAGTGAGTTCCAGGACAGCCAGGGCTACACAGAGAAACCCTGTCTCGAAAAAAACCAAAAAAAAAAAAAAAAAAAAGAAAAGATAAATATTCCTATATCCATGCTCATACTTACACATATATATATCCACAGCAACTTTAATGAGGAAAAACTCAAATTACTCTTCACAGATAAATCGATGTAATGATGAATTTATATAATGAAATACTGTCAAGCAATAAAAAGAAATGAACTACACATTCAACACCATGGCTAAAGCCAGCTATAGTTCATGAGACTGACCCAGGGGGTAAGGTTTGAGTCCAGCCTGATCTACAGAGTGCCCTTGTTTCCAGAAAGAAGCTTCCCTGAAGAAAAAGTATGGCGACAGTTCTAGTCACATACAATTCTAGGAGTGTAAACTCATCTAGACGGGCAGTTCATTTCTAAGGTAATGAGATGGGTTAAAAAGGAGGAAATCACACACTAGAGCACTTATGAGAGAAGAAGAATGCTTATTATTTTGATTGTGGTAAGGGTTTCATACAGATAAACATATCAGAACATCAAAAGCATGTTGTATGTAAGGGTTCTATATGTAAATTCAACTTCAATAAAGGTAAGAAAAGCATGTCACAAGAAGACCCACAGAGTCAACTAACCTAGAACCATGGGGGTTCACAGAGGTAACCCCCCAGGGAGCATGAAGGAGCTGGACCTAGACACCCCCTACACATTTGTAGCAAATGTACAGCTTGGTGTTTATGTGGGTCCTGTAACAACTGGACTAGAGGCTGTCTTGATCTCTGTTCCCCTTCCCCTACCTGGACTCCCTGGTTGGGTCTCAATGGGAGAGGATGTACTTACCAGACCTGCTGGGACTAGATGTCCCGGGATGCTTGGTACCCAAGGGGAGCGCCACTTCTCTGAGAAGGGGAGGGGCAGTGGAGGATGGATTTATAAGGGTAGGACTGGGAAGAGAGGAGGGAGGGGAGCATATATGTATATATATGTATATGTGTATGTGTGTGTGTGTGATATATATATATATATATGTATATAAATATATAAATATATAAACAAACTTATATTTTAAAAAGAAAGAAAAAGCCAGGCGGTGGTGGTGTACGCCTCTAATCCCAGCACTCGGGAGGCAGAGGCAGGCAGATTTCTGAGTTCGAGGCCAGCCTGGTCTACAGAGTGAGTTCCAGGACAGCCAGGGCTACACAGAGAAACCCTGTCTCGAAAAACAGAACAAAAGAAAGAAAGAAAGAAAGAAAGAAAGAGAAATAGAAAAGCATGTCACAAAAAAACTAACCTGAAGCAGAGCCCAAGTAAGAAAAACCTGTTTTAGCCTCTTTTTTTTTTTATTTTTTATTTTTTTTTTTTTTTTTTTGGTTTTTCGAGACAGGGTTTCTCTGTGTAGCCCTGGCTGTCCTGGCACTCACTTTGTAGACCAGGCTGGCCTCGAACTCAGAAATCCGCCTGCCTCTGCCTCCCAAGTGCTGGGATTAAAGGCGTGCGCCACCACGCCCGGCTCTTTTTTTTTTTAAACCAAAACAGCTTTTTGTCTTATTTTAATTATTTTTCAGTGTCTTAACATTCAAAGTCACAGAGATCTGCCTGCTTTGTACCTCCCGAGTGCTGGGATTAAAGACATAAACAGTTCTTCCCAGAAGGTGAGACAGGGTCTCGTTTAGACCAGTCTCTAACTATGTATAACTGAGGATACGTTTAAACTACTGATCCTCCTGTTTTGACCTCCTGGGTGTTTAGAGGCTTGAACTACCATGCCCAATTTATTCAGTGCTAGAAATTAAACCTAGAGCTTCATGTATGCACAGCAGGTATGATAGTTTGAATATGCTAGAACCAAGGAGTGCACTACTTGGAGGTGTGGCCTTGGAGGAAGTGTGTCACTTAGTGAGACTTCTTTCATTTTTTTTTCCGGTTTTTCGAGATAGGGTTTCTCTGTGTAGCCCTAGCTGTCCTGGAACTCACTCTAGACCAGGCTGGCCTCGAACTCAGAAATCTGCCTGCCTCTGCCTCCCAAGTCAAGGGATTAAAGGTGTGCACCACCAATGTTCTGCTGTGTATGAGAGACTTTAAGACCCTCCTCCTAACCACGTGGGAACTAGTCTTCTAATGGACTTCAGATGAAGACTCTCAAGTTCTCCCTGCACCATGCTTGCCTGGATGCTGCCATGCCCCTGCCTTGATGATAATGGACTGAACCTCTGAGTCTATAAGCCAGTTCCTATTAAATGCTGTCCTTACAGTAGTTGCTGTGGTCATGGTGTCTATTCACAGCAGCAAAACCCTAACTAAGACAGGAGACAAGCACACTACCATCTGCATTATATCAGATGTCTTAGTTTATTTTCCTAGTGCTGTGATAAAAGGTACTAAACAACTTAAGGGAGGAGGGGCTTATTCTGGCTCATAGTTCAAGGATACAGTCCATAATAGCAAAAAAGTCAAGGCAGCAACAGCTTCAAACAACTGGTCACATTTAATACAGAGTCAGGGAAGCAGACATGAATGAATGTGTGCTCACTTTCTCCATTTCATATAAATCCCCAGAGAATAGCCCCGCCCACAGTTAAGACAGGTTTTTTTCATATCAATCAGTTAACCTAATGAAGACAATCCCTCACAGGCAGCACTAAGGCTAAATAAACAATCCCTGCTCGTGTCCTGGATGCTTGTCATCTAGGTGATTCCACATGCATTAAGCTGTCAAACACTTGCACACCAGCAAAGACAATGGTACTTTAGAATTCAAATGCACATAGCCCAACTTGCCACAGTTATAGGAAGATTATTACTATGATTTTATTCTGCTCATTATGAAAAATACAGCTGGTAAATGAAGTTTCTGATGACATTTCTTTCTGATATGTAAAACACTAGGGGCTAAGAAAGAAACCAGCAACCAGGAGCACATTCTTCAAACCACACTACCATTAATAAATGCTTGTACACTTACCTGCTATTCTGCGCACCAGAGAAGGTCGATCTGATTCTGGCTCTTTCTTCAGACTTTCCACTGGTGAGCTCCGCCCCGAGGCTGGGTAGAGAGAGGCATGCCACTTCTCAGGGTCCCAGACACCATCACTACAGGTTAGAGGATAGCATTAGTTAGGGTTTGAAGATTACTTCTAATAGGACCTACTTTATAAATTTCTTTAGGTTACATGATAACCACAGCTGCTTCAAAATAATTACTCTATTCAAGATGAAAGCAGAAACAGTTATTACCTGAGTGTGGTTTGTCTCAGATTACATAACACTGACAGGCACTTGAAAGACAGGAGTCTGTATACAAATGAAACTGTCAGTCCAGAAGCCCCAGGCTCTATATGAACTATAGTAACTGCTCCACACAAAGATCTTTCCCAAGTTCTGCAGAGGTGGTTTTTTTTTTTTTTTTTTGACCAGAAGTAACTCCTAGAAAGTATGGTGTATATGTTTCTAGAATTTTTTTTGTTGGTTTGGGTTTGTTGTTATTTTGAGACAGTCTCGATATATAACCCTGGTGGGACTGGAACTTACTATGTAGACCAACCAGGCTGGCCTCAGATTTACACCGATCCTCTTGTCCCTAACTCCTGAGTTCTGGGATTAAATGCACGCAGCACCATACTGGGCTAGAACTGCCATGTGTAATCTGTGGTTTTTCCTAAGACAGCTCTTCTTTTATTTTTCTCCCTGTTTCCTGGGGATTAGACCTACTGGCTCTAGCTGCTTTATACCGTTAGCCATGAACACTGCTTGAAAAACATGTTAACAGTTCTTAAGCCCTCACAACAGGGAGACTCTCCACCTTCTAGGGTATCTGTGAGGGATCCAGGAAGCACTCACTCTCTGCTTCACTGTCACTAGGCACAATATCTACTTTAGCATAAAAGCTAATATGTCTGCTTATAATTCTATTTTATGCAAAGAAAAAAGTTGTAATAATAAAATTTGAAGTATACAGAGGCTTTACAATTTTAATGAAAAAATAATCCTATCTGAGACCTATGAAAATTCCTAGCCAATGAAAGCAGCCACTGTTCAGGTATCATCACCATCAGGACAATGTGGTGACTTGTCTAGACTCTACAGGCTTTCTCAACAGCCTATATATAGATTTTAAAAGTCTGTCCAGAGAGAAGATGTAGCTTAATGATAAAAACACTCACCTAGCCGGGCGTGGTGGCGCACGCCTTTAGTCCCAGCACTCGGGAGGCAGAGGCAGGCGGATTTCTGAGTTCGAGGCCAGCCTGGTCTACAAAGTGAGTTCCAGGACAGCCAGGGCTACATAGAGAAACCCTGTCTCGAAAAACCAAAAAAAAAAAAAACAACAAAAAAACAAAACACTCACCTAACATGGGTAAGGCCTTGGGTTCCACCCCTAGCACTAGGGGTGTGGGTATGTGGCACAATGAACCAAGAAAATTAAACATGTCACTTGATAAGTAAAAACAGTGGCCCACATGTTATTAAGAAATTACTAAGACTGCCAGGCATGTTGGCCCATACCTTTTTTCTCAGCACTTGGGACGCAGAGACAAGCAGATCTCTGTAGTTTGAGGTCAGCATGGTTTACAGAGCAAGGGCTATGTAAAAAGATCTTGTCTCAAAAACAAAACTAAGGGCTGGTGAGATAGCTCAGTGGTTAAGAGCGCTGACTGCTCTTCCAAAGGTCCCGAGTTCAAATCCCAGCAACCACATGGTGGCTCACAAAATCTGATGCCCTCTTCTGGAGTGTCTGAGGACAGCTACAGTGTACTTACATAATAAATAAATAAATCTCTTTAAAAAAAAAAAAAAAAAAAACTAAAACCCCACAAAAACCCCCAAACAATCCTTCCCCACAACAACAACCTTAAGAAATATAATGGGGGCGGGGGCCTGGAGATGGTTCAGTGGTTAAGAGCACTGACTGCTCTTCCGAAGGTCCTGAGTTCAAATCCCAGCAACCACATGGTGGCTCACAACCATCTGTAATAGGATCTGATGCCCTCTTCTGGAGTGTCTGAAGACACCTACAGTGTACTCATATAAATAAATAAACCTTAAAAAAAAAAAAGAAAGAAATATAATATAGTATTACTGTACATTTTCAGATCATTTTTAGCTAGCTTATTCAAACCAAAGCCCTTTGCTTTTCCTCAAGGAACCTAAAACACAAGGGCTTTGGGATAAAGGTCTCAAAGCCCTCCTTCAACTTCTCCACAGCACAATGTTAAAGAAGTGAAAACACAGCAAGAGAACCACAGGTCTGGGAAAAAACTTTGGCATGAAGACTCCTGGGTTTAAATCCGCTCTGTGACTGTAACCAAGGCATTCTGTAGTTGTAGTTTCTGTACTGGTTAGTTGATGGCCATGCTATTAGCCCTTGAAAAACCTTCCTCAGTCATAGTGCTACTAAAACAACAACTTTCCAACAATGGAATTCTTTTCATTTAAATAAAGTTTTATTTACTTATTTTTAAATTTACTTTGAAAATTTAACTTATATGTATGTATGAGTTCAAGTGTCGACAATGGCCAGGGGTGTCAGATGCCCCTGAACCTGGAGTTGACAGGTTATGGTGATCTACCTGGTTGGTGTAGGTGCTAAGAACTCAACCTCTGTCCACTGAAAAAGCAGATGCTTAATTGCTGAGCCATCACTCTAGCCCCAATAATGCGATTCTTAACAGTAACACTCATACCTGTCATATTTTTCAGAGAGGCATGATGGCCTCTGCTTGGAGTATGGACGTTCTTTTATATCCAAGAGCTCCTCCTAAAAAGAAAAATCACATGAAAAATTTGAACTACATTTCTCAGGCCACATATTTCCAATTTATTTCCCTCCTGTGCATCTACTTTAAACATTTTATGTTAAGTTTTTTGGAAGGGAAGGCAGGGAGAGATTTGAGACAAGTTCTCTAGACTGGCTTTGAATTAGTAATGTTCAGCCCCTGCTTCCTGAGTGCTGAGATCACAAGTGTGGCTTTCACATGAATCTTACAATTTTGGACTTAAAATTCCAAAAGGACTAGAATTGGATCAGGGAATTAATAAGATGCTCAAACAAGATTATCTTTATGACTACAATTAAAGACATGTACCTCTATACCCAACTCAAAGGTCCTTAATTCATTGATATCCTTAATTATTTTGGTGCCCAAACAGTTCCAGATTTTGTCAGTGGGAACTTCAAGTGGGCTCTATGTTCACAGCTCTAGTGAAACAATCACTGCCTTCTGTAGGGTATAGCAGTACACACTTGGAACCCCAGCACTCATGAGGCTGAGAGGTGTTTCAGGCCAGCCTAGGCTACATAATGGGACTGAGTCCAAAAGTAATAAATAAATGGTCAACATTGCCTTTCTGGTTTATCTTGTGTCCATCCTGACTCACTCTGGAGCCAGCCATTACTATGAGTAACTCTAGTTCCTTGAAATGTGGAATGGTACTAGAAGTCAAGGCCTAGGATCTGGGTATACTCTCATTTGCTTATTATTTTAAGTCCTTTTATCAGAATCACAAAGTACATCCATCAATATATGTATTCATAAACTATTAATACACATGCCTGCTTATAGAAATGATTAGCCACAAACTCTGTTATGTCTTATTAGAACACAATCATTTATAGAAAACAAATTACACTGCCATTCATTAACTTTTTTATGAA
Source organism: Mus caroli (assembly GCF_978045245.1). NCBI lineage: Eukaryota > Metazoa > Chordata > Mammalia > Rodentia > Muridae > Mus > Mus caroli. The sequence continues at coordinate 120,261,510 of NW_028227268.1, forward strand.
TACAATGCTCCAAATGCTTTGCAGAACATAGCAGGTCCCACTACTAAGTGACTTCTACTATTCAACTACTAAGGTGCTTTTTCAGTTCTGAAAGACAATGCATGATGCTTCTTAAATCCTGGGCTAAAAATGGAAGGCAGCTCCTAGCCTGCAGTAATCATTGCACACAAAAACACCATGAATTCACAAAGTGTCTTTTTTTTGTTTTTTGTTTTTCGAGATAGGGTTTCTCTGTCTAACACTGGCTTATCCTGGAACTCACTCTGTAGACCAGGCTGGCCTTGAACTCAGAAATCCACCTGTCTCTTGCTCCCGAGTGCTGGGATTAAAGGCGTGTGTCACCACGCCCGGCTACAGAGTGTCGTATGTGTAAAGCCTCAAAACGATTTTTGGGACAGCAAATTGCCCTATGACCAGAAGACACTGTAATCTTAAAATCAGGCTATGTGGTGAGAATGACATTGTATACCTGCAATCCTAGCACTCAGGAGGTAGAGGCAGAATTAATACAAAACAGCATGAACTATTACACAGTGAGATTTGTCTCAAAACCTGAGACTGGGGGCTAGAGAGATGGCTCAGTGGTTAAGAGTACCGACTGCTCTTCTGAAGGTCCTGAGTTCAAATCCCAGCAACCACATGGTGGCTCACAACCATCCATAATGAGATCTGACGCCCTCTTCTGGTGTATCTGAAGTCAGCTACAGTGTACTTAGATATAATAATAAATAAATCTTTAAAAAAAAAACAAAACAAAAAAAAACAAAAACCTGATACTGAAACTAACAAAGCAGATGATGATAACAAACCATCCATGGTGTCATCATACCTCTACCATACAGGCAATTTAATCCATTTAGGATATACGCTTATAAATCATTGATTTTTTTTTTGTTTTCTTTTGTTTTGAGACAGTGTCTTACTTTGTAGCTTTGGCTGTCCTAAAACTCATTATGTAAACCAGGCTGGCCTCCAAGTCACAAAGATTCACCTACCTCTGGCTCCTGAGTACTGGATTAAAGGCATGCTCCTCCAGGCACAGTATGAACTACTGTGGTCCATACCCCCACCCCTCCACCTCTCCAAATGGTTTCTCTGTGTAACCCTTGTGGTCCTGGAACTACACACACCATGCTGGCTTTGAACTCATAGAGATCCACCTGCCTCCTGTGGACTGGGACTAAAGGCCTGCACCGTCACTGTCCACCCAGCAGAAACTCTTTGAGATCTAGAGGCTATAGCTTTCTGATTTTTTGAGTAGAGGGCTTAGAACACAGCTCAGTAGCAGAGCACTTGCCGAGCATTCATAGACCCAAGTTCAATCCCTAGTACACCACCTCCCCCAAATGCAAATGCAAAATTTCCAGTAGAAAGGGAAAGGAATTTAGAAAATACAGACTGCAAATTTCTGCTACTAGAATTCAAAGACTATTACAATCCTCCCCAAATGCTGAACTCAAAACCCTACTTTACTTCTACACCAAAGATAATATACCTCACACTTAAATGCATATTGTCAATAAACAGACCCCAAACAAACAAACAAATCAATCAATACGTGGGAGTTTTGTTTGTAATGCTTTTCCCCAGGATAAAAAGAGCTTAATAAAAATAAACCACAAACACGTTAAGAGAGAGTAGATGTGTTGATGCACACACGCAATCCACACACAGCCAGGCTATAAAGGAAGAGCCTGAGTTTGGAGCCATCTTGGGCTATAAGATCTTGTCTCAACAAACCACCACCACTGCCACCGCGCTACGCTACTGCCAACACCAAAATCCAAAAATACCCAAAAGCACACAGAAAAACAAATACAAAACAAAAAGGTACTTCCTTCCATAAACAATAAAATTCCAATTAATGGGATTGGAGACATGGCTCAAGGGTTAAAAGCATTGGCTGACTTTCCAGAGGACCCCAGTTCAATTCCCAGCACCCACACAGCAGCTCACAGTTGTCTGTGACTCAAAGTTCCAGTAGCCTCAACTCCTTCACACAGGCATATATCTAAGTCAAACATCAAATGTACATTCATAAAAAATTCAAAAAAACAAACCCCAAATTAACATAGGTTACAAAAAGCTTTATAAAAAAATAAATAAGTAAACGTAAAATCAAGGGTGTGGTGAATGGCTCATTGGGTAAAGGCTAATTTCAATCCCTGGCACATACATAGTAAAAGGGGAACTGACTCCCATATAATCCTCTTTGGCTCCCATACATATATATGCAAGCATGCACAATTTTTTTCAAAAAGAGAGAAACAAGAACCTGAAAAAATAATTACAACTAAATGTAATATAGTATCCTAAAAACAATCCTCAAGTGCTGTATTAGTTTTTAAAAAAAATGTGTTGGGAGCTGGAGAAATGGCTCAGCAGTTAAGAGCACTGACTGTTATTAGAGGTCCTGAGTTCAAATCACAACCACCTGTAATGGGTATCTGATGCCCTCTTCTGGTGTTAGGAATGAGGAGGAGGGTAGAGTGTGGGGATGGGGAAAAGCACTCAGAAGGCAGAGGCAGGTGGATTTCTGTGAGTTCATGGAGTGAATTCCAGGACAATTAGTACTACACAGAGAAATCTTATCTAAAAAACAACAACAAAAGTGAAATAAAGACTTCAGCTAGTAACAACATAGTATCTTTGGCTCCTTAGTTATAACAAATGTACTAAAATACCAAAAAGCCAATAGAATAAATGAACTAAAGGGCATATGGGAAGCCTCTATGTATACAAAAACTAACTAAAGCCGGGCGTGGTGGCGCACGCCTTTAATCCCAGCACTCAGGAGGCAGAGGCAGGCGGATTTCTGAGTTCGAGGCCAGCCTGGGCTACAGAGTGAGTTCCAGGACAGCCACGACTACACAGAGAAACCCTGTCTCGAAAAACCAAAAAAAAAAAAAAAAAAACCTAACTAAAATTGTAATCAAAGGGCAGGGGCTGTAGCTCACTGTTTTTGCTTTGCCAGCACGTGGGAAAACTAAGCAGGAAATATAAAAATGGTATGGCTGCTGTGGAATACATTTGCAATTCCTCAAAAAAGTTAACAGCAAATAATCCCACTCCTCAGTAGATACAAAAAATTAAGTAAAGTCTATCCCAAAATGTACACATAGATGATTTACAGTGGCAGCTCACAATAGCCAAAGAATAAAGACAACCCACGTGCTTATTAATGAGTATACAAAACATGGCATAGCCATCCAGTGAAATATTACTTAGCAATCAAAAGGACAAAAATATCATATACAGAATGGAATATAACAGAAAATCAGGTAACAGGAAAAATAAAAAGTTCAGAATGAGCCTGCAGAACTGCAGAACATTACACTGACTGAAAGAAGACAAAGTCCACAATTCCATAGATATAAAGTGTTCTGACAGGGAAATCTACACTGGTACAATGGTTTCTAGGAAGTGAGGGGAGAGGACAGTAACTTTAACTGTTTGGGGATTAAAGTGATCTGGAAGTGCACAGTGATGACAGTTGTACAACTGTGACTTCACCAACTGAATAGAGTTCACACTTCTTTATTTAAAACAACCAGTTAGGGGCTGGCAAAATAGCTCAGTTGGTAAAGTTTTTGCTTTCTAAGCAGGAAGCCCAGAATCTACATGCTTTAAAAAAAAAAAAAAAAAAAAAAGGAGGCTGGAGAGATGGCTCAGTGGTTTAGAGTACTGCTGGTCTTCCAGAGGTCTTGAATTCAATTCCCAGCAACCACCTGGTGGCTCATAACCATCTGTAATGGGACCCAACACCCTCTTCTGGCATGTATCATATATGCACACAGAACATTCATACATAAAAATTTAAAAGAAAAAGGAAAGGAAGAAAAGAAAAGAAAAAGAAGTGTCAGGCATAATTAAGAGAGATTCCTGGAGCTCACTGGCTGGCCTGCCAGCCTGATAAACTCCATTAGGCACAGGACAGACACACCTGAGATCACACACTTAGAGACACACACATAACCACAAACATCTCATCTTGAGAAATGGCTAGTCTTGTGAGTCTAGTGCTCACTTTCCAAACAACCCCGCTGGACCTCAGAGGCTGAGTTAGTGCTGAAGCCTGGTGGCACACAACTTTAATCTTGACACTAAGAGCAGAGGCAAGAGGATATCTGAGTGTTTGAGACCAGCCTGTTTTATACAACTAGTTCCACATGAGCCAGGGTTACACTATGAAACTGTAAGAAACAAACAAACAAACAAACAAACAAAAGTAGGACAATGGAGGTGCCCATGTTTAATTACAGCACTTGTGAGACAGAGGCCAACCTGGTCTACATAGGGAGTTCCAGGGTAGCAGGGCTATACAGCAAAACTCTGTCTTGAAACAAACAAAACTGAATAATTACTGTTCTTGGGCTTGGGGTATAACAGAGGCCTTGGGCTTTCATCCTTGATACCATGAAAGAAAGATAAAGGAATGTTGGTGGGCACTGTTACACATTTTTGAACCTAACACTAACTGTGGGTTCAAGACAGCTTGGTCTACATAGAAAGACTGCCTCACAAAAACAAAAATCCAAAAACGAAAGAAAGAGAAGTTAAGGCTTTAAATTGAGTATGTTGCTCAAAATGTGGCCCAAAATCTACCTGGATTTTTAGGTGGGCAGAAGCCTTCTTGTTGGATTTAGAGAGCTGAAATTCAGGCAATGTCCCAAGGCATATAAAAGACTATTAGCTAAGTTAACATAGTTTACTCTGCCTTTCTCTAAGGCAGGGCCTTACTTTGTATTGTAGGTCTGGCTGGTCTTCAACTCATGAGATCTACCTGCTTCTGCCTCCTAGATGTTGGGATTAAAACTGGATGTTGTGGGCTGGTGAGATGGCTCAGCGGGTAAGGGCACTGACTGCTCTTCCGAAGGTCCTGAGTTCAAATCCCAGCAACCACATGGTGGCTCACAACACACCCTCTTCTGGTGTGTCTGAAGTCAGCTACAGTGAACTTATGTATAATAATAAATAAATCTTTACAAACAAACAAACAAACAAAAACCTGGACGTTGGGATTAAAACTACATAGCTGGCAATTTCATTAAGCTTTAACATCAACTATTCTGTGAAAAGAAGCCCTTTATGGGTATTTTCAAAGAAAACTTCCGATTTTGACTGAAGATGCCCACTGAAGCTGGGAATGCTTGCTCCTCCTGAGCATTTCATCAGAATGTGAGAACACTCTACTCACACCTTACAGACTGTGGACCAAACCTCTGAATCATCCCATACATATGAGAGGATTAGTCCTTGACTTTTCACTATTTGCACAGGTTGCTAAAACTTGACCAGGCAGAAACAAGCTACTAATTAACTGTCCAAACCACACACACACACACACACACACACATCCAAGGAAGCTGTGTCAAGCTCCCTTAAAAATCTTGTCAAGCTTCCCAAAACAATCAATCTGGGAGATACTGACACACAGTCTAGTAATCAGTGGAAAAGGAGACCATGAGTAAGTCTGGATAGAAATCTAGAGCAACAAGCTCCTCATCCAAATATTTCTCTAAGAACCCCACAGGGAAGCAACATTAGCATCCTGACACCGTAAAACCACACATGTGGTAATGCAGAAGGGGACAAAAGATGATTCTTTTTGTAAAATGAATTTGATTCTGTTGAGTCAGGGTCTCTATTACACAGCACTGTGAGATCTGGAACTCATTATGTAGACCAGGCTGGCTTCAAACTCATAGAGATCTACCAACCTCTGACTCTGGAGGACTGGTATTAAAGGCATGTGTGAGGCTGGAGAGATGGTTCAGCGGTTAGGAGCAATAACTGCTCTTCTAAAGGTCCTGAGTTCAAATCCCAGCAACCACATGGTGGCTCACAACCATCTGTAATGATATCTGATGCTCTCTTCTGGGATGTCTGAAGACAGCTACAGTGTACTCATATAAAATAAACAAGATATTAAAAAAAAAAAAAGAGGCATGTGCCACCACACACTGGCACTCATTTTGATTTTTTTTTTTTTTTTTTTTTTAAAAGATTTTAGCCGGGTGTGGTGGCGCACGCCTTTGATCCCAGCATTCGGGAGGCAGAGGCAGACGGATTTCTGAGTTCGAGGCCAGCCTGGTCTAAAAGTGAGTTCCAGGACAATACAGAGAAACCCTGTCTCGAAAAACCAAAAAAAAAAAAAAAAAAAAAAAAAAAAAAAAAGATTTATTTTACTATATCTAAGTGCACTGTAGCTGTCTTCAGACACTTCAGAAGAGGGCATTAGATTTTACTATAGATGGTTGTGAGCCACCATGTGGTTGCTGGGATTTGAACTCAGGACCTTCGGAAGAGCAGTCATTGCTCTTAACCGCTGAGCCATCTCTCGAGCCTCTGATTTTGATTCTTAACAGTAACAAGTTCAGTATAAATAAGATGTTTTGCTTTTTTTTTTTTTCTTTCAAGACAGGGTTTCCTGGCCTGCCTTTTTAAAAATCAAGACTTTAAGCCGGGCGTGGTGGTGCACGCCTTTAATCCCAGCACTCGGGAGGCAGAGGCAGGCGGATTTCTGAGTTCGAGGCCAGCCTGGTCTACAAAGTGAGTTCCAGGACAGCCAAGGCTACACAGAGAAACCCTGTCTCGAAAAACCAAAAAAAAAAAAAAAAAAAAAAAAAAAAGACTTTAGTGCATTTAAGTTCTAAGCACTCTAGAAGTGACCTATGTTCTTCTTAAAGAACGCCCTGGTCCTAACAATAGCCATTAGGTGCAAGCCCATCTCTGATCTCCTCTTCCAGTCCCTACCTTCCATGTGGCCATCAATATTGGGCTGGGCCCATCAGGCTTCTTATGGCAGTGATCTGATACTTCATTGGAACTGATCTCAAAGATAAGACAGCTTTAAAAATAGGGAATAATGGGGACTGGGAAGACAGTTCAGTAGACAGGAGTACTTGCTCTGCAAACCCAAGGAGTTGAGTTTGAATCCCCTGGATTCAAAAATCAGAATATGGCTATACCCAGAATGGAGATGGGGTACAACAGATCCCATGAGCTCATTGGCCAGCCAGGTTTGTCAAAAAAAATGAGAGCTTGTGATTCAGGGAAGGACTGTGCCTCAGGACAATAAAGCAGACAGCATATCCACACATGGGTGTCACTACCTACACACTCACACAGGTGCAACATACACACCCAACACACACAAAGACAGAAATGGGGTAAAAACACCTGTTTCAGCCAATCTGGCCAATGTCACTGATGAATGTAGCCAGCTACTAAAGGGGATGCTGGGAATAATTTGGTAGATGGTTAGCACCACACTGAGCCATACCCACCAACTCTAACCTAACAGTGGTTGATCTAACAGACTTTTCTAGTGGAGAATGCATAGGAAACTGTGAAAATGCTACTAGAAAAACAACAACAACAGCAACAACAACACCTAGTTTTCTTTTGTTCAAATTTTCCCCTCTGTGCACCTGGCCAATGCAATAAAAATAAACCTTGCCTTTTAGTCAAAATAACTGTTAAAAACAATGTAAAACTACAGAATGGTAAGCAGGTTCAAGGAAAGCCAACATTAAAGTTACTTTTAGGGCAATCTGCTTCCGAGTTAGACTGGAGATGGACAGTACAGCTTAGGGGAAGAGGGCACACCTAGTAGGCATTAAGCCATACAGGCTCCATGACAGACAAAAACAACAAAAGAAGGCATTTACTTGCCTTGATTCTAAAGCTGGTATTAAAATGAGATCCATCTTTGAGTAGGCCTGTTTAATGCATCATATAGGTCTTAGCAGAAATATGTACCAGACACTAGACCTGCACTTTCCCATTTGTTCACCATAAAAGCTCCTAGAAGATCAGCAGTAGTGTCTTCCCTTTAGAGGAAAAGGATTAAGATTTTAAGATTAAGAGAAGCTTAAGTGACCAGGATGCATGCCTTCTATCCCAGCATGGGATGGCAAAGAGTTTGAGGTCAGCCTGGTCTATGGAACAAGTTCTAGGACAGCCAGGGCCACACAGAGGAACCTTGTTTCCAAAGGGGGGAGTGGGGAGTGGGGGAGAGAGAGGCTAAGTTTCAGACTGAAGGTCATTCCAGTGAATGGTAAAGTAGTAATCCAGTCCATGAGTGGCACTCAACACTCCTTAGCCTCTCCTCCCAAGCTGTATCACCCCTTTCTGAAGCTGTGCCACTAACTACCAGACTTGCTCCTGTCTAGCTGGACCACTGGGAACCCTCAGCAAACTCCCATATTCTTGGGCAGGTTATCCGTAACCCTAGCATCCTATCATAGCAACCTTTTTTGAAGTAAAGGTCCCTCCTACAAATTTCTGTGTGCAATGACTGGCTTCTTATCTAGCTAAAGTTCCTATCATGATGGGCAAGTAGGAGAACACTCATGGGGGTCAAAGAACCTGAGTTCCAACTTTTAAAGGGGAGCTAGAACCGGAAAGGTAGGAAATGTCAGAACCCAGTACCTATGGTCTTGCCAGCTAGCTAAGAACTTCCAGTTACCTACGTACTGGACAGCTGACATATTAAAAATGGATAATGAGCCGGGCGAGGTGGCGTGCGCCTTTAATCCCAGCACTTGGGAGGCAGAGGCAGGCGGATTTCTGAGTTCGAGGCCAGCCTGGTCTACAAAGTGAGTTCCAGGAAAAGAAAAAGAATGGATAATGACTTTTTACATCCTAACTATGCCTTCCTCAAAACAGACATTTTTATTTTTATGCTAAATACATCACTGAAGTGTGACCTGTTAGAGGTTACCAAGCTTATGGACAGTACATATAAAATTGTCAAAGATGATTTTTATATAGTAAATTTATCAACCAATTCCCAACTTTTACCTAGAATTTAAATCTTACTGTTTTCTGAGGCTTACTCCCCCCCCCCCCCAAGACAGGTCTCATTATGTAGCCCTGGCTGTCCTGGAACTCACTCTGCAGACCAGGCTGTCCTCAAACTCACAGACACCTGTCAAAAAGTACCACTGTACAAGTACCAAGTGCTTTACATTTGTAAAATTTTACTCTTGTAAAGCACTTGGTAGGTTAGAATACAGGAAGATTAAGGGTTCAAGGCCAGCTTCACCTCAGGTTTAAGGCCAGTTTCAGCTCAAGTTTAAGGCCAGCTTGGGCTACATGAGAATCCTTCAAAAAAGCCAAGAACTAGGAAAGAGCTAGGAAATTTGAAATCAAATAAGCTTGCAAGCGGTTCAAAGCCATTCCCTTCATCTGATACATTCAGATTCACCTGTCAACGTTTTAGGCAATGAGTTTAAGTTGTGGAGTCCTTTTCAAGCATGAGAGCATCTACATTTGGGAGAGAAAGCCTAAATACATAGTTCAAAACCTTTCTGACAAATGTTCACCTCAGCAATAAGCAGGCAGAGGCAGATGGATTTCTGTGCGTTTAAAGCCAGCCTGATGGACATTAGTGAATTCCAGAACAGCTAGGGCTACACAGAGAGACCCTGACAACTAACATCCTATCACAACAGAACACACTAACACTATGATGGGGAAGCACTGAATCAAGAACTCAGGTTATGTTTAAAAATTCCCTCCAAGGCACACTTATTCATGCATTTATTTAACCATCCATTCTCTCTTTAATTCTGAAAATGGCTACCTGACACTTTATACCAACTAGGGAAAAGTAAAGGCAGTGGCCTAGCTTTAGTAAGTGTCCCAGCAGGCCAGGGACGTTCATAATCGTGTTCATGCCAAGGAAATAAGGACATGGGCTCAACTAAAGCATAATCCCTGTCACAGCAGTTTCAAGACTTTCCCCTTTAGGAGCATTTATATACTTTAGCCCAAGACATTTTAGAAAGCTAGAACTAAGTTCCAGTTCCCTGCCATTGTTAATGTGTTGAGAAGCACTCAGCAGCCCATCCGCCACAGATGCATTCTCTCCACTGCCTATAACCTTGCTGTGCTTTCTAGTCAGAGAAGACAGTAAGACAACCAGTTTAAAAGCAGCTACAAACACCTCTAAATTCACACTCAGGCTGAAGCAAGAGGGTACCACATAAAAACATATTTCCAGGGGCTGGTGAGATGGCTCAGTGGGTAAGAGCACCCGACTGCTCTTCCAAAGGTCCAGAGTTCAAATCCCAGCAACCACATGGTGGCTAACAACCATCCGTAATGAGATCTGGCGCCCTCTTCTGGGGTGTCTGAAGACAGCTACAGTGTACTTACATATAATAAATAAATAAATCTTTAAAAAAAAAAAACATATTTCCAGAAACTGTAATAGACAGGTAACCACTATGTAATCTTCAGCAATGAAATATGACTGAATTCTTACTTTTGTGAGCTTATATCCAATTTATAAGAAGTTTAAAAAAAAAAAGGATTAAAAATCCAATTACTCCAGCCAGACTCCTCTTCAAGGGACTTGAACTTCTACGCAAACATCCATACAAATACACCGATCCTGTGAAACATCGCAGAGCTGGAAACCTCACCTGATCCCTGCCAACCAATCACCCAACTGTTAAAGAACATCTGGGTACAAACACTTATCTACAAATTTCATATAGGGTCTGAGACAACAGCCTTTCATCTAAAACCTACAGCTTAAACCCAGTAGTCACACTTAAAATGACCAAATGCAGATGCTTTACAAAATTTATTTAGTCCCCAATGAGTCAGAGCAAAACTACCACTTTAAATAATTCCAATGAAATAGCTACACATTATTACTTCATGTGAAAGAAAACTTACTTTCGTATAGCGATGGGGGGATTTGGAGGTGGGCAGTTTCTTCAGGTCGAGGAAAGCATCTCCATTTTCTGTTTCATCCACACTTTTCTCCATGGCTTCTTGGTGTACAATATTTTTGCACCTGGAAAATAAAATTAGGCACAAAACTGTCAAACAGAACAATAAGTATTCCAAAGCCTTAGCTGCTTTTCTGAAACTGGAACTTTGAGGGGAAAAAAGAAAAAAAAAATCAAGATAGTTAAAAAAAAAAAAATCCCAAAACTACGGTATGAACCAGAACTAAATTGGAAAGAGAACCACCTGAAGTATTCAGAGCACCCATAGCAAAGGAAAGCAGAAGTGGAAGGAGCCCAACTCAGGGTACAACCTTTAATTATCTTTAATACAAAGGGAAACCAAAATAGTCGCTGCCCCCACTAGAATCGACCTGGCGGCGGTGGTGGTGAAGTTTTCCGGAGTAGAGTAGAGGTAGGACTGGTTGGGCTGCCGATCCGGCAAGTCAGGCTGCTGGAAAGTGCCTGTCACTTGTCAATGGATGGCACCAGCTGCCCCTTATTACCCGAGTGAGAGGGGCTGGGGAACCGGCCGGAGCGCACCTCTCTCAGCCGGCCACACCTGTGGCCATGTGAGGGACGTCCGTGGCGAGGGAGGGCCGGTGCGGGCCTCCTCTGGGAAACTCCAATCCTCCAACGAACCCCTGGCCCCTCACCCAGGCCCCGGGCGAGAGGCGCCTCCGGAAGAAGGGCAGGGACAGTACTCACGGAGGGAGGCGGGCCGCAGGGAGCAGGGACCAAGTCCACAGGTCGGCCGCCTAGAGCCGGCGCAGGCCCGCCTGCTGCCCGCCGGCCGCCCGCGCGCCTCTGCCGCCCCCCGCGCGCGCCCTGCCGCCCGCGCTCCCGGGGTAGCGCGCAGTCCTCGCACGCAGGCCGGGGCCCCGCGCTTGCCGTACCCTTGCTGGGAGCGCCCGCCGCCGGGCGGCCCCGCGCGTCGGCCGCCGCGTCCCCCCGCGCCCGCTCCAGGCCCGGCGTCGCTGGCCGCGGCCTGCGCTTGCGCCCCCCCCCTCCCACCCGCTCGGGCTGGCTCTCCTCAGCCGCCGTAACCGAGGCCCGGCCCTCCGGCGCGGCTCTCCGCCCCCCCCCCCCCGTCAAGCACCGCGGGGGGCCCAGGCACCGCCCTCGCAGCGCGCAGGACCTGGGGTGTCCGCAGCGGTGCCTGGCAGAAAAGCCGCGCTGGGCGGCGCTGACCGCCGTGCTGGGTTCTTCGTGGGCCCTATGGCGAGGCCACAATAGCCAAACGGGCACGGCGGCTACGGGAAGGTGATAGCGACGGGAGCTGTGGGAGCCGGCGCCCGGGCTCAAAGGCGGCCGCTGTGGGCAACTCAAGGAAGGGCGCCGCGTTCCCACGCGTCATGAGGGGCGGAGCCAGTAGCGCGCTGTCCGGGACCCGCGCCACGCCGGCGCGAGAGGGGTGGTCTGGGTGGGTCTGTATTGTCCAGTTGCTAGTGTTCATCACCGGGCTGGGTCACCGCTCGTGCTTTTGCGGCAGGGATCAGTTAGGAGAACATTGTCGTGACCTGTTTGTTTTCTATTGGTGTGATCTAGGGTAAAGTTCTGAGTGGCCCGATTTTTCGCGCCTTTTTGTCTGCAAAGTGTCCCTGAAGTTATTCTAAAGGGCATTAGTCATAAGAGATGGTGCATTGATAAGCAAGTTTGTCACAATTATTTGTGATCCCACGTGAAGGGAATTGACTAGAGTAGCTTTCAATGAATAATCTGGAAGAGTTAAGTATCTGGGGGAAATGAGAAGGCCTGGCCTTTGCCCGAGTGCCGAAACAAGTTGATGGAGGATACAGATACGGATATAAGTGGATAATCCAAGAACTGCCGCTCTGGGAAGGTCACTTGTGAACAAGTCTGTAGGAGTATGCCGAGCTGTTTCTGCACGGTGGGACTGCCCAGAATTGATATTTCTTTGTCATGGAGGGAGACTGTTTGTTTGTTTGTTTTGTTTCCTGTAAAGAACAGCGAGGCTGGACATGATGGCCTAAACCCTTGACCTTAACTTTTCAGATCTTGAAACCGGGGAGTTGAAAGCCAGCAGGAGCAGTAGGGCATTTGAACATCGTTTATTTTACTTGAGAAAGCTACTTCCCTTTCTTTCTTTGAGTTTTGGCAACAAAAGTAATTTTTCTCCTTTGTAATGACTTAATAAAGTCTTTTTTGCAAACTATCTTTTGTAACAGGTTTACACTGTGTAACCCTGGCGGGCTTCCCAAGTGCTGGGAATTACAGGCCTGTGCCTAAAGAATACAGACAACATACATAGAAACATTTGCACTTAGGCCTGATTCTCCATTGTCATAGAGGCTGTGTAGAATTAGGAAATATATTTATCTTTATCTTAGTTTAGGAGATGGAAATAGCAGTACTGAAGGTTAAATTTAGCAATGCGCGGGGGGGGGGGGGGAGTGAAGCCTTATATAATATGTATAAAGTTTCTTGAAAATATTTAATATGCAAAGACACATCGTAGGGAATCAACACTGACCTGACTGCTTTTCTTTTTTAAAGATTTATTTATTATATGTAAGTACACTGTAGCTGTTTTCAGACACACCAGAAGAAGGCATCCGAGCTCATTACAGATGGTTATGAGCCAGCCACCTTGTGGTTGTGGATTTGAACTCGGGACCTCTTGAAGAGCAATCATTGCTCTTTCTTTTTTTTCTTTCTTTTTTTCGAGACAGGGTTTCTCTGTGTAGCCCTGGCTGTCCTGGAACTCACTCTGTAGACCAGGCTGGCCTTGAACTCAGAAATTCGCCTGCCTCTCAAGTACTGGGATTAAAGGTGTGTGCCACCATGCCCGGCCTGCAGTCATTGCTCTTAACTGCTGAGCCAACTCTCCAGCTCAGACACCCCAGAAGAGGGCATTAGATCTCATTAAGAATGGTTGTGAGCCAGCATGTGGTTGCTGGGACTTGAACTCATGACCTTCAGAAAAGCAGTTGGTGCTCTTAACTGCTGAGCCATCTCTGCAGTCCGCTTTCATTTTCTTTCTTTTTTTTTTTTTAGATTTATTTATTTATTATATGTAAGTACACTGTAGCTGTCTTCAGACACTCCAGAAGAGGGCGCCAGATCTCATTGCGGATGGTTGTGAGCCACCACGTGGTTGCTGGGATTTGAACTCTGGACCTTCAGAAAGAGCAGTCGGGTGCTCTTAACCACTGAGCCATCTCACCAGTCCCGCTTTCATTTTCTTAAAAGCTATGTTTTCTAGGCTGGAAGTGTAGCTCAAGGATAAGAGTGCTTTCTTGATCTTTAGCACCATAGACAACAAAAACAACAGGTTTTCTTTGGGATCTAGATTCTTAAAGCTGAGAGAAATAGGGCTAATCCTTTGGTTATGGAGTACAGAAGGTACCCACTCCCAGGGGCTGACTTAGAGACCCAGAGCCAGGACTCTACCTAAGTCATACAGTAGTAGCACTCAGGCCCAGATAATCTGTGCTAATGAAGTACTCTGGAGCTGAACGAGTGAAATTTCTAGCCCAGGAAATTATTCTCTTGAAGTTGTCAGGGTCACTTAGTGAAATCTGAGTATATTTAACTACCCTAGATGTCAGTCTCATCTATCAGAGCTCCAGGATAGCATAGTCTACATCATGAATTCTAGGCCAGCCAGGGCTACATGGTGAGATCCTGTTCCCAAAAAAATGAGAGACAGAGCTGGTAGAAATGGCTCGGCAGTTCAGAGCACAGGCTGCTCTCGCTGAGCATCCAGGTGTGATTCCCAGCATCTACGTGATTCCGCATGGAACAACTGCAGTTCCGGGAGAACCTTCTGGCCTTGGAAGGCACTAGACATGCATGTTGCACACTACCTCCATTTAGGTAAATCACTAATGCACATAAAATAAATCTTAAAAAATTAAAAATAAAAAGTAAAGAATAGGTACTGAAGATAGAGCTCAGTGGTAGAGTACAAGCTTAGTGTACAAGGTCCTCAGATCCCTAGCGGCCACTGAAAAACAAAGAACAAGTCATACCCCAAACCAGAGGATTAAGCCAGTATTTTGCTCACAGATTTATAAATTGGGCAGGTAGCAACAGCTGTTCTCTGATTCATTGATCACCTTAAGGGCCAGGGACTAAGACCCCTTAATAAGGGTCCCGCATGCACATTCTTGGGGGTGGGAGGTTCTGTCAGCAAGGGCTATGGAGCTTTGGAACACATGTCCTTCCTTATTTTTATTTTATTTTTATTTACATTTTTGGTTTTTTTGAGACAGGGTTTCTCTGTGTAGCCCTGGCTGTCCTGGAACTCTGTAGACCAGGCTATCCTTGAACTCAGAAATCCACCTGCCTCTGCCTCCCGAGTGCTGGAATTAAAGGCATGTGCCACCCCTTTTTTATTTATTCTTTTTAAATATGTATGTTTGCATGTCTTGTGTGTTTGTATGTTCATGTCTGGTGCCCTCAGAGGTCAGAAGGTGACTCATCTGGAACTGGAGTTACAGATGGAGTCAGCATGTGTGTGCTGGGAACTGTTTGTGAGTCCTCTGCAAGAACAGTGTAACTGCTGAGCTATCTCTTCCACCCCTACATGGCGTGTTTATTATGTGTGTGCACCACATGTGTGCCTGGTGCCCTCAGAGGTTAGAGGAGGGTAGCAGATCCCCTGGAACTGGAATTACAGATGGATTTTAAGCCACCATGTGGGTACTGGGAACTGAACTTTGGTCCTCTGGAAGAACAAGTGTTCTTAACTGCTGAGCCATTTCTTCACTGTCGCAGGATATTTGATCACACTGTGAGCCTTGAGATGGGAAAAAAGAAAGTTGTTAGTTGTAGTGTGACTCAGCCTTAGAACACACACACCTTTAATCCAAGAGCTTTTGGCTTGGATATTATAAATAGGATTAAATAAAATTAATTATTGGTCAAGAAGTGGAGCAAGCAACCAGTTGACAGGAAGTGAACATACAATTATTAAGAAAAAAATAGAGTAAGAGGGTAAGAAATAGTCAGGAAGCCAGAGAGAGAGAGAGAGAGAGAGAGAGAGATGCACAGGAGGTAGAAGGGAGAAACATTGAATTTGAAGGAGGTTTTTTTTTTTTTTTTTTTTTTTTTTTTTTTTTTTGAGTTGGTATGAGAGAGAGGATTCCTGGTGGGAAGTATGCTGAGGAGGAAGGCCAGCTGGGTGCTTTCTCTGCCTCTCTAGCAGGGTTTCACCCCAGCATCTAGCTCCTGAGTCTTCACTAGTAAATCAAATGATGGAGATTTTGTTAAAAATAACCAACACTCCACCTCCCTCTACATGACCTCTTAATATGGCCTGGGCTTTAGATTTTAAGTATGAATGTACAGATAGTTGCTGTGTGGTTTCTTGTCCCATCCCATTCCCCTCCCCCCCCCCCCCCCCCCCGTGCTGAGAATTGAACCCAGCACCTTGCATACACTTGGAAGGAGCTCTATCAGAAGCCATACATGCCAGCCCTGCATTGCCTTTTTCTCTTTTCTTTTCTTTTCTTTTCTTTTCTTTTTTTTTTTTTTTTTTTTTTGAGACAGGGTTTCTCTGTGTAGCCCTGGCTATCCTGGAACTCACTTTGTAGACCAGGCTGGCCTCGAACTCAGAAATCCACCTGCCTCTGCCTCCCGAGTCCTGGGATTAAAGGCGTGCGCCACCATGCCCGGCTTCATTGCCTTTTTCTAACCTGTCCTTGAAGTCAGTTTTACTTTTGCTATATCCCACATTCCGTGCTTTATAAAGGACTCAAAACATGTACTCTGTAAAAGAGAACAAGACTTATTTATATGGGAGAAATATCAACTTGAATGTTAAAAGTTCCACATATATGATAGTGCTTAAGAGACTTACTATGGGGCTGGAGAGATGGCTCAGCAGGTAAGAGCACTGACTGCTCTTCCTAAGGTCCTGAGTTCAATTCCCAGCAACCACATGGTGGCTCACAACCATCTGTTATGGGATCTGATGCCCTCATCTGGTGTGTCTAAAAACAGCTACCGTGTACTCATATACATGAAATGA
Source organism: Mus caroli (assembly GCF_978045245.1). NCBI lineage: Eukaryota > Metazoa > Chordata > Mammalia > Rodentia > Muridae > Mus > Mus caroli. The sequence continues at coordinate 120,278,256 of NW_028227268.1, forward strand.
ATTAATGAACCTTTAAAAAAACAAAGAAAGAAAGAAACTTGCTATCAGGATTGATACCTAGAACTAATTTCCTGAGCCCTCTTGTTTATTCTAGTTTGGGCCTACTCTCTATTGGGGGCTTCTCCAGTGGACTGTAGAATGGTGGCCTCTCCTCTTTTCATTCTTTTTTAAAGAATTATTTTGCGTATGAGTACATTGTAGCTGTGTTCAGACACACCAGAGGAGGTATCAGATCCCATTACAGATGGTTGTGAGTCACCTTGTTGTTGGGAATTGAACTCAGGACTTCTGAAAGGGCAGTCAGTACTCTTAACTGCTGAGCCATCTCCCCAGGCCCAACTGCCCCCTCTTCATTCTTTTTTTTTTTTTTTTTAAGATTTATTTATTTATTATATGTAAGTACACTGTAGCTTTCTTCAGACACTCCAGAAGAGGGAGTCAGATCTCATTATGGATGGTTGTGAGCCACCATGTGGTTGCTGGGATTTGAACTCAAGACCTTTAGAAGAGCAGTTGGAGCTCTTAACCACTGAGCCATCTCTCCAGTCCCCCCTCTTCATTCTTAAAGACTTTATTTTACCTTGCGAAAAAGAAGATAGTTACTACTTAGGATGTTTTTGTTTTTGTTTTTGTTTTTGTTCTTGTTTTTGAGACAGGGTTTCTCTGTGTAGCCCTGGCTGTCCAAGAACTCACTCTGTAGCCCAGGCTGGCCTCGAACTCAGAAATCCACCTGCCTCTGCCTCCCAAGTGCTGGGATTAAAGGCGTACGCTAATATGCTTGGCCACTACTTAAGATTAAAGGCAAAACTTTTCTAAGAAGAGGCACCTGTAACCTCCTTTCACCTCTATAGAAAGCTAGGCACTTGCTAAGCCTTGCTGCTGCTGCTCCTCCTCCTCCTCCTCCTCTTCTTTTGAAACAGGGTTTCTATATTATGTAGCCCTGGTTGTGAACCAGGTTGGCCTTGAACTTACAAAGATCCACCTGTCTCTTCCTCCTGAGTTCTGGGATTAAAGATATTTACTACACTCTTTTCTTGATTCCATCTTTGGAACAGTAGTGTTGAAGTGTTACTCACCAACATGCAGCTCATTGTCTGTGTCCAGGAACTATACACCCTCTATACATCCTCAAAGTGACCGGTCAGGAAATCAAAGTTCATGTAGCTCACTGGAAGGTATTGTCCCTGAAAATGAAGTCATGTTTCTGGCAGGCTCGACGCTGGAGGATGATACCACCCTAGGCCAGTGTAGAGCCCCTGACTACTCTAGAAGTACCTGGTTTTATGGTGGGAGGTAAAGTTCCTCGTTCTCTGGCTTGTGCTGGGTGAGAGATCATACTCCCAGGTGGCCAAACAGGAGAAGACAGGCTAGGCTAAGTGGTGAATGTGGTACAACTCTTGCTCTGTCAATGTTGTACTCACCTTTGGCAAGAAGGGCCCCAATGCTAGTTCTTAAGACCTGTTGTGATCCTGGCACTCTTATATACCACTTTGCCCAGAAAAAAAAAAAATTCACCACTAGGTCTCTCTTTGGCTTTATACAAAGGAAATAGTTCATGAAGTGCTAGATACCAAGAAGGCTGTACTATTATTACTCAGTGTGGCTGTTTGCATGAGAGAGGCCCCACAGCTTATCCTCTATTGGTGGAACTGGCTGGGAAGGACGAGGAGCTGTGCACTTGTTGGAGGAGGTCTGTCACTGGGGCCAGGTTTTGAGGTTTCATAAGACTAGCACCTTCCACAGTGTACCCTCTCTGCCTCCTGCTTTACAGATCAAGATGTGAGATCTTAGCTTCAGTTTCAGTGCCATGCCTGCCTGCTGCCTTGCTCCCCACTTGGTGACCTCCTATCCCTCTAGAATTATAAACTCCAAATAAACCCTTCCGTTTATAGTCATGGTGTTTTAAATCCAAACTGGCAGGAATAAGAGTCCCTGCAGCGAAGTGTTGAGTGGAGGACCAGAGAAGAGAAATAAGACAACAAAGCAATAGCTGTGACCAGGAGGTCTTCCATAAGCTGATGGCTTATGCTAAGCAAGTTTATTAAGAAGTACAGCATCATATATAGTATTTGTGGAGGTTAGGGTGAGGAACAGCCAAGGTTATCAGAGAGCTAAGTTACACATGTTGGCAAAGAGAACACAGGAGAGCGTGTGCTTAGGTTGGAGACATTGCCCAGCACTTACTGCCCTTGCACTGACTCAGGCTTGATTCCCAGCACCTATCACTCCAGCTCCAGGGGATCGAATGCCTTGGATTTCCAGAGCACTTGCACATGCATGAACATTCCCCTACCAGACACATGCACACATACACACAATTTCTCACCCTGGATATGTCAAACTTATATGTGAAGCTACTTATGAGACTATAGTAAATTAAAAAGGGTTCTAGTATTTTGATTATGAAATTAATTACCTTAGCAATACTTGAAGCTGTAACTTCAGATAAGAGTTATCCCCAAAGGTTGGTTTTTCTCTACATACTTTATTTTGTATACTTTATATAGCTATATTTTTAAAAAGATTTATGCTGGGCGTGGTAGCGCATGCCTTTAATTCCAGCACTTGGGAGGCAGAGGAAGGCGGATTTCTGAGTTCGAGGCCAGCCTGGGCTACAAAGTTAGTTCCAGGACAGCCAGGGCTATACAGAGAAACCCTGTCTCGAAAAACCACACACACAAAAGTTATTTATTTATTTTATGTATATAAGTACATTGTAGCTGTACAGATGGTTGTGAGCCTTCATTTGGTTGTTGGGAATTGAATTTTTAGGACCTCTGCTCGTTCTGGTCAGTCACGCTTGCTCTGGCCCAAAGATTTATTTATTTTATACATAAGTACACTGTAGCTGTCTTCAGATGTGCCAGAAGAGAGCGTCAGATCTCATTATGGTGGTTGTGAGCCACCATGTGGTTTCTGGGATTTGAACTCAGGACCTTGTTGGCTCTTTTGAGATAAAATCTTGTTTTTATAGCATTGGCTAGCCTGGGATTCTCTTTGTAGAGGAGGCTAGCCTGAAACTCATATTCACCTGCTTCTGTCTCTCTAGAATTGGTATTAAAGGTATGTGACTTCACACCTGAGTCCAATGATCTTTTGGTTTTTTTGTTTGTTTTGTTTTTGGAGACAGGGTTTCTCTGCCTAGCCCTGGCTATCTTGGAACTTACTCTGAGGAGCAGGCTGGCCTTAAATTCAACAGAGATTCATATGCCTCTGCAACCATTCCTTCCCCCCTTGCCTGGCCCCCACACCTTTCTTTTTTGAGACAGTCTTTCCAAATTTCTGACAGTGATCTTAAAATTAGTGATTCCCTGCCCTGCCTCAACCTCCTAAGTAGCTAGGGAGTGCAGGCATGAACCAGTAGGTCAGGTTTCTTTTTCTTTCTTTGTTCTTTTTGTTTTTTTCAAGGATTTCTCTGTGTAGCCCTGTCTGTCCTGGAACTCATTCTGTAGACCAGGCTGGCCTTGAACTCAGAAATCCACCTGTTTCTGCCTCCCAAGTGCTCGTATTATAGGCATGTGCCACCACTGCCAGGCCAGTTTTCCCATTATCTTTTTTTTTTTTTGTGTGCATGGATGGTCATGGCTTGTGGCTAGAGGTCAAAGGATGACTTTTGAGAGCAAGTTCTCTTTTGCCATAGGAATACTGGAGATTGAGCTCAGGTCCTAGGACTCAGTGACCTGCTGAGCCATCTTGTCATTTCAGCAGACTGGATTTAAACACTTATTTTCTTGCCCATTCTGAGTCTCATTCTAGCTCAGACGGTACTGGAATTCACTCAATAGGCCAGGTTTTCTTTAACTGCAGGGATCCCCCTGCCTCAGCCTCCCACAGATGACTGTTACCAATAACTGCTTTTAAATCTTTGGATTACAAAATTACCATTTGTAAAAGGGCAAAACCCCTATTTCTTGGGGTTAATCTTTTTAAAAATTTTGCGTATGAATGTTTTGCTTCACATAGGTCAAACAGGAGCGCGACTTGGGAATCACAGCTGTTTTAAGAGCCGCCATGTGGGTATTGGGAGTCTGGATGAATGAAAAGTGCTTTTAACTGGTGAGTCATATCTCCTGCCCCTTGGTTTTCGTCTTCAGACACCCATCCACTAGTGTCACTGTTCTTAGTATGAAACTTCATACTTTGTTCTGAAAGTTCTCTTTAAAGATTCGGCTAATTGGCCTGTTTGATGCGGAGATTACCGACGTGAGCCACCACGCAATGAAAAGAGATACTTTTCCGTCCCACACCGGTCCCATGCAGGACTTGTAACTAGTGACCGGCTTCTCAGAAGCGCAGAAACTTCAGGCCAAGAAAACCGTAGGAAGCCGAGCTGTTTCCGGGAAGACAGCGCGCACCAAGCGCGACAGAGCAGCTTCCGGCGCGGGCCGCGTTGCCGTGGAGACGGGGGCGGAGCCGCCGTCGGCGCAGGCCCGAAACTCCGGGCTGGGGGCCTTTGCTACAACCTCTGTCTGGCGTCTGCTGAGGAGTCGCCTCCCTCAGGTACGAGGCTGGGCCTAGCGCCTCCAGCTTTTGACTGGCTCGCCCTTGTGCTTTGAAGTTGGCAGAGCGCGCGTGCCTAGGAACTTTGTCCTGGAACGGCTTGGTCGGGGGCTTCCGCTTTCTTCTGTAGCAGTGCAGGAGATGCTGCCTACCCACAAGGCTCTGGTTCATGCGTGGAAGTGCGAGCAGGGCGTGGGTAAGGTCGCTCGCAGTCACGGCTGCACTCGCGCTGTTTCTGCAGGGTCTGTGCATCCTTCTCCCCCTGGTGGAGAGCTCCGCTGGGTGATTCTCCAGCTTGTGCTCCGCTTACTAGTCTGCGCAGATCCACGTTCGATTCAGGGCTGTGGCGGGGCGTAGGGCTGGTTGTGTACCAAGTGACCAAGCAGGGAGCTGAGCTCACGTTGCATTTGTACCATGGAACCTTTTCTGGTGTAGTTCCTGAAGGTGTATCGAGGTTTGAACGCAAGTGGCACCTTTGCCACCTGTTAGCTGATGGCCTTGAGCATCAGCCTGGAAAATGACAATAAGCACCAGCTGAGGTGCCTGTTCTTAGAGTGGGGTCGTTCATAAAAAGTGCTTCGGAAAAACGTGTGCAACCCGTGCTGTAAATGCTGTCTTAATTGTAGTCCCTAAGCTTTAGATTGCTTGGTAATTATCAAGTAATTTGAAGTTATCATGCTTTAAAAATTAATATTAAATATTTTTAAAAAGATGATTTATTAAAGGAGCCAGAGAGATGGCTCAACGCTTAAGAAACCCTTACTCCTTTTTGAGAGAATACCAGTTGGAATCCCAGTGTCCACCTCTGGTGGCTCACAACACACCTAAAATGCCAGCTCATAGGTAGACTGATTGTCTGGTGTCCTGAAGGCTTTGGGCTCCATTTCTGGCGTCTCTATAACACAAGCTAGCTCGCACTGGCCTCAGAACCCAGGCTAACTTCCAATTCATGATTATTTAAAACATTAAAAAAAAAAAAGATTTATGTGTGTGGCTGTTTTGCCTGGATGGGTGTCTGGGTACCTTGTGCTTGCCTGTTGCCCTCAGAAGCCCAAATGGAGAGGTCAGACGGGGGCATTGGAACCCCAGAACTGGAGTTCCAGGTGATTGTGAGCCACCCCTGGGTCCTGGGAACTTAATCTGGGTACTTTGGAAAAGCGGTCAGCCGAATCTGATTCGTTCTCAACAGCTGAGCCATCGCTTCAGCCCCTATCCTCCCCCGCCCAACAAAGATTTACTTTTATTGTGTTTAGTTATGTGTTTGTGGGGGTACATGTGCATTTGTACAGGTGCTCTTGGAGCCACGAGTGTTGGATCGATCTCTTATTGGATTCCTTGGAACTGTAGTTAAAGGAGGTTGGAAACCACAGGTTGTGGGTGGTAGGAACCAAACTTAATTTCTCTGCTAGAATATCATGTACTGTTATTAACTGCTGGGGTATTTCTCCAGCCCTGATCTCAGCTTTTCAAACTGTAGGTCAGGACTCCATATGGGATGAGTCTTGAAAACTTTGACAAGAGTATAAAGGCTTCTAGACATATGGCCAAAATGAATTAAAAAATCAAGCTCATATCGCCAGTTCCATGGAATCTGATTCCTTCTTTTGACCTCCAAGGAAACTATGTACTCATGTGGTACTCGTACACACATGTAGACAAAGCACTTCTATACATACACAGAATACATAATTCTTAAATTTTTTTTTTTTTTTTTTTTTTGGTTTTTCGAGACAGGGTTTCTCTGTGTAGCTCTGGCTGTCCTGGAGCTCACTTTGTAGACCAGGCTGGCCTCGAACTCAGAAATCCGCCTGCCTCTGTCTCCCGAGTGCTGGGACTAAAGGCGTGCGCCACCACGCCCGGCAATTCTTAAATTTTTAAAAAAGATTTATTTCTTTTATATATGTGAGTACACTGTCACTGTCTTCAGACACACCAGAAGAGGGTATTGAATCCCATTACAGATGGTTGTGAGCCACCATGTGGTTGCTGGGAACTGAACTCAGAATCTCTGAAGGAGCAATCAGTGGTCTTTACTGTTGAGCCATCTCTCCAGCTCCAGAATACATAAATCTTAAGAAAGAGAAACGCTTGCAGAGATCCTCCTGTCTCTGGGATTACCAGTGTGTGGCACCGTGCCCAGTTCTATTCAGGGCTGATGACTGAACCTAGAGCTTTTTTTGTGGTGGAAAAGCACAGTTAAACCATCTCCAGCCTTAAATGCAGATTATATATCAGTAAAAACTTCGCCTTGCAAGGATGAGATTTTTCATGGTTAATTTGTTACTTGTTTCATTGAACTGTGTGGCCTTAATTATGATGGTGCCATGAATTTTTTAGAGTATCATTGTAAGTGTATCACAGTCATTCTGCCTCCCAAGTGCTGGGATTAGAGGCATGTGCCACCACACCTGGCTAGAAGGAACTTTTTTTTGTTTTTGTTTTTGGTTTTTTTTTTTTTTTGAGACAAGATTTCTCTGTGTAGCCCTGGCTGTCCTGGAACTCACTCTAGGTTTCACCAGGCTGGCCTTGAGGCGAACTCACAAATCCTCCTGCCTCTGCCTCCCAAGTACTGGGATTAAAGGCGTGGGCCACCACTGCCTGGCCCTAGAAGTAGACCCTTACTTTATTCTTTCTAATTTGTATTCTTAGAAGTAACTTTTTAAGAATACAAATTAGAGCCGGGCGTGGTGGCGCACGCCTTTAGTCCCAGCACTCGGGAGGCAGAGGCAGGCGGATTTCTGAGTTCGAGGCCAGCCTGGTCTACAAAGTGAGCTCCAGGACAGCCAGAGCTATAAAGAGAAACCCTGTCTCGAAAAACCAAAAAAAAAAAAAAAAAGAATACAAATTAGAAAGAGTAAAGTAAGTGTCTTGGCTACTTTTAAGTCAATAGGTCACAAGCTAAAGAGTTATCTGAAGAGTGGGAATCTCAGTTGAAAATATGGCTATATAAGATCCAGCTGTAGGGCATTTTCTTAATAAGTGATTGATTAGGGAGCGCCTAGCCCATTGTGGGTGGTGTCATCCTTGGTTGGTGGTCCTGGGTTTATAAGAAAGATGACTGAGTAAGCCATATAGAGTAAGCAGCACCCCTCTATGGCCTCTGTATCAGTTCCTGCCTCCAGATTCCTACCCTGTTTGAGTTCCTACCATTACTTCCTTCAGTGATAAACTGGTATTGTTGGGGTTCAAGAATCACCCCACAAAACTGATCTTAGTCAGACAGATAGTTTCTTGAACATACACCACTGGACTAGTCGACCAGGGCCATGGTCCAGATTTGGGAACTAAACCAAGATATTGAGTTAAGATTCTATAGGGTTTTAAATTTCAAAATCCATAAACATTTGTGTCAAGTTATTCCACCAATCTGGACTTAGGGATAGGGGAATTCCTTAGGAACATATCTTTGTTGTATACTTATCCTGCTCCCATTAATTGGGGTACTCTACTGTGGCAAGGGTACTTGCCTTGTCTAACATTCATGTCTTAACTTGTCTACCACAATGGAACTTGTCTAACATTCATATCTTAACTTGCCAACCAGGAAGTCAATTACCCACTTATATGTCTCTTTCTGTCAAGTAGGATGTTAGATCCCAGGGACTTCTTGGGAATTTAAACTTTATTAGGCCACTATTCAAAGTGGAAGTCTTATTTCAAATAGTTTCTTCTTATATTGGTGCAAGTGTCTCTCTTATGTTGGGGTCTATCCCAGGGGCAGCTTATACTACAAAGGCTTATACATAGGTGCAGGAAGTGCTGTTGGGTGGTTGGTTCCGGTCCAAGCTGGATACAAAACAGTTCTACTGACTTCTATTGTGATTGATTTCTAGGGGGCACCAAATATGTAATCAATTTTGGCATTAGAAAGTTTCCTAGTAACAGCACGAACATATGAGCAAGTTTCCTTATAGTGTCAGGCTATCAAAGTAACCTAGGCCTTAACATTTTACATAGACCTTCCTAGGTAAAATGGCCATAACATTTTGCCTAGGTTCTAACATTAGGGAAGTATAAACCAAGTAGACCCTTTCCTTACCAAGCTGCTTTTTTCTTTTTCTTTTTCTTTTTTTTTTTTTTAAGATTTATTTATTTATTATATGTAAGTACACTGTAGTTGTCTTCAGACACACCAGAAGAGGGAGTCAGATCTCATTACAGATGGTTGTGAGCCACCATGTGGTTGCTGGGATTTGAACTCTGGACCTTCGGAAGAGCAGTCGGGTGCTCTTACCCACTGAGTCATCTCACCAGCCCACCAAGCTGCTTTCATCATGGTGTTTCATCACAGCAATAGAAGCCTCATCAAGGACAGAGAGAGCCCTCCCATGTTTAATTAGTATTGAATTAAGAAGTAGAGGGGGCAGGGACCTCAGCTCCAGAGCTGGCAGGCAGCTATTTAGAAGTGTGGCCTCCAGGAGTGTGCAAGCAACTCACTCTATTTTCTTTCTTTCTTGCAGTTACAAGAGGAAGTTAAAAGGCTTTGGTTCATCAATAATCTAGTCACAAAAATACATATCAACCACTGGTTGAATTTCCATCAAGAGGAAAGAATGGAGAAGAAGATTGGTTCCAGGTATATGATGGAACAGGGCAAAAATGACAGCTGAGGTTTATGGCTCAACTTCTGGAATCACAGGCATGTGGCACCACACCTGGGTAGTGTGGGAAATTCAGTGTTTGGTTAAAAGTATGGGTTTTCAGCCCAGGAGGTGGTGCTGCACACCTTTAATGCCAGCACTCAGGAGGCAGCAACAGGCAGAACTTTGAGTCCATGGCTAGTGTGGTCTACAGAGTGAGTTCCAGGACAGCCAGGGCTACACAGAAAAGCCTGTTTCAAAAAAAACCCAACCAAACAAAAACAACAACAACAACAGAAACCAACCAAACAAAAAAGCAATCAATCAATCAATCATAAGGTTTTATATTGATATTAAAGTCATGTTATCTGAAATTTTTTTCTAAAAAAATTTTAGAAAAGGCTTTTTGAGACCCATGTAGAGTTCATTCCAGTGCTTAGGTGAAACCTGGAGCATTAGGAAGTCAAGGCCAGTCTGGACTATATGAGATCTGGTCTGAAAAAAAAAAAAAGATTTTTCTGTGATTATTTTCTTGTTTAAGTAGCTAATATTTAAATTTTTGTTTTGAATATTTTCTTTTGTGTGTGTACTCCCTTGCCCTCCTGCCTCATCCCCTGCCCATCCACCCTCCTACACAGCCTACAGAGGTCACAGGGCATTGGATCTCTTGGAGCTAGAGTTGACAGGGGTTTGTGAGCTACTGGATATGTGTTCTCGGACCTGAATTCTGGTCTTCATGAGAGCAGCAAGCTTATATAAGCACTGAGGTATCACTCCAGTTCCCTAAGACTTTCATATAAACAATTATTACTATCATTATTTATTTTGATTTTTCAGGACAGTTTCTCTGTATAATTCTGGCTGTCCTAGAACTCATTATATAGACTAGGCTGACCTTGAACTTAGAGATCTACCTGCCTCTGCCTCTGAAGTGCTGAGGTTAAAGGTGTGAGCCAACACCACCCAGCTAAAGTTTTTATTTTTATGTGTCTAGGTGTTTTGCCTGGCATATATGTCTGTGTATTGGTGCATGTCTGGGACTTCTGGAGGGTAGAGGTATCAGGTCCCCTAACCTGAGTTACAAATGGTTTTGAGCTGCCATGTGGCTGCTGGGACTGTAACCCAGGTCCTCTGCGTTTCTACTTAGGAACTTGTTTGTACTTTATAAATGATCCCCTTTATAATAGAATAAAAACTAGTTAAATAACATACTAGATTTGCTTGATAGTGGTAGCACACACCTTTCACCTCAGTACTCAGGAGGCAGAGGCAGGTGAATCTCTGAGTTCAAAGTCAACCTGGTCTACAGAGTGAGTTCTAGGACAAACAACCAAGGATGCATAAAGAAACCCTGTCTCCAAAACCAAAAAGACCATTCTAGGCCTGAAGATCCCACCTTCAGTTCTCTAGCTCCCACTTAGAGCTGACCCTGAGGTGCTGGTTGCTGCTGTTTCTGTTAGAGGTCAGGCTGCTTTCTATTTGGGGCTTAGTTAGCCTTGGTCTCCATGGGTGTGACAATATAGCTTTGTTAAGATGTAGTTATATTGAATGAAAAGATTTTTTTTTCTCTTTTCCTCTCTGCTTGCTCAAATGTAAGATCTTTTAGGGATGGTGTGGTTAAGAAACCTTGTTCTCCAAAGGCCCTGCCCCTCAAAAGGTCTTCTGCCTTCTCTGGGATCCAGAGGGAGCCATTTAGAAGCTGCCACTCCATATACTATCATGCCTCACAAAACTGGACTCGGTACCGATTACAAGAACTTCGAATTAGGTGAGACTGTCATTCTTTCCCCTTCTTAGTCAAAATGGGATTAAAAAGATAATGTGTATATGCTCTCAGGTTGAGTTCTGCCACTGCTAGCTCTAACCTCCAGATCCCCAGGTTTAAGCTGGTCAGGCACAGAAAAGTCCCCAAGGTATTCTTGGTGCATGTTAAACTGTGCAGAGCTCAATTTACTAGAACCTTTGAGTCTTATAGACCAGAATTTTACTACAGCAATGCCTGTCTTTAAAGGAATAATTATAAAGTGGCTGGTTTTGCAAGTCAATGCCAGAATACCTGCTTAAACTGCAAGAAGCTTTGTGTTCGATTCTCCTGTGTGTGTGTGTGCACACGCCCATACAGGAATGGATGGGGAAACATGACTGTACTGTAGAAAGTGGATAAAGTCCAGAATTAACCTTATTTATACGTTTGTTTTGTTCCCTAGACTTGTGAGTCAGGTGAAATGGCACATGTTTTTAATCCCAGCACTTGAGGAGGCAGTGATGGGTTTCTGTGACTTCCAGCAGCTTGAGCTATATATAAAGCAAAACCTTGAACTCAAAAAGAAAGGGTTTAAAAACAGTTTGCTTGATCTTAGGTTTTGTTTGTTTTGTTTTGCTTTTCAAGATAGGGTTTCTCTGTGTAGTCATGGCTGTCCTGGAATCATGCTGGCCTTTCTGTGCCTCCTGAGTGCTGGGGCTAAAGGGCTCTATCACCACTGCCCAGCTTTTTTAAACCACTGCCCAGTTTTATAAACCTGTCCTCTCCATTTTCTGTTTAGTGCAACATTAACTATGACATTATCTTTTAATTCAGAAGATGGTTCCTCTACTTGACACCTTAAAGGTTCCCTCTCTTTCCAGAAAACTTCTGTTAGCGAGATAGAGTTTAAAGGGTGTGTGTCCTTTCTTTCTTTTCTTTTCTTTTCTTTTTTTTTAGGTGTGTGGCCAGAAAGTTCCTGTATTTGTGGATTCGAGTGACGTTTGGAAGAGTGACTCCCTCTAGAGCCAGGTACTAGCTTGGATGCTTGGATCTGTGCTGCTGCTGAGCTGCTTCTGTTCATTTTTTTCTATTTAAAAAATTTCTCCCCTCTCCCACCAGGTGGTGGTGATGGTGCGCGCCTTTAATCCCAGCATTTCAGAGGCAGAGGCAGTCAGATCTATGAGTTTGAAGACAGCCTGGTCTATAGAGCTAGTTCTGGGACAGCCAAAGCTACACAGAGAAACCCTGTCTCAAGAAAAAAAAAAAAATTTATTTGTTTTATGTATGTGAATACACTGTCTGTCTTCAGACACACCAGAAGAAGGCATCAGATATGGTTGCTGGAATTTGAACTCAGGACCTTTGGAAGAGCAGTCAGTGCTCTTAACCACTGAACCATCTCTCCAGCCATCCTCCCCCACCTTTTTTTAAAGACAGGATCTTAACTTTGTAATTTTAGTTGGGCTGGAACTCACTATGTAGAAGAAGGCTGGCCCCTAGCTCAGAATGTCAGGAATAAAGGTGTGCACCATGAGGCTCTGCACTTTGTTATTTTAAAATTACATGTATAGTGTGGGTATGTGAAAGTAGAAGGCTTCAGTACTCAGAAGAGGAGGTCAGATCTCCTGGAGCTGGACATACAGGACAGGAGCCTGTGTACCCTGCAGGGTGGGTCCACTGCCAAGAGCAGTCCCTGCTTTAAACTGCTGACCCACCTTTTAAGCCCCAGGGTTTTGTTTTACAGTAAGCCTCAGCATGACTGTCATTGTGCTAAGTGTGTTAGATTCCTCCCCTGCCTCTTACTAAAACTACCAGGTAAGAACAGTCCCTCATATATATAGCCTTATATTGGAATGAGAATTTCATACATATTCAATATCTTGATGGGGCTGTGAAGGAAACCAAAGCCCTGTGACCTCTTTGGAAGAGAAAGAACCAACCCAGGGGAAACACATGTGCTCACACAGGGGATTGCTGAGCCTGACAGGTTGCCTTTGTAGAGGGCAGCACCTCGTGGAAATGTTGGTATTGGCCAAGGGGTTTCAGTGAAGAACAAATCCCCATGCTGTACACTATTCCTCCTCATCCCATACACATCGGTATACGTGTTAGGATCCGTAAAGATAGCCACTACCCTCTGCTGTAACTTTTGGTTGCGTTAGTTTAGCTACAACACAGAGAAGAAGGAGTCATGGGTGCGATTCCATGTATTTCCTAGCCGCCTCAGTGACGAGTGTGTGTAGGGCACTTATCAAGACTATAGTGCCATCGTTATGTCTCCCAGGAGTCCTTTCTTTCCCAGTTTCTGGATCACTTTTGTCTGATGGCTTCTCTCCTGTCTCTTTGCTCCTTCTAACCCTTCTTAATTGGTTCTTCACTGAACTACCTGACAGCTTTGTACTACTGTGTACTTCCTAACTGTGGCCCTCTGGTGATTCCCAGTGCATATCCTCAGCCCAAACCTATGGCCCAACACTTGCTTCACAAATATGACAGTTTCATTGAGTACACACTTAGAAAGTCCACAATTTGTTCATGACAGGGTTTCACTGTGTGGCCTTGGTTGGCCTGGAACTTTGTAGACCAGGCTGGACTTGAACTCAGAGATCTAGCTGCCTCTGCCTCACAAGTGCTGGGATTTAGAACATCACTAGGCTTGGCTTCAGAATGAAAGTATCTCCAACAATCCTCCCTGAGAGTGTTCACGCTCTCATCCCTCCAATTTGCATGAACCAGTTCTCAGCCCTCTGGATGCTTAAGTTAAAAACCTGGGAATCATCCTTGATCCATTCTGTTCTGCTCTGCTGGTTTAAGATGTCAGATGCCGGTCTAGTCGGCCATCATTGGGAAGAGAGGCCCCTTGGTCTTGCAAACTTTATATGCCCCAGTACAGGGGAATGCCAGGGCCAAGAAGTGGGAGTGGGTGGGTAGGGGAGCAAGGCGGGGAGGGGGGAGGGTATAGGGGACTTTTGGGATAGCATTTCAAATGTAAATGAAGAAAATATTTAATAAAAAGTTAAAAAAAAAGATGTCAGATGCCAGATCATGCTGATCTGATCTAACTTCCCGTGTACAGAGAATCCAGCTTCTCAGAAGCACCTGACCCAAGGAAACGACTCACTCTTTTCCAGTCTTTTTTGTCAGTCTCTGCTTAGTAGATGGTTGAAGACATCACACATGTCATTCTGGTCAGTCTTCAGTTGCTTTCAGTAAAAAGCAAAGCCAGATTCCCCCAGCTGTGGTGGGATGGCCTTTCCCTCCAGCACCTCAGGAGACTCAGTCAGGGAGATCTGCCTACAGCCAGTCAAGCAAACATACTTTGAATTCCTGTTCAAAGAAAGCAGCAGCAGTAGTGGTGGCATCTACTGTAGTTCTTCAATCTAACTGACCCTTTGTTTTTGTATCTTTTTTATTTTATTTTTTTAGAGACAGGGTTTCTCTGTGTATCCCTGGCTGTCCTGGAACTCACTCTGTACACTGGGCTGGCCTCGGCCTCTGCCTCCCGAGCGCTGGGATTAAAGGCATGTACCACCACTATCCGGCTGTTTTTTCGTATCTTAGTGATTTATTTTTTATTTCTAGAAAAAGGTCATAAATTTAATTTCCATGAGTGCCTCCATATTTTGTGAATGTTCCTTAAACACACCTTTAATCTCAGCAATCAGGAGGCAGAGACAGAGGCAGAGGCAGAGGCAGGCAGACCTCTGAGTTCTTATAACTTAAGTTCTAGGGTATCTGATGCCCTCTTCTCCCACCCTCCACCAGCTGTGAGCATAGTGCACATAGGAACAGGCAGATAAAGCTCTCATATACATAAAATAAAAATAACTAGAAACCAAAGCAAAAAACCTCCATCGCATCCTTGTAGCTTTGTGTGTGTGTGTGTGTGTGTGTGTGTGTGTGTATGTGTTCTTACTTGGCTCCCTGGAAATTGTCTGTGTTTAAGAGGCATCAAGCCGGGCGGTGGTGGTATTCACCTTTAATCCCAGCACTTGGGAGGTAGAGGCAGACGGATTTCTGAGTTCGAGGCCAGCCTGATCTACAAAGTGAATTCCAGGACAGCCAGGGCTACACAGAGAAACCCTGTCTCAAAAAAAAAAAAAAAAAAAAAAAGAAAGGGGGTATCAAAAATCTGCTTTTAGAAGGTTTTAGGTTTGTGTGTGGGGGGAGGGGGTGAAGTATATATGAATCAAGGATTTCTGGGGGGAAAAGCAGATGCCCTGTGGCAGAATCTCCAGTCAGTATCTGTGCTGGTTAATTGGTTTTTGTTGTGTTTTAAATTTTCTTTTTATTTTACGTGTATGTGCTTTGCCTACATGTATGCATGTACACCTTGTGGGTGACTGGTGCTCTTGAAGTTTAGAAGAAGGCATCTGATTTCCTGGATCTAGAACTGTGGGTGGTTGTAAGCCACTGTGTGGGTGCTGGGAACTGAACCTATGTCTTTGGAAGAGTAGCCAGTGCTCTTAGCTGCTGAACCATCTCTCCTGCCTCTGGTTAGGCTTTGATTGTCAATCTGACAAAACTAGACACACACAGGATAAGAAGTTTAATTGAGGAAGTGCCTCCATCAGATTGATCTGTAGGTATCTCTGTGGGACATTTTCTTAATTTCTAATTGGTGTAGGGTAGGGCCAAGCCCACTGTAGATGTTGCCATTCCTAGGCCTGTAGACCTGGGCTATATAAGAAAGGTAGCTGAGCAAGCCGGTAAGCAGCAAGCCGGTAAGCAGCAAGCCGGTAAGCAGCAAGCCGGTAAGCAGCAAGCCAGTAAGCAGCAAGCCGGTAAGCAGTATTCCTCATTGGCCCCTGCTTCAGTGTTTGCTTCCAAGTTTCTTTCTTGAGTTCCAGCCTTGGCTTTTCAGGTCCAAAGGAAACTGTAAAAGGCAGTTTAAATGTCCAGAAATGAGCTTAACCTGGACTCTAGGAGGATTAATGGCAATTAGATAAAAGCCAAGTTCCTGAAGAGCTTTCAGAGCCGTTCCATCTGCCAGAAGGAGTCATTTCGCTTACCTCTGGTGGAAGGGCCATATGGGTCTCGAGTTAGCAGATACCTGTGGCACCTGTCAGTATATGAAGGCTGTGCTAGCTTCCAGGCTCCCCCAGTCTCTCCTCATGAGTACTTGTTATACATCTCAAAGCCTTTCCTTCCCCTAGGAATTCATCATGATAACCCTCACTATTTTATTCCCACTGTTCTCTCTCTAGGCTCAGCTCCTGCTGTGCTTTCTTATTCTCTATTGCCTGGATTCTTCCTTGTCTCACAGACAGCCCTAGCCAGCCACATCCAGTGTGCTGGCAATGTGCAGTCTACTTTCTCTCCCTGCTCTGGACTTTCCAGATGCTTCTGGCTGTTTTCCCTCTCCTATCTACAATAAAACCTTCCCACACCATGGAGTGGTCATGGTGGCAGTTTATACAGATATCCCATGATGATGGACTGTAACCTAGAAGCCAAAAAACCCCTTTCCAAACCAAGTTAGCTTTGGTCAGTGTCCCATCACACGACAGAGCCTGGGCTAGGACAGTATCTCTGAAGGAAGGCTTGAAGGCTTCTTCCTTTAGTCGACCTCTTTTCTACAGAGGAGAGGAGTCCAAGTCTGGCCACAGGCAGGAGAGTGGACTGTGGGTTTTACTTTCTATTACGTCTACTCTGATTTTGGGGGTCTGGAAAGCTTTGCTGTGTGTTCCAAAGCCCTGTGCTCCTCTGGCTCAGCCTCTGCACAGGGAAATCTAAGAGTCTGAAACAGGTCCTGTGGCTGAACCACTTCTTGTCTATAAGTCTTGCTAGGGCTCCCCATGTCCTGTGCCTCTCATCTCCATGCCTTTTTAGTGTCTGTGGCACTTTTCAAGTCTCCAGTCTGGTGACTCAGGTGTTACTCATTGCCTAAGCTTGCCACCTCTCATCTGCCTTTTCTCTGTGCTTGAGAATGTAGGAGTTTTTCCATGTATTTTCTGTTAATTTAATGGAAAGTTTGGAAGGCAAGGGAGTAGATGTCTTTGCTCTACCATGTTTAGTCACATGATCCTTCTCTATTAAAAAACCTCTAGATTATAAACAAATATGTCTTTAAATGTTAAACAGTGCAGAAGCATAGGGGGTAGGAAATAACAACATCCTGTGAACCAGTTGAGGATTCTGGAGATTTTGCTACATATGGGGGTAAACATCACGTGTGCTTACACACACTCATGTGTATGTATAGGGTCTATATAGACTTGTTGTACATGGATTCTAAGGAACGGGTACTGGAAATGTATAAAATATAGCCATATTGGATGGGCATCTATAATCATAGCAGTTGGTGTGCTGACACAGGAGGGTATCTAGAGTTTAGCCTAGGGTACAGAGGGAAACCTTGTCTCAAAAAAATAAGTAAGATGTAAAAAAAAAGGACACTATATTTTAGAGACTGTGATGGTTTGTATATTCTTGGGCCAGGGAGTGGCACCATTTGGAGGTGTGACCTGGTTGGAATGGGTGTGCCTTTGTGGGTGTGGGCTTAAGATCCTCACCCTAGTTGCCTAGGAGTCAGTCTTCCACTAGCAGCCTTTGGATGAAGACATAGAACTCTCAGCTCCTCCTGCACCATGCCTGCCTGGATGCTGCCATGCTCCCACCTTGATGATAATGGACTGAACCTCTGAACCTGTAAGCCAGCCCCAATTAAATGTTGTTTTTATAAGAGTTGCCTTGGTCATGGTGTCTGTTCACAGCAGTAAAACCCTAACTAACACAGAGACCATATAGTAATCATTTTGATTATTCTTCTTTACCTAAGGGTTTTTCTGTGCCTCCTTATTACCCTTGCCTCTGCCCTCATAGAAACAACAACCGTGTGCCATTTGACTGAAGTTTTTTTTTTTTTTGAGACAGTCCTGGCTATCCTGCAACTCACCATATAGACCAGAATGTCTTTGAACCCAGAGATCCCCCTGCCTCTGCCTCCAGAGTGCTGAGAATAAAGGCATAGGATCGGTGGGATATTTTCGGTGGGACCTGGCCACTCTCCCAACTTGGGGCTGGGAACAGCCATTATAGCCCTTAGAAAACAGCCTTTGGTGCTGTTAGGAAAGACTGGAAAGCAGGGGATGGGGTGGGGGTTTGTGTGTGTGGGTGTAGCCACTTTCCTTGCCTTGAGGAGGGCTGTTACAGCCCCTTAGAAAATTGCCATTGAAGCTGTTAGGGAAGTCTCTGGATGGCGCCTGGTTTCTAGAGTACCTCAGTTGGTGGTGGTGAGTCTGTCTGCTGGCCACCTATATGCTTTGAGGGTCTACCAAGTTTACAAAGGGAATCTGCCAGCATTTAGTTTCAGGAGCCAACAGGTTTTCCTCCCAGTTCCTCCCCACCTCCCTCTCTCCTGGATCCAGCCCTGTTTCTGTTCACTGGAGAACAAACAGGCTTCTGGGATAATAATAAATAAAATAAAATTTAATAGGATAAAACAAATATGAACACATCAGAATTGGAAAAAAGCCCAAGAGAAGGCACAAGAGTCAGAGACCTGCTCATTCGCACACTCAGGAATCCCATAAACACACCAAACTGGAGGCCATAATATATACACAAAGGACCTGAAGGGTAAAAGTAAGTAAATAAATTGTGTGTGTGTGTGTATAGCAAATTTAATAAAAAAATAAGCTGGGCATGGTTGCAGAGGGCAAAAAATCCTTGTGCACACAGATGAGCACTAGAGAAGCTAGGAGAAGTTAAGTACACAGCCTTGTCTCTTCAAGATGTTACCTGCCCTCCGGGAATGCTGGGAAAGGTAGTTTACAACCTCACGCTCCTTTGCTATCTGTCCCCGGAATTTATACTTTGTTTATCCCAGACTCCTTTTCCCTAAATCTTCAGCATTGCTTCTAGACCATAAAATCCATCCTATGAGTGATGTCACTTGTACTTCATGTAAGTTTTTTTTTTTTTTTTTTTTTTTTTTTGGTTTTTTGAGACAGGGTTTCTCTGTGTAGCCCTGGCTGTCCTGGAACTCACTCTTGTAGACCAGGCTGGCCTCGAACTCAGAAATCTGCCTGCCTCTGCCTCCCGAGTGCTGGTATTAAAGGCGTGTGCCACCAATGCCCTGCTTCATGTAAGTTTTGCAGCTCTGAGAGGAAAGGCTTCCCCTGCAGAACTCTTAGGTCTGCTCCTGCTGCTGTTGCAGAGGAAGTTCTCCCCAATGCAAGTGTAGTAGCTCTGCTCCAAGAGCCATCCTGGCAGTCGGGAGCCAAGGAATACCACACAGCAAACCTCACACAAGAGACTTACTGGGAAGAAAAAACCTAGGAAGGTGTGTGGGGAATTGCAGACTGGTATCCAGTCGAGCTGAGGTCTGAACCCCGATGATCATAATGCACCTGTATGACATGGTAGGTGTTCCCTCATGCTCCTGGAACTCTATCCCCTGCTTAAGGTACCACCTCCCACAGCCCCCACAAGAGAAGCATGGTCAGTAGTCAGGTAAGCATGGCCCAAGTTTCTGACCTTCAGGCTAAACTCCTCCCCAGTTACCTAGCAACAGTGAAGACCATAAAAAGGGGTATTCAGCCCCCATCTCGCTCTCTTACCCTCTCACTTCTTTGTTCCTCTACCTCTCGCTTCTCTCTTCTCTTCCCTTTCTCTTTGTCTTCTTTCCTCTTTCTCTCTAGACTTTCCTCTTCCTCTCTGTCTGTCTCTTCCTCCTTTCTACCTTCTCTCTTTCCCCTGCATTTCTATAATAAAGCTCTTAAACCATAGAGTCTCTTCTCTGCTCCTTCAAGGCCTGCTGCGCACTCTGGTCTGTGTTGGGAACTTCTTCCCCCATTCCCTCTCTCCCATAACCCTGGTGGTTTTAGCAAGGTAGCCCGGGGGTCCCCGGTTGGGGGCTGCCCCTTTTCCACCCCCCACTCCCCCCCCCCCCCCAACGCCTGCGTCTGCCTGTCCAGAGCACAGGAACTCTGGTCAGACATTAGGCTCCTTTTCCTTTACCCCTGTTCCCCAGGGCTCTCCCCAGGCCCCCCCCTTTTTTTGTTCCCCAAACTCTGCTCATGTAAGAAGCAGCAGGGAGCGGAGCAGAGACCAGGGTTTATATGGTATTTCTTGGGGGCTGGAGCTTTCCAGGGTGAGGATTGGTGGAATTTCAATTCATGATTAAATTTCAATTCAGGAGCTTCAGCGCGCTCAGAGATTAGTGGGTTTTCCTGTTCAGGGATTGGTGCTTTTTTGTGCTCAGGGACTGGTGAGTTTCTTTGGCAAGCTCAGGAATTGGTGGTCTAGATAGGAAGAAATAGAAGAGGGCAGAGCAAGTTTAGATATAAATGATTTTCAGATCATTTGTGCAGTGGCAGAAGTTGTCACCATTGAAAACTGAGAATGTCAGGTTTTTTTTTTTTTTTTTTTCTCAGACAGGATTTCTCTGTATAGGTCCTGGAACTCACTCTGTAGACCAGGCTAGCCTGGAACTCAGAAATCTGCCTGCCTCTGCCTCCCGAGTGCTGGGATTAAAGGTGTGTGCCACCATGCCCAGCCATTTTTGGGTATTGAACTGTACTGAGGCCAAGCTGTTTCTGGTGACAGAGTGGGGCTTTAATAAAATCTGAGTCTGTGGAGGAAGAGAGGAAAGGTGGCAAAACAAATTCCACAGAGGGAGTTTCTATAAGCTCCAAGTGGGAGCTAAGAGACATGAGACAGGAGGGCACAGAGAAACTGGGAGACTTCCAAGAGGGAGCTGAGAGACAGGAGGGACAAAGTTGCAGAGTTCTAAGCTTAAAGAAGCTGAGGGGCTTAGCAGGTAGCTCTTGGAGGGGAGGGGAGGGGAGGGGAGAGACAGGGAAATGGAGGTTGGTTCCAGTGAGGTGTGTGTGTGGGGGGGGAGTTGCCTACATAGTGGAGCTTTGGAGGGCATAGCAGGTTCTAGGAGCCAGAGATGACACTTACCCAGCAGGTGAGGAGAGGCAGATGGTTAGCGCAGATGGAAGGAAGAAGTGGCCGAAGAGCTGGAACCAAATATGATGGGTGGCAGAAGCCAGCAGAGACAAATGATTGTACACACTTTAAGGCAGCAGCCTGAGTCAGTGTGGAATGTTGAGATATGGGTATGTATGGCTGGAAGGTAAGTGTGGCATCCTCGGGAAGGGAGTGTTTGGAGACCCTGGTATGTTAGCAGGTGGGACAGGTGTTGAGGAGAGAAGACAGTATAGGTGAGCTGAAGGTTATTCAGGTGTAAGAAGTTCAGCTGTAGCCAGAGGTACATTCTTATATATGAATGCATGGAAGTATAGCTTTAATGCCTTATTAAACAAGCAGTGTTTTTAAATCCTAGCTCTCATAAACTGACTCTAGTGATTGTCCCGGTCTCCGGTCTCTGCAGTTTCAGGCCCACGGTGACAAGAATGACACAGACACCAAGGCGGGTTCACACAACAGCTTCTTTACTTCAGCCTTTTTCCCCTATAGCTCTTTTCCCCAGCAGCCTCTTCTTCTACTACTACTCGCTTCTACTTAGGGCAAGGGCTAAAACAACTCCTATTACAACAGCTTCTCTTACTACTACTTCTACTCATAGCAAGGGCTAAAACAAACCCTCTTTACTACTTGCGCCGACTCACCTCCTTCTAGCTCCACCCCACCTTATCCGATCAGAATTCACACATGCTCCAGGCACGAGCTCAGGTCATTCACAGATAGGCTGACAGGTCCCGATCACAAGGAACAGTCCAGCCTGGCAGGCAGCCCACGCATGCAGCCTCACTGCACATGCTCGGGCAAGGCAGTAAACAAGTGGGTTTCACGGGGCCTGCGGCCGCACCCACTTCCCACAAGTGATGAGAAATCCCAGAGATAAATTCTGAGCTCTGGCCATCAAAGCAGCCATAGCAAGCAGTGTTAGCAGTGTGGTGGCTGGCAGCTGACAGCAGCAGAGAAAGCAAGAACAAAATCAAAAAACACAGCACAGAAGGCTCACATGCTCACAGGAGACAGAACATGCATGCGATGGCTGTCATCATTCATACATTTGACTGAGCCTGACCTGTTTTCACTTGGCTCCCAAGTTTGACACAAGACTTACTGACATACCAGAAAACGAAGACCCATCTGCAAACCCAGACAGACAGACAGACAAAATTTCCCAGCAACCAGGAGCAGCCAGGTGACATCTTGCTTTTGGATATTGTGGTTGGGCGGGGAGAGGAGGACCATGTTTTGCTCTGGAGGGTTTTTGGGAGTCTCATGCTCAGGGATGCATTTGGAAGGCTGCAAGGGAGAAGCTATGTCAGATTGTGTGGTTTGGGATCAAGCAGATGGGAGGAGCAAAATAAACAGAGGCCCTCACTCTGAGTAGTAGGTCCCTTCCCAGCAGGAGGATGGGACAAGTTGGTACCTCCAGGAAGAAGTGGGGAAGGTGAATGACCTTAAAGATACAGCTAAGGGGTTTGGCGAGGCAGGTAAGGCCATCCACCTTTCTCAATAATTGGGGAACAAGGAGAGGTGGGTCCCTAAAACTCTGTCAGAAATGAATATGTGGCCCTGATGTCCAAAAGGAAAGAGATAAATCACCCTGATATTGTGACATCTATCTGGGGCTGCTTGTCGGAGATGGCAGTGATGAGGCTGAGGGAGCCTGGGCCCCCTCAGTCATCCACGGCCAGACCTAGGAGGTCAGCTGAAGGGTGATCTGGACTTGATGTCCTCATGCATCAAGGGACATGGGGTCAGTCAGCGTGGCATCTTGGACATAGTCCCGGCAGTTTACAAAGGCCTGTGTCCAGGGACTCTCCTGAGCACATTTGAAACGGGGACTTTGCAAAGCTAGGGAGCCTGTTGCTGTGGCCACTGGAAAGGCCTAGACTAGCTTGTGGTGGTTTTGGTTTGGGGCTTTTTCATCTCTCCCATGGTGCGCCTCAGAGGCCACTACCTAAGACTTCTGCCTGTGGAGTCAGGGATCCTGTCTCTAGATGTTTAAGTTTGGCCCTAATATCAGGAAAAACTAGAAGAAGAAGTAGGTCGTAAGGCGTTGTTTTCTGTCTGGGGTTTCTGGGTGCAGACTGGTATATTTTTTTTTTTTAAAGATTTATTTATTTATTATATGTAAGTACACTGTAGCTGACTTCAGACACTCCAGAAGAGGGCGCCAGATCTCGTTACGGATGGTTGTGAGCCACCATGTGGTTGCTGGGATTTGAACTCTGGACCTTCGGAAGAGCAGTCGGGTGCTCTTACCCACTGAGCCATCTCACCAGCCCGCAGACTGGTATATTGTAAGATGGTCTTTTTTTTAAAGATTTATTTATTTATTATATGTAAGTACACTGTAGCTGTCTTCAGACACTCCAGAAGAGGGCGCCAGATCTCGTTACGGATGGTTGTGAGCCACCATGTGGTTGCTGGGATTTGAACTCTGGACCTTCGGAAGAGCAGTCGGGTGCTCTTACCCACTGAGCCATCTCACCAGCCCAAGATGGTCTTTATAAGGTGGTCCAGGGATTGAGATGGGCTTTTTTTTTGTCTTTGACCTGAATAGCCTCTACGATGTTTTCAAAATTTACTGCTTTATGGGTAGCTGTGCAGAGACGAGCAAGTTATACATTGATCCCTAGCAGGGATGTCCTCGGGTGTCCTGGTCAGGGACTTCCTCAGCTCCAACTGGGTGGTGGCGGCATTATTTGGTGGATTTTGTTTGCATGTGCCCGTGCCTGGTCCCAGGCTTGTCTGCTCTTCTCAGGGAGAAGGTTGATAGTCATATAAACATCGCGGAAGGTGAGGTGGTAAGCCTGGGTAGTGCACTGGACTTCTTTAATAAAGGTGGAAGAACTTGCCATGGGACTTGTGTTCACGTTTAATCAAGATGGGAATGACATGACATGGCGAAGTCCATCCTTTCCAGTCTTAGGAAAGATGACTGTAAACTGTGCGGCCGTCTCCAGCCCAGTGGGATGATAGCACCTAACATGGCAGCACACCACGTGCTTCCTTTAACATTACCTACGTTTACCCTGGTTGATATGAGGTTTTTAAGTTAACCCTTTTGTTACAGATTCTGCCGGTTTTTAACCATGCCCAGCATGCTTACAGATTTTGAGGTAAGATTTATAGGTTAGCAGAAGTTTTAGAGTTAAACCAAGCCCAAAGAGTTTGAGGTGAGCAGCAATGGTCCCGGCTGGGAAAGGACTGTTGCTTTATGTTGTTTTGCTCTCTTTTCTCTGTCTTATAGTCAGGTGGCTTTGCCTGATGCGAGACAGAGATTCTAGAGGAAATCTTTAAACAACCATCCTTTGGTCTAGAGGAAAGGGAGCCGTACCTCAACTTCAGAACCAGCTCTGGATTGAAGTGGGAGAGCACAAAATCACAATCTAATGCCACTCATACCTAAAAGAATCTCTGTAAAACTGAATCCAGTAAGCTGAGACCAAAGAAGGCTTGGAGGAAGGAAGATTTTGAGCTCAGCCTACAGACAAGAGGACACTGCAGAAGGGAGCTGAGAGGAACCTGTCAGCAGAATGTTTTGGGAGTATATGCATCCTGCAGCTGGCCTACTCCTTTGCTAGTTGTGGCTCTTGGTTCCCACAGTGGAAAAAGCTTACACATCATCAAGAGTGACTTAAAAGTTGAAGACATTACAGTGTGTCCTGGAAACAAAAACAAACAGGGTTTGGAGGGAGAAAAGAGAAACAGGGAGTAGGCAGTCTCTCGCCATTCTCTAATCACCTGCTCAGATAACATTAGGATCCAGGATGCCATTAGATGGCCCTTTGTACAGATTATCTAAGGGGTGCTGAGGTATTGCAAAAGTGAATACATTTAGGGCCCTCCAAGTCAGGTGTCGGGTGGAGAGGCTGCAGGTTTTCTAAGAGGCATCCCAAGGGGTAATGAGAGGGTATGGAAGACACTGTTCCCATGGATGAGAGAGGAAGGAAAATGTTACTGTGGCCTGTAGTTTCTGGTGTCCCCAGAACTCAGGGAGTTCTCAAGGAGGAGAGACTTGGTGCTTGGCTTTTGTAGAGGCCAGAAGGCAGGGGCAAAAACCTGAGCTCTAGGAGGGTGGTCCTGTTGTGCCAGGGAAATGCTAGTGATCCCCAAAAACATACACAGGAGCCAATCTGATCAACTCACAGCGGAATCTTTATTCGAGCTAGCTCAGGCCCCCCAATGCACCACTGTCACCCAGGACGGTTTTGGTGGTGGGGGAGCCCTGAATATCTATCGGGGCAAGGCTTTATAGTAAACAGCAAGCAGGGAATATGTGTGCAAGAATCTAATTGGAAAGCTGCTATGGCCTTTAACATAATTGGCTGGTGCTGGGACTCATATCTGCTCCCCTCTGCATTGGTGGTCGTTAGGCAAGGGATGGGCTTGTAACCTGGGGGTGTAGGTTTGTTTGTTTGTTTGTTTGTGTAGGGGAATAACCTGGAGACATTGGTCTTGTTGGAGGTGTAACCTGGAAACTATGCTCTTGTTGGGGATTAGCCTAGAGACTAGAGCTAGGTGCAGGTTCTGTTGGGGGGCAGCTTGAAAACTAATGCTAGATACCAGCCTGTTAGTCTACCTGAGTTCTAACTTAGGTCAGGTTCTGTAAAATGGAGTCTAAATTTAATAGCTTTGGCATCTCAGTCTCATCCATAGGAAAGGGTTGGGAAATGGAGTCACAAAAACCACGAGGACCTAGGAGAGCTGTGGGATTACAGGCAGCTGAGAAAGGAAGGCAGGAGAGAGTGCAAAATAGCCCAGCTGGGCCTAAAGAAACGTCAGGAATGCAGCTCCAAGGGTAGAGGGACAGGGTCAGGTGAAGAGGAGCAGCCATAGCCTTAAAGACTATGGCTGGGGTACCTCCTCCTCCAAGAGTACCAGAAGGGTACCATATGCTCAGCAGTTACTTCCTTGGATTCAGGGAAACATTTGCACTGACCAAAGGTGAAGCTTACCTAATTGCATCTGGTGAACCGGAGATGAGGATTAGGGTCCCACTGCAGCTCAAATGACCCACCCCACCACCACCAGGAGGAGCACAGGCACCGGGAGGGCTATGCGAGTTACAGAATCAATGTGTTACAGCTCTGAGGGGAATGGCATCCTGGCAGTTGAGAACCAAGGAATATCACAGAGTCACACTATACAACAAAGTTCACACAAGAGATTCACTGGGAGGGAAAACCAAGGAGGGTGGCTACCTCTGTTCAGGTGAGGAGCAGGGAACTGGACAGAAGACAGGGTTTATATAGGATTCTTGGTGAGTGGGAGCTTTCCAGGGTGTAGATTCCATCCAGGGTAGGGATTG
This sequence comes from Mus caroli, assembly GCF_978045245.1. Lineage (NCBI taxonomy): Eukaryota > Metazoa > Chordata > Mammalia > Rodentia > Muridae > Mus > Mus caroli. Next base: position 120,304,327 of record NW_028227268.1, read on the forward strand.
GTGGGATTTCAAGTCTTGAGCTTGGGTTTTTTACTCTGTATGGCCCGGGTCCGGGGCCGGCCATAAGGCAATTAGAATGTTTTTTTGGGTGGAACCTGGTGTTTGGAGGTCCTCAGGGGAAGAGACTGGCCACTCATGTGCCTGGAACTTACTCAACCCCCTTAACTTTCTCCAGAATTGTACTGTGCTAATATGACTAAATTGAATGACCTGGTATCAGAATTTGAACCAGTGATGGCTAAGTGGAGCTGAACTGAGTTTCATTCCTGTTTCTTCATGGATCTTTCCCTTCTGGTCTTAAAGCCTTCAAGGACCCCTCAGCCCAGCCCCACACCTTTAGTTCCAGCAGTCAGGCAGCAGAGGCAGGCGATCTCTGTGAGTTCAAGGCCAAGCCTGGAGCAAGTTCCAGGACAGCCAGAGCTGTTACAGAGAAACCCTGTCTTAAAAACAAACAAACAAACAAACAAACAACAACAACACCCCAACCAACCAACCAAACAAACAAAACAATAAAACAAAAACAAGAACAAAATGCCCCCACCCCCCAAACCCCAAAAACTCTTGACGTGACATTTTGAGACAGGGAACCTCCAAAGATGCCATTGAGTTTGGTCAGCCAGCATTTAAAAACAGCTATGAATGTCGGGAGGAAGAGTATGCCAGTAACCTGCAGAATTGTGGAAACAAAATTGGAAAGTCATTGACAGGCCAGATTTATAAAGATTTACTTTATAAAAGACTTACTTTCTGACAGCAGCCCTGCCACTTTTGTTTTTCTCTTTTTCTTTTCTTTCCTTTTCTTTTTATGGTATAGAATAGACTTTATTCAGGGCTTGGGGAGGGGAGTTAAGAGGGTAGTAGAGACAGAGAAAGGGAGAGAGAGAGAGAGAGAGAGAGAGAGAGAGAGAGAGAGAGAGAGAGAGAGAGAGAGAGGAGAGGGGGTTTATATAGGATTCTCGGCTTACTATAACATAAAAATTACCACTTTTGCCGGGCAGTGGTGGCCCACGCCTTTAATCCCAGTACTTGGGAGGCAGAGGCAGGAGGATACTGAGTTTGAGGCCAGCCTGGTCTACAGAGTGAGTTCCAGAACAGCCAGGGCTACACAGAGAAACCCTGTCTCGAAAAAAAAAACAACAAAAAAATTATCACTTTTTAGAAATAGAAAACATTTTTTAGGACTGGGCCTGGCAGCACAGACCTGTAATCCCAGCTCTTGGCAGGCTAAGTCAGGAGAATTAGGAATTTAAGGCCAAGATAATCTGTTCAAGATAAAGAAAAAATGGGGATGGCCTGGGAGCTGGCTCAGAGGATAAAGGTGTTTGCTGTTGCCAGGGATGGTGGCAAACTCCATTTATCCTACTACTCTGGAGGCAGAGGCAGAGGCAGGAGGATCTCTGTGAGTTCAGGGCAAAGCTGGTCTACATACTGAGACTCATGCCCTCCAGGCTACACAGAGAAACCCTGTCTCAGAAAACTGAAAAGAAAAAGTGGGACTTGCTTTCAGCCCCAGGACTTGGCGCAGTCTCTGGAACCTGCACTGCTGTGCTCCGCTTCACACACAGTGAAGAGGGAATGAAAAGTCTCTGATTTAATCTATTACAATTTAAAACGTTGGCAGTTATAGTGCTTTTAATTTTCTATTATTAAGTTTGTGTGTGGTGTGTAGCTGTGTACATGCCATGATACCCACGAGGAGGCCACAGGGCCACTTTGGGCAGTCACTTCTCTCTCTCCACCTTTTCATGGTCCCGAGGTCAAGCCCGTGTTGTCCGGCTTCTGTGGCTTTATCTCACCTGCTCCTTAGAAGCATAGTTTTCGCTTCCCGCATAGTGTGTGAAGATTTCAGCTTTCCCTTAGTATCTGTAATAGCTGAATTTCTGAGTGTGGTTGGTTTGTCTTGGTCCTGGTGTATGCCATACTGAGCTTTGATCTGACACCCAGTGGTCAGTTACCATGCTTTGCTGTTTCCTTGAGAAGATAAGAGCAGTGTGAAGTGGAGCTGACAGCACAGAGATGCCAGCCCAGCTACCTCACATCAGCTTTCTGATGTTCTCTCATCTCCTTAGGATTTTCTATGAGCAGAAAATACTACAGAAGGTCTTCGGAGAATGGAGGGAAGAATGGTGGGTCTCCCAGAGGGAGTGGAAGCTCTGTGTCCGAGCTGACTGTCACTACAGGTTGGCTTTTATGTCTAATCACTTTATGCTTGTTGAAATACAAATTTTACAGTGTCAAACAATTATCCAATGTCTTGTTTCGGTTCCAGAGGAGTAAAGTTTTGGTTTGCTTTCTAGCTTTTTAAAAATCCTTTTGAGCGTAAGTGAATCCTTACTTATTTTCGGTTGTCTGTGCACACCCATATGCGTGCTCCTCTGATTCAGATGAAAGTGTGGGCCATGCTGAGGACTTGGGAGGTTTACTCACGCATTCCATTTATTTCTAGATCTGAGAGTTTTGTTTTGTAAAGTGATTAGCTCTGGCATACTGATTTTGATCAAGAAAGGGTATGTCCCACATAGACATTTGGAAAATAGGCTGGGTCAGGTAGCTGAAGAGAGAGCAAATGGTAGCTTGCACAACGTCATGGGTTAATCCCTAGCACCAAAAGCACAATTTAAAAACAAAAGGCACAAAAGAAGTATCTTTTCTGCCACTCACATTGCAAGGAATAAATGGAGAGAAAAGTAAAAATGACATCAAATATCCGTTTTTAGGGTAAGTGCGGTAACTTTGCAGGTGAAGACACTGCTGCCTCCTGGTGCCTCGAGGTGGATCCCCAGAACCACGTAGGAGAGAGCCAGCTCTGTTCTGCATGTTGTCCTCAGACCTCTACCCTTCCACTGTGTGCCAAGCACCCCTCCACACAATAGATAGATAACACAAGTCTTAACTGTCCTAGAACTCACTCTGTAGACCAGGCTGGCCTAGAACTCACAGAGATCCACCTGCTTCTGCCTCCCAAATGTTGGCATTAAAGGAGTATACCACTACACTTTTGGCTACAAAATTCTGTTGGTTTTTTTTTTTAATTTTTATTTATTTATTTATTTTATGTATATGAGTAGTACACTGTTTCTGTCTTCAGACACACCAGAAGAGGGCATCAGATCCTATTACAGATGGTTGTGAGCCACCATGTGGTTGCTGGGAATTGAACTCAGGGCCTTTGGAAGAGCAGCCACTGCTCTTAACCACTGAGCCATCTCTCCAGCACTACAAAAATACTTTAAAGATACATTTTTACAGATTAAAAAGCAAAATAAAACATTTTACACACATTTGTAAGGTGAGATTCAGCTCTAATTTATAATTGATTCAGATTAAAAAAGCAGACAGCTTTGAGGATTTGAAAAGTAAAGTTGCCTTGGAGCAGCAAAGCGCCCCATCTTTATCACATGCGGCTGTGCAGAGTGAGTCCTTCAAGGAGGGAAGCTTCTCCAACTGTGGTTGGAGAAAATGAATTTACCAAGGCCTTACAGGGATTGATAGGTTTAGGCGCTTGATGTTAATACAGAAGCAGTGTGTCTGATGTACAGCTGAGAGGGTTGGGTAGTAAGAGTGCCTTACATTGTGGAGCACAGCGGGATGGGAAAGAACTCACTGTGCTGTGGAGAGGAGGGAAGCTGGCATTTTAAGCTATTTTATATGTACAGGGGCTTTGCTTGCATGTGTGTCTATGTACCATGCACATGGATCAGAAGCCAGAAGAGGGTGTTAGGTTCCCTGGAACTGGAGTTACAGTTGTGAGCTGTCATGAGGGTGCTGGGAACCTAACCTAGGTCCTAGAAAAGCAACCAGTGCTCTTAAACACGGAGCAGTCTCTCCAGCCCTGATTATTTTTTTAGATGGTTCTACCATCAAGGATCAGAACAGTCCATTATTTCCCAGAGAAATCCTTGTGTTATTCTTAGGTAGCAACCACATTCAAAACAACCATAATGACTCCTCCTCAATTCTGTCAACTATAGCTTTCCTCTTCTAGAATGTTACTAAGTGTAGACGCGACTGGGTAGGAGTTACTTTGTCTTACTGTAAGCTCCGTTTGCATTTTGGCTCCTCAGATACTACTTGTACAACCTGATTTTCCAGAACTGGAAGTCCTTTGTGCACCAGCAACGGGAGATGAGGAAGAGGTTCCGAATAGCCGAGCATCATGGTGAGAGAGGGGAGTGTGTGTCTGCAGATGCTGGGGTGAAGCAGGAGACATGCTTGCTTTCCTTTCTTCTCTGTAGAGTGGGATCTAGTCGGCTCTCCTGTCTGATCAGATGCTGCGTCTACACATTTTGTAGTCTGAGCATTTGAAGCTTATTAGACAGTATGTGTGAGCTGATTGGACCTGCTGGTTTGCCTTAAACTCAGCAAAGCACAATTGCTCTCCCATAGTGTAGCCCTTCCCTGTCTTGGTGTGCGTGTTCACGTGTCCGGCTGTGAATGTCCGCTGTAGTTATGACCCTTTTGGTAAAGTTTTGATTTGCAGGTGCTTTCTCCTAGTCTGTGGTTTGTTTTTGTATCTTTTTGGTGTCTGTTGAAGTCCTTTCTTTCAGAAATTTATTTTATATTTATTTCTTTTATGCATATTGAACGTTTTGCTGCATGTATGTCCGTGCTTCACATGTGTGCCTGGTGCTTATAGAGGTTAGAAGTGGGCGTCTGAGCCGGGCAGTGGTGGCGCACGCCTTTAATCCCAGCACTTGGGAGGCAGAGGCAGGTGGATTTCTGAGTTCGAGGCCAGCCTGGTCTACAGAGTGAGTTCCAGGACAGCCAGGGCTACACAGAAAAACCCTGTCTCGAAAAACCAAAAAAAAAAAAAAAAAAAAAAAAAAAAGAAAAAGAAAAGAAAAAACCAAAACCACCCCCTCCGCCCCCCAAAAGAAGTGGGCATCTGTTTTGGAACAGGAGTTACTCATATGGTTAATGAGCTGCAATGTGAGTGTTGGCCATGAATTGTGGGTCTTCTGTAACAGCAGCCAGTGCTCTTAACTACTGAGCCATTGTTCCAGCTCTATGGAAGATCTTTTAAATGGGGTTGTTTGTGTTCTTACAGTTTTGAGAGTTTTGTTTCATCTTGTTTTTCTGGTGCTGATGATATATATTCTAAAGCTAGTGCAGTGATTGAATAATCTCAGCTGTTTGGAAGGCTGCTGAGGCAGAGGTCATTTGAACTCAGGAATTGGAGACAAACCTGGGCTACAATGAAAGACTCCCTTAAACAGAGGTGTGTGTGTTCATGTCTCCCTCTGTGGATGTCCGCTGTACAGAGGTGTGTGTGTTCATGTCTCCCTCTGTGGATGTCCGCTGTAGTTATAAGCCTTCAGTTAAGGTCATGATTTGCAGCTGTTTTCTTCTAGTCTGTGGCTTGTCTCTGTATTATTTTTAACTTTAGTGTTTAGTTGATCTTTTTATTTTTGGATTATATTATTAACCTCACATCTTACCTGTCATATCTATGAACTCTGTAACCTAAGACCACAAAGATTTTCTCCTGTGGTTATGAAGATTTGTAGTTTTATATGTAAGCTTTGTGTACCTTGCTAAGTTCATGTTTGCTCTAGGAGTTTATCTGTAGATTTATTGGATTTTTTTGTTGCAGGTAATATTAAAAAAGAGCTGGCACATTCCCACTCTAGTGCCAGCACCAGTGGGACCCTGCCAGCTCTGTCCCACCATCTAGTAACCAAATTGAACTACCAAGTTTGTGGTTAGATATCACAATACCCAGTAACCCGGTAAAATCAAAACTCTTAAAGCTTATAGTTAACCAATCAGACTTATGTATCAATAAAAATCACAATTTACAAGATGCCAATACAATAATTTCAGAGCCAATTGATAATGATAAAAACTTTATTCCAGGGGTCTGGTGAGATGGTTCAGTGGGTAAGAGCACTGACTGTTCCTTCAAAGGTCCTGAGTTCAAATCCCAGCAACCACACGGTGGCTCTGACACCTTCTTCTGGTGCGTCTGAAGTAAGCTACAGTGTACTTATGTATAGTAATAAATAAATCTTAAAAGAAAAAAGGCCGGGCAGTGGTGGCGCACGCCTTTAATCCCAGCATTTGGGAGGCAGAGGCAGGTGGATTTCTGAGTTCCAGGACAGTCTGGTCTACAGAGTGAGTACCAGGACAGCCAGGGCTACACAGAGAAACCCTGTCTTAAAAAAACAAAACAAAACAAAACAACAAAAAAAAAAACAAAAAAAACTTTATTCCAATTATTCTAACCTTATGATATCATAACTACCTGTGGCTGATTAAAAGTTTTTATTTTTATTTTATATGTCTGACTGTTTTGCCTGTGTGTATGTATGTGCACTACATGTGTGTAGTGTCTATAGAGTTGATGAGAGAGCTTCAGATCCCCTGGACAGGTGGTTGTGAGCCACCATGTAGGTGTTGATGAGAGACTCCTTGAGGAGCCCCTCGCTCAGGCCTCGGGATAATAGCGGACCCCCAAGAACTCACGAGAGACCAAGCTTGATGCAAACCACATGAGTCTTTATTCAGGGAAAGCCAGAGCTCTAGGGACGACTCATATCCCACGCAGGGGTAGAGGAGACGACCTCGAGGGGAAAGGGGTCCCAGTTTTTATAGGTCCTTAAGGGGGAAAGAAGGGGGGGAGTAGGGGATTTCCAGATCTAAACAATGTCTATTCTCAAGAAATGGGTATGGGAGGGGTACAAGGAAAGAGTCTGGTGCAGGTGTAGCAACTCCGGATTGGCCCGGCTGTGGTTGCTGGGGAGATTTTCTGACTCTATCCCAGCAACCAATATCACAAACACCTGGCAGTGAGGTGCAGCAGTGGGCACACACTTGGGTTTAAGGAACGGTCAGAACACTGGCAGACACACGGGTTCAAGGAGCGGCCAGAGCATCGTGCACCTCTAATTTTCTAAATCAGTGAAGTTACTTCTACTAACAATGAAATCTATTTTGCCAATTTCAGGGCTTCTGTGACCGTTTACATTCTGTCAGGATCTTTGATTGAGAATTCCTGGGTCCTCTGCACGAGCAGCCGGTATATTTAACTAAGGGCTGAGCAGTTTGCCAGCCTCTCTATCGGATCTTCTGTTGATACTCAGACAGTTACTCTTCCTTTTTGGCCTCCCCAGGACTGGGATTCGAGGTGCCTGCTGCCACACCCAGCTTCTCATGGGGCTCTGAGGGGTCAAACTCAGGTCTTCACGATCATGCTGCAAGTAGCTTGCTGAGCGAGCAGCTCCCCAAGCACCCTCCCTCTTTTTTATGTTGACACAGGGTCTTGGTAAGTTGCTCAGGCTGGCTGGCTTCAATCTTGTGATCTCTTTCCTGAGTCTCTTGAATGAGCTGAAATTATTTCTTCGTTAAATGTTTAGTAAAATCTGATAAGGTCCTCTATACCTGGATTCTCTTTGTTGAAGGGGTTTTAGCTTGACTTCAAGCTTTAGTAGTGTAAGATGATTTAGTCCCTCTACTGAGCTTCCAAGGAAGTGGCTCATTTTAATATGGCATCAGATTTATGAGTCAGTAGTCCTCTGTTATAGTACACAGAATCTATCGTCATGAAGTCCTAGTCCTCTTGACTGTACTCTGAGAGACCAGATCTTGCTGTGCAGTTCCAGCTGACGTGAATGCTGAGGTCACAGGCACAAAACCCTTGGAACCCTCTTTTCTTCTTCTAACTTTTTTTTTTTTTTTTTTTGTCTTTTTGAGACAGGGTTTCTCTCTGCATCCCTGGCTGTCCTGGAACTCACTCTGTAGACCCGGCTGGCCTCAAACTCAGAAATCCGCCTGCCTCTGCCTCCGGAGTGCTGAGATTAAAGGCGTGCGCCACCACGCCTGGCTCCTCTTTTCTTCTGAGATGACTGTTTGTGTCAGTCTGCCTCGAGCTTTACCTGTTTTATTGACTTTGTCAAGGGTCCTAGTTTCTTTCCGTGCTGTGATAGGATGCTGACCAAAGCTGACTAGGGGAGGCTTTTGTCAAGGATGCCAATGCAGAAGGAGCCAATGCAAGGCAGGAGCAGAGTAGAGACCATGGAGGAAGTCTGCTTTCTGGCTTGCTCCCCTGACCCTGCATTGTGTCCTGGAAGGTGCAATAAACCCTTCCCATCTCAAGTTGGTTCTGGTCATTGTTGTATTGTAGCCATAGGAGGTAAGCAAGGACATGAAATAACCAGCATCTGTGTGCATGGCATTCTCCTGTGGCTTTCCTGTCTCCAGTGCCTTCTGTGGTTTGTATTACTGTCATGACCTTGAGCTTACTTTTGCAAGCTTTGGTTTGGATTTGGCCTTCTCTCTGGATTTTTTTTTTTTTTTTTTTTTTGAGACAAGAGCTCACTGTGTACAGCTCTAGTTGTCCTGGGACACATGTACCACTCTTAACCACTTAGCCATCTCCCCATCTCCTGTCTCGATTTTTAAAAAATATATATTTATTTTGATTATTTTTAATAATAGGCACATCTAAAACTCACAGAGATCTGTCTGTATCTGTCTCCTGAGGGCTGTGTTTAAAGACTTGTACCACTATGCTTTTTCTTAAATTATAAAAACATATTTTATTTTATTTATATGTGTGCATATGTGCATACATGTACATGAGTACTCATGGTGGCCAGAAAATGTTCATTCACCTGTAGTGGGGTTATAGTTGTAAGCTGTTCAAAGTGGGTACTGGGAGCCAAACTGGGGTCTCCTGGAAGAACAAACAGTACTTGGTTCTTTTATTCTTTAATCCCAGCGTTTGGGATGTAGAGCTAGAAGAATCTCTGAATTCAAGGCCTGCCTAGTCTACATACAGACTTACAGGACAGCCAGTGCTATATAGAAAGACAAAGGGGACAGGGTGGGTGGGTGCACCACTCTTAGCCAGTTAGCCATCTCTCTATCTTGTTTCTAGGTTTAAAATATATATATATATATATTTATTTATTTTTTGTTTTTTCGAGACAGGGTTTCTCTGTGTAGCCCTGGCTGCCCTGGAACTCTCTCTGTAGACCAGGCTGGCCTCGAACTCAGAAATCCCCTTGCCTCTGCCTCCTGAGTGCTGGGATTAAAGGTGTGCGCCACCACGCCCAGCTAGAAAATTATTTTATGTATGAGTATTTTGCCTTCACATATGTATGCACAACATGTGTGTGTTTGGTATACACAGAAATCAGATGAAAATATTAGATCCCCTGTAGCTGGAATTGCAGACTGTTGTGAGCCACTGTGTGGGTGCTGGGAACTGAGCAGGGATCCTCTGCAAAAGCAACCAATGTTCTTACCTGCTGAGCTGCCTCGATCCTCAGGCCCTGGCCTTGAACTCTCGCAGTTAAGGTCTCTAGTGTATTCCATTAGGGTCACAGGATGCTATTTAGTATGATTTCAGTTCTTTTACAATTTTTAAAAAAAGATTTATTTATTATATATAGGTACACTGTTGCTGTCTTCAGACACACCAGAAGAGGGCATCCGATCCCATTACAGATGGTTGTAAGCCACCACGTGGTTGCTGGGAATTGAACTCAGGGCCTCTGGAAGAGCAGTAAGTGCTCTTAAATGCTGAGCCATCTCTCCAGCCCCTCTTTTACTATTTTAAGGCATAGATTGGTTAGTTGGCTTGGGTTTGGGTTTTATTTTTTGAGACAGGGTTTTTCTGTATAACCCTGACTGTCCTGGAATTCACTCTGTAGACCAGGCTGCCTTGAACTCACAGAGATCCATCTGCCTCTGCCTCCAGAGTGCTAGGATTAAAGGTGTGTGCCATCACCTTCCTGGTTTCATAGATTGTTTTCTATTGTAAGTGATGTGCATTTTCTTGGTGATGTGTATCCTGCTGCCTTCCTTGTCATTTATAGTTATAATGGATATGGCTTAACGTTTTGTAGTAGAAAGGAAAGTCAGTTGATTTTTTTTTAGGTATAAGATTGTTTCCACAGTTGGGAAAATGGGTGTTACTGAACTGCTTTGCAAGGCAAGCATGAGGACCCGAGTTCAGTTCCTTAGAACCACGTGAAAAGCCAGGCATGCTTCCACTCTTAGCACGGGGAAGTGGAGGCAGGAGGATTCCTGTGGCTCCTGGCTTAGCTAGTCTAGTTTAATTGGTCAGCTCCAAGTTTACTGAGAGGCCCTGTCTTGAAAAATACGGTCAGATGTGGTAGTGCACACCTCTAATCCTAGCACTTTGGGAGACAGAGGTAAGCGGATTCTATGAGTTTGAGGACAGCCTGGTCCACCCTCCTAGAGAGAGTTCCAAACCTGCCAGGCTACATAGAGACTTGGTCTCAAAGAAACAGAAGGAGGAGGTGGCAGGGGTGCCACACAGTGGGCAGAGTGCAGGTTACCTTTAAAAGTTTGTTAACATCACCACTTGTCACTTGAGCTGTCTTGAATCTTTGTTCATTTTGTATTTCCAGCAGAGGGCACTTGGAGGCTAGAAAACAGATACAGACTTTGAAGATGGGCTAAGTACAGAAAGTCCTTGAGAAAATCATAACACAAAATAATATATTCCTCACACCCTTTAAATGTTTTCTTACATGTGTGTGCTTGTTTAAACGTGTGTGGCTCCTGTGTGCCATGCATGCTTGTGTGAGGTCAGCAGAGGCCTGCAGAGGTCCCTTCTCTTCGCTTTTGTGTGGGTTCCAGAGATTGAACTCAGACCACCAGGATTGGCAGCAAATCCCTTAATCACTGAGCCATCTCACTGGCCCTCTCTACCCCTTTTCTTTTCTTTTCTTTTCCTTTCTTTTCTTTTCTTTTCTTTTCTTTTCTTTTCTTTTCTTTCCTTTTCTTTTCAGTTATGTTTATGTGTCTATATCTGTGTGTAGAAATGTGCAGATGCCTGTAGAGGCCAGAAGAAAGGCATTGGATCCATTCAGGAGCTGGAGTCACAGGTGGTTATGAGCTGCCCAGTGTGGGTGCTAGGAACTGAACTGGACCTGGACGAGAAGAGTACATGCTCTTAACTGCTGAGCCATCCCTCCAGTCCAGTTTCCTCCTTTTTATAAAGATATCTCTTTGATGTCTTTAGATACGAAACAGAAGATGTGCCAAGCCTGGAAGTCCTGGTTGATATACATGGTTGCTCGTAGGACCAAACTTCACATGAAGACTACTGCTCTAGAGTTTAGGAGGCAGAGTGTCTTATGGTGAGTGAGTGGGGAACTACAGGTCAGCAAATGTCATTTTACCTCAGCATTGGTTTGATGCTTTAATTCACTCATCTTAGCTTAGAACACAGTTGATACCTATTAATAGCCATTGACAACATTCAACTATAATATTGAGTTTTTATATAATCATGATTAATTCTAATTAAGTGCTTACAATGTTCTAAACCTTGTTAACTTTGTGTATATAATTTTTGGGGCTGGGCGGTGGTGGCGCATGCCTTTAATCCTAGCACTTGGGAGGCAGAGGCAGGCAGATTTCTGAGTTCAAGGCCACCCTGGTCTACAGAGTGAGTTCCAGGACAGCCAGGGCTACACAGAGAAACCCTGTCTCGAAAAAACAACAACAAAAGAAAACAAAAAGGGGGGGGGTAGGGATGTGAGCTGGCTATCTTATGTCAACTTGACACAAGCGAGGGTTAGTTAACTGAAAGGAGGGAATCTCAATTGAGTAAACACTACCATAAGATTGGGCTGTAGGCAAGCTTGTAGGACATTTTCTTAATTAATGGTTGATGAACGAGGGCCCAGCTCATTGTAGGTGGTGCCATCCCTGGGCTGGTGTTCCTGGCTTCAATAAGAAAGCAAGCTTTGGGGGCTGGTGAGATGGCTCAGTGGGTAAGAGCACCCGACTGCTCTTCCGAAGGTCCAGAGTTCAAATCCCAGCAACCACATGGTGGCTCACAACCATCCGCAACGAGATCTGGCGCCCTCTTCTGGAGTGTCTGAAGACAGCTACAGTGTACTTACATATAATAAATAAATAAAAAAAAAAAAAAAAAAAAAAAAAAAAGAAAGCAAGCTTTGCAAACCACGAGGAGTAAGCCAGTAAGCAGCACCCCTCAGAGGTCTCTGCATCAGCTTCTGCCTCCATGCTTCTTTTCTGTTGGAGTTCCTGTCCAGACTTCCTTCATTGATAAACCATGATATGGATATGTAAGCCAAATAAACCCTTAACTTTACAAGTTGCTTTGGTCATAGTGTTTCACCACAGCAACAGAAATATCAGTCAGGATGGTGGTACAGGGGAGTGAATGTAGGGTCTATCACGTGGTTGATAAATACTTCACCATTGAGCCATGTCCTTAGCTGTCTTTTTTTCTTTGTAGACCAGGCTGGCTTTGAACTCACAAACTTCTGCCTGTCTCTTCTTGCCTCTTGAGTGCTGGGATTAAATGAAATTACACCATGCCCAGATTCCCAGCTGTCTTTTTACTTTTTATTTTGTATAATCTGGCCTTGAATTTTCTCTGTAGCCCAAGCTCGTTAGTGTTTGGCCTTTGGCTCTCTCTCTCTTTTTTTTTTGTTTTTGGTTTTTTTTTTTTTTTGTTTTGTTTTTTTGAGACAGGGTTTCTCTGTATAGCCCTGGCTGTCCTGGAACTCACTCTGTAGCCCAGGCTGGCCTCGAACTCAGAAATCTGGCCTTTGGCTCTCTTGACTTAGCCAAATAGTTGGGGTTATAGGTCTGCACCCACAGGTGATGCTGTATATGTGTTAAAATGTAAAGTATTTTATTTAATTCTTGGCATGAAATATAAGTACATTACTATATACATCATCATTTACAGAAGGCTTAGAAAAATTGAAGGACTTATCTGAATTCTTGTAAATTTGTCATTGAAAAAAAATGAGGACTCACTCTCTGTTGCTCTGCATCTCACCAGCATTGCACACACAGGACAAAGTTGTCAAAGACCAGCTTTGACATCCAGGGTAAACTGAGGCAGGGTGTAGAGTTGGCAGTTGACTGGGGCCAATGAGAATGCTCCCTGGGAGGCCAATGAAGAGTTCCTTTGGGGGCCGTATGAGGTCGGTGAAAAAAGAAAGAAAAGGGGGGAAAGAATCTCACACACACACACACACACACACACATACACACACACACACACACACACACATACACACACACACACACACACACACACACACACACACACTGGATGAATGAAGCAAACTTCAACAAGTTCCAATGAGCAAGAGCAAGCTCCAACTACTTTACATACATACATACATACATATACACACACACATTTGATGAATGGAGCAAAGTTCCAACAACTTCACACACATACATACAGTCACACGCTGAGTGAATGGAGCAAAGCTCTAACAACTTCACACACATACATACAGTCACATGCTGAGTGACTGGAGCAAAGCTCCAACAACTTCACACACATACATACAGTCACATGCTGAGTGAATGGAGCAAAGCTCTAACAACTTCACACACATACATACAGTCACACGCTGAGTGACTGGAGCAAAGCTCCAACAACTTCACACACATACATACAGTCACACGCTGAGTGACTGGAGCAAAGCTCCAACAACTTCACACACATACATACAGTCACACGCTGAGTGAGTGGAGCAAAGCTCTAACAACTTCACACACATACATACAGTCACACGCTGAGTGACTGGAGCAAAGTTCCAACAACTTCACACACATACATGCAGTCACACGCTGAGTGACTGGAGCAAAGCTCCAACAACTTCACACACATACATACAGTCACACGCTGAGTGACTGGAGCTCCAACAACTTCACACACATACATACAGTCACACGCTGAGTGAGTGGAGCAAAGCTCCAACAACTTCACACACATACATACAGTCACACGCTGAGTGAGTGGAGCAAAGCTCCAACAACTTCACACACATACATACAGTCACACGCTGAGTGAGTGGAGCAAAGCTCCAACAACTTCACACACATACATACAGTCACACGCTGAGTGAGTGGGGCAAAGCTCCAACAACTTCACACACATACATACAGTCACACGCTGAGTGAGTGGGGCAAAGCTCCAACAACTTCACACACATACATACAGTCACACGCTGTGTGACTGGAGCAAAGCTCCAACAAGCAGGCTCCAGCTTTATTTTTTCTCCCATAGCTTATATATCCCAGCAAAACCTTTTAAACAATATAAAGTTACAGTGTGATTACATTCTATTTTTTCTCTAGTGAATGATTATGAAAAAGCAGTGTGTTCCTTAATACCTTTACATGAAAAGTATTACATAGTACATGTAACAAAAAAGAAAAGAAAACAAATTATTCCCAAGAACCCACATACATGTGTAACTAAGCAACTTACAGATTAACAAAGTAGCAAGCAGGATAATTTTGTCAGCCAGCTTCTCTTTCTGGAAGGCAGCAATTTGTGGTACAAAGAAAGGATCAGTGGTCTTATTATTTATCTTAAAAAGTAATCTGAAGGCAAAAATGAGTACAAGAAGTTAATCGTCACCTTGATCTTGCTTTACCAGTGCTAGTCAGCCTGCTATTGTTCTTATCCTCTAGCCTTAAACAATCCCTAGCTCAGCCAGGGAGAGTGTTCTCTAAGGTTTTCTACATCAGAGCCACTAACAAAAGCATCTCGACCTATCGTCACCAACAATCTGTTTTTCCAAATGCTTTCTAAGGGTGGGAGTCATTGCTAACAAGCTACATCTCTAAGTTCTTTCCAAGGGTGGTAATTGAATCATTAATATATACCAGCAGGAGTGCTTGAGAGAGGTCAAGTTCTGTTATGTGAGTGCCAGAGATACTGCTCAGTTAGGGGCTGGAAGCCCCCATAGAGTTTTTGTACAATTCTTAGATTAAGACGACAGAGCAAAACTGCACAGCAGCATTGGAGTCTTCAGGACATGTAGTCCGCGTGTTCTGCCTCTCCAAGGCACACCCATCATAGCTATGGTAACCAGTGGGCTGAATTCAATTCCATGATGTCCTTGTAACGTTTCGCCAGCAAAACACACTCGGACAACTGGATCCTTCTACGGCAAAGCTTTATTGCTTACTTATCAGGAAGACCCCGAACCTGGAAAATGGAGCTGCTTAAATACCCCTCTGTGTGACATGTCAGCTCCTGATTAGCTGCTCACTCATCACCCCACTACTACGCCCCGGGATGGGCAGTGACTTGGCACGAATTTACTCCAGCACCTGTGCACATTGCTTGTTTACTAGTTAGGCACTCAGGAAGCCAGCGCTATCTTGTAATGGCGACTGTGCACGGCTTCCACATCTCCCCCTTTTTATTTTATTAAAAATCGAGGCTGGTGTAGGCCTCTGCAGTTATGTCCATCTGCTGTGGCTCCTGTCTTAGGTCATTCCTCCAGTGTCACAGCCTTTCCCTATCGCCACCAGGTCCCGTGTCTTAGGTTGGTCTGTGCATGAGGAAAGTTTCCCGTCTTTGGATACCGCAGTACTATGTGACAGTAACTGCTAAATGACCTAGGGCTAACTCTATAAAAGAGGCCAGCCAAAAAACGAATTAGTAAACCTCAGCGAAGTGCAAGTGCTGAGCAATGAGCGTTGAGGCTCTTACATCCCAGTGCAATGGATCCACAAATCCGTGGGATGCAATAGCAGAGAACTCAGATGCCATTTAGGTCTTAAGCATGGACAGCCAAATTTCAGGGGAGGCCTCTTGTTCAATGGCAGCAAGTGCCTGAGCAATAATGACCTTGTCACGGTTTTGTTGGGTTCTGAGCTTACAAACTAACGAGAGCATGAACACAAGCTCACAGCAGATGGTAGCATCAAATAAAACTACCTTCACCCATTCCTTAAAATAAGAAAACGCAGATGAAATCCAGAAGGAGAGACCCTCTGTCAATGACAGGTCCACTCGCGTCGAGTTGATCCTGAGAACAGCCGCTCTCAGGGCCTCAAGGGTCTCATCGAATCTTTCAGACCAATTTCCTGCAAGATCCAAAGAAACCTGTCTAGACAGATTAGCTGCATGAGTAAAATTTTCATATTGAACACTGGTAATGCACAGAGCACCTAATTTTCTTTCACAGCCCAACTGGGCCAACTGGTATAGAACACTTATCTGTTCCTTAACCAGATTGAGGCACTGATTCAAAATCATCAGCCCTCCCTTCAGCTGGGCACTAGCACCTGCCTCATTACTTAGAATCCATTGGTAATATGGCCAAATATTTTCTTTTTCTGTAGCATCTCCTTTATCATTCATTACAGCAAAATCCAATGGAGGTGACAAAACAAAACCCTTTGCTATTTCTTTCTGAGGAAAAATATTTTGATTGACAAGGTGAAAAAACTATAGGAAATGCAAGGTCCAGATGACACCAAGGCATGCTGCATATAGCAGTAGCATTGTCAACAGGCCATCATGATCTTTTGGGAATAGTCGCATTTCCCTTTATCATGATCGTGGTGATGTTTATAGGTGAAGTTACATTATTTCCAACATCACTTGAGCCTGATTGTGCTCCTTGAGCAACTTGCGTTAAAGCATTAAATAACACTCCAGAGCTCACTTTATTTTGGCTAATGGAATCTGCCCAATTAGAGATAATCTTTTTCTTTAAAAATATTCAGTTGCCAAAAACAAAGGTAGAAGAATTGGAATGTACCGGTAGAGGTACTGGCCATGATCTTACTATGGCCCATCTCTGTTCGCCCAGCATTGTCAGGATCAGGAACAGTCCTGGGGGGTCAGCATCTTCCACACCATTCTTGATGAATATCTTGCAGGTGAGTTGTTCCGGCAGCCAAAACGGGTTGTCTTCACTCTGTGGAAAAACACAGACAGCTTCCCTGGATCTTATTAAGATAGGATCCAGGCCATACCATTTATTATCAAGGACATTCTTCCACTTGACCATTTCATTGAGTGGTTGAGGCCATTGTCCGTGCCTTTCAGCTGGTGATCTCCCAGCATTATCCAGTTTTAAGAAATTAAGAGTAAATATTATAAGGGATAGAGCCATCTTTGATGTCATAGCTTCTATCCCCCCTTTTGTTTTTGTTTTTTAAAGAAGTTTTAATTTTCTTAGTTACTTAATGACCGGTTTGAGATGGAGGCCTTCATATACATTCCGTGTCCTCCCCAGAACATAGCCTGTGGGAGTTGGTTGCCTTGATGCCAGGTGTAGGTCATGAATGTTTCTGACTAACAAGAACAGAACATTTGTTTTTAGAGTGGCTTTTCAGCCTAAAACCATAGAGCTTTTAGGAAGCATCAGTCATATATACTATTTAGATTTACAAAATAAACAGCTAGGACTTATCTGTTTAGTCTTTCTTGCCAGTGGCTAACTTCAGCTTAGGAATTTTTCTCTTGAATAGGAGCCAGGTAATGATGTATGTGCTCTAATAGGTTGAATATAAAAACGGTGCTCGCACATCAAAATACAATCTTGTATTTTCATCAAAATTTTAGATACTGAACTGTTAGTCAGTTTTAATATAACATGAACAGTGACCAATTACCTTTCAATTGTTTCTCTTGAAGAGAGATTGTAACTAGAATGCTTGAAAAGTCATTATAGTCACTTGTGTATAATTTATTTATTTATTAATCAGAAATTAGAGAAAGTCTTTTTTTTTTTTTTTAAAGATTTATTTATTATTATATGTAAGTACACTGTAGCTGTCTTCAGACACTCCAGAAGAGGGCGCCAGATCTCGTTACGGATGGTTGTTAGCCACCATGTGGTTGCTGGGATTTGAACTCTGGACCTTCGGAAGAGCAGTCGGGTGCTCTTACCCACTGAGCCATCTCACCAGCCCTAGAGAAAGTCTTTAAGTTGTCTCTGCAAATAACTATCTTTTAAAACCCAAATAAATATAAGAATCCTGAGTTTGTATCTTTTCAGGAGCTATCTGTAATCTTTATTAGTTAAAGCTTTATGTAAACCTCTATAACACAAAAGCAAATCCTGGGGGTCTTTTCCAGGCAACTTAGGACAATTTCTTAACTGCCCAAAAACAATTTTCTTAAAGAAACAGTATTTTTTCTTATAAGTTGCATAAGCAATTGTAAGCTCTGAGATATAATATTAATTATTAATATACAACTTAAAGTTTGATTGTTCAACATTTTTTTTTCTTTTAAAGATTTATTTATTTATTATATGTAAGTACACTGTAGCTGTCTTCAGACCCTCCAGAAGAGGGCGCCAGATCTTGTTACGGATGGTTGTGAGCCACCATGTGGTTGCTGGGATTTGAACTCTGGACTTCGGAAGAGCAGTCGGGTGCTCTTACCCACTGAGCCATCTCACTAGCCCTGTTCAACATTTTTAAACACCATCTTCAGCACACAATTTAATTATCTGTGCTGAAACAGGATAAGCATGTGATTCAATTTACATATACTTTTCTCTCATATAAAGACTATTTTTTAAACACAGTAAATGGGATGCATGCATGCATGCATGAATTTATAAATTTTTAACTTATCTTGGGATAATGATTATCAATTTTACTTTATATGATGGTATGTAATAGATCAAACATCAATATTCTGCAATAACCAAATTAATGGCTGTTTGGAACAAGGAACAGACACTTATACATGTAAGCAAACTCTGTACAGTATAACTTTATATAGAGTAGGCAAGTCAGATCGCAGTGTATTGATAAATTTCACAGCCTAATTGACCTTTTATAAACTTTGAATTTAAATTTTATTTAGAACAACATCTGGCTAGGTCTGTAATAAGGCTCTAAGAAGTGCCACACAAGCGGAGCTGAGGCTGCTCCCCTCTGAGCTCTGCCTCAACCCAAATGCAAACCTTTTTCAATCTGAACACTCTGCCAGAGTCCTGGCCCAAAGATTATCCCTATGTTGAAGTATCTTTAAAGACTTGTTTTCCTGTGTTTGTTTATGTTGTTTAGAAAGACTCCAACCTTGAGTTCCCAATTTTAAGCTAACTTTCTGTTACAAGCTAAAGGCTGCCTGTCCCTTCAAGAGCTCTGTTTGCAATTGGCCCTCAGCAAGGCTTTTCCAGCTGTACTTGGCTCCCAGCCACAGTGCAGCTAATTTATCAGCTTGTGCTGTGCAAATTGCGGCTGCTTTTCAAACAAGTTAAAGGATGGACAGCCAGCATATAAAGTTTTAACCATTTATATTTTTCAACATGAAACACAGAACAACAACCATTCAAACAACAAAACAAAAACAAACATGAATTAACAGACCAAAAACAGACAATAGACAGACAGGGAATAGAACTTGGTGTCTCAAAGGGACACAGATATCTTAACCAGAGCTAAGAAAATCTCCATAGGAGCCAGAGAGAAAGTAGGACGTTTCCCATTTTTCTTCTGTTCCCAGAAGAGCTCTGAAATAGCTTATTTTCATTTTTTCCCTTTTTTGCTAAAAGATCCCAAACAGGGGATAACTGATTTTCTAAAATGTATTTTCTCTTTCTCATGTTCAGACTCTACTTCCTTATCTCCTTCTTCTGGGAATACTGCCAGATAATGAGAGAGGAGGCACAGTGACCCTGAGAGCTATCTTTAAGCCTTTAATGAAGGCTGCCTCTTTAGTCAAAGTCCTTGAGAGGAGGGTAAATTGACTTAATTTATATTATCCTTTGTATCTTTATAATTTATATTATCTTTTGTATCTTTATATTTTATATTATCTTTTGTTTTTCTCTTTTCTCCTTTTTCACTCCATGGTAGCATTAGCCCTTGCTTGCGTCTGGCAGAAATCTTGCCACAATGCTTTCCATTCAAGATACATTCCCATATTTGGAGCCACAGCTTTTATCACCGTTGTCCAGTCCCCGGGAGTCATTGCCAAGGCCGCAAGCTTTTCGACTTGTGGTACAGTGAAATTGGCACTGACTCCATAGTTATGGACAGACTTGGCAAGCTCCTTAATCTGTATATACTCTACCTGAGCATGAACACGCCCACCCTCGGCTCCTTCAAAGACCGGAAATGCCTGTTGCATCTTCCTTTGTTCCTCACTTGGAATGAACGAGTCTGTGCACTGCCTCTCTGCGCAGGGCTGATGCACTACGCAGGGCGCAGGGCGGGGGCTCTGCATAGGGCAGAGGTGCACTATGACCTTGAAGCCGAGACCCCGGAGGCCGAGCAGCAAGCTGGCCTTCGCCAGCCGCTTTTGGCTTTTTTCTTGACTGATTAGCTCGCATTTTATCTGGCTGGTACTTTTCTCTCTCATAACAAGCTTTTTCCTCCTCCAAGTCTGTTTCCTCAGAGGGGCCTAGTTCTTCATCTGATTCTGAGCTGCTAAGAGCTAGCTCCTTAAACTCATCTAGCGGCGGGTATCGGCTCCCTCTTCTAGGGACCTCCGCTGATTGAGCTTTTTTCTTTTGTTTTTTCTCCTCCTTTCTTCTTATCTCTCCCCGGGTATTCTTCCCCGACATAATCTTTTCCTCGGGTTCGAGACCCGTGGAAAGGCCTGTATGCTTATTTGGTGCACCATGTTTCCTCTTTGCTCCTACTCTCTCTCCCCGCTCTGCCTCTGATAGGCTTTCTTGAACTTCGTCCAGAATTTTCTGCCCTGCCTTAACTACTTGTTGACATTCCTCATCCTTTAAGCACGATCTAATGAGCTTCCACAACAGCATGGTTCCTGCTTTAAGTTTGCCGTTCTCCTGCTCCCCAACTAAATCTCCCCTGAGTTTCTCCCAAGAGGGGATAGTTAAGGACCCTGAGCACGCAAACCACGGTGCTATGTGATCTATCTCTTTCACAAAGCCTTCTAGTGTCTTGGTGGAGATTTTCAAGCCATGCTGCCTCAGGACCGACTATAAGGCGGTCACCACGGAGTGGGAGGCTCCCATGCTATCTTCTTGCCTTTTTTCTAACCTTGCCTGACCTCGTCTGAACACTAGTTAGCAATTCCTCCTGTGGAAACTGTACGCAATCTAAAGAAAAGAACGAGCCCTGTGAAAAGGAACAGAAAGGCTTCTAACGCTGGAGAAAGTTGCAGAGCTGTATTGTCCCGTAGTTCTGAATCCGCCCCGTGTGAAACAGGGGTTTCCTTTCGGTGCCTGGTGATGATATAGTCCCGGGTATCGGCGCCACTTGTCCTTGTAACGTTTTGCCAGCAAAACACACTTGGACAACCAGATCCTTCTACGGCAAAGCTTTATTGCTCACTTATCAGGAAGACCCCAAATCCGGAAAATGGAGCTGCTTAAATACCCCTCTGTGTGACATGTCAGCTCCTGATTAGCTGCTCACTCATCACCCCACTACTACGCCCCAGGATGGGCAGTGACTTGGCACGAATTTACTCCAGCACCTGTGCACATTGCTTGTTTACTAGTTAGGCACTGAGGAAGCCAGCGCCATCTTGTAATGGTGACTGTGCACGGCTTCCCACACCATGAGTCCTAAAGCCATTTGTTGTTCCTTCTGCATGGCCCTTGACACAAAGTCTACTTTGAATCTCTTGATACATGTAACAAAACCTTTTTATAATTGGTTCTGTGCTTATGCCCCTGTGGTTCTCTGGGTTCTGACTGTCAGTACTACACAAGCCCAGGAGAGTATAGCCTGCTGCTTTACAGCTATACTTACTTAGATCTGAATCCATGATCCAGCGTGTGTCATTGGGCTATTTTGTGTCTCTGTACTTGGGGCCTCATGCCTGTGTAGCAAACACAGTATCATCTGAGCCATCTCCCCAGCCTAAGAAATTATTCAAGTAAAAATAAGTTATTTAAAGTGCACTTAGGTATTGTTTTAAAAATGTTTAATTAGTGTGCAGTTTTATCTGAGTCTGTTTTTGTGTTGTGAGTTCATTAACTGTATTTTTATTGAGGAATTAATGTTCTAGTACTGTTTGGGTGTTAAACACTGTGTTCATAATTTCTAAGTGCTTAAGAGAAGAAGAACACAAACAGCTGTAGATGTGGAAGGGAGCACTGGTCTGGGAAGGAGAGGTCTTTGTGGACAGTGACAAAGCCAAGCAAGTTGTTTTTGTTTGTTTTCTTTTGTTTCTTTCTTTTAGTGGGTAGAGATGACTGACTTAGTTTCTCTCCATAGCTTTTTTTAGAAGGTCTATTTTTATTTTATGTGTATGAGTATTTTGCCTGCATGTATGTTTGCATACCACTGTGTGTGCCTGGTGCCTGTAGAGGCCAGAAGTGGACACTCATCCCCTGGGACTGAAGTTTCATATGCTTGTGAGCCAACAAGGGGGTGCTGGGATTCAAACCTGGGTCCTTTGGTGGAGTTGCCGTGGATATGAACCTCTGAGCCTTCTCTGAAGCCATGCAGGTTGTTTCTTACAGCAGAGTGTTGCTGTTCCTCCCTGCTGTTTTCCAACCAAAAATAAGAAACTAGCTAAGAGGAGGAGGCTGCAGTGGGGGTAAGGAAGGAGAGCTCCTGCAAGCTTGGAAACCTGAAAACCATTGTTCTTCGTGTTCAGATTTTCCCATGACATCCGAGTTTTAAATGTTGGCAGCTCCTGTTTTTGAAAACTGAATAGTGGAGGCAGAGAAGCAGAGCATGTCTATGGTGCTGTGGGGCTGGGACTGTTGCTCATTAGAGAGCCTGCCTGACATGCACATGGCCCTGAGTTCATTTCCAGTACTGCAAACAAACCAGCAAATGGGTGGATGATAACTTATAGTGCTTAAGTCTTCATCTGACATTATAGTTTCTGGCCCTTAAATAAATAAATAAAATAAATAAATAAAATAAATAAATAAATCCACCCACCTGTTTGTTTATTCTTGTTTTTTGTTTTTTTTTAAGACAGAGATTCTTTGTATAACAGCCCTGGTTGTCCTGAAATTCACTTTGTAGATCAGGCTAGCCTGGAACTCACAGAAACTTGCCTGCCTCTGCCTCCTGAGTACCAGGATTAAAGTCATGTACCACCACTGCCTGGCTAATAGCCTTTACTATTTTTAAATTACAATTTATTTAGTGTGTGAGAAAGAGATGATGTATGTGGAGGTGACCTGTTCAAGTCAGTTTTCTCGTCACGTCTACCATGTGAGTCCCAGGGATTCAACTCTGGCTGTCAGACTTGGTGACATGAGCATATTTACCCACTGAGCCATCTTTTTGTCCCAAGATTGCAGATTGACTTTTGCTTTTCTTTGCAGCAGTAGATCAGCAGAGGTGGCACTGTGAGGGAGAGAGTCTTGGGCTAAAGTTCAGAAGCACAGCTTTAATTTAGTGGTCCTTCTCTCTTCTGGTGAGTTCCCCCAACCCCGGACTGACTCCATCTTTGATTTGCTCTTTCAGTTTATGGTGGAGCAAGTGGAGGTGGCGACTAGGACAAGCCCGTGCAGAGCACGCTCTCCATGCAGTGGCTGTGAAGCACAGGGCCCTGAGCCTCCAGCTGCAGGTTTGTCTGGCATAGTCAGGACCATGTAGTTAGCAGGAAGTCTTCTCTCTGCTGCTGCTTGTTGGGAGTGCAGCCAGGGGGTCTGGGACTGTGGGGTGAGAGAGCAGTGCAGAAGGTGAGGCTGTGTGGGTACATGTTGCTGTAAGGGATATGAACTTGTTTCCCATGCCATTTCCATGCTAATTTCCATTCGGTTTCACTAAATTCATTATAAACTGTCAGAAGTATGTTCTTATTTCATTATTCTTTCTCTGTAGCAAACTAGAAAATAATGCAGGTCAAAACCAAGACTGGAAAGAGAACCCTGCAGCTTTGCCCTCACAGGGTGTATGGATTTTGATTTTTCTTTTCTTCTTTAAAAGATTTATTTATGTATTATATATATATATATATATATATATATGTATATATATATGTGTGTGTGTGTATATATATGTATGTATGTATACACACACACACACACACATATATATATATATATATATATGAATGCTTTGTCTTTTTTTTAAAAAAAGATTTATTTATTTGTTTGTTTTTTTCAAGACAGGATTTCTCTGTGTAGCCCTGGCTGTCCTGGAATTCACTCTGTAGACCAGGTTGGCCTCAAACTCAGAAATCCGCCTGCCTCTGCCTCCCAAGTGCTGGGATTAAAGGTGTATGCTACCATGCCGGGCTGCAAATTACTTTTTACAACTTCTCTCTTATTTTGTGTATACTTGTAACTTCTTCCTCCCCCTTCCCTCCAATTTGTTTTGTTTGAGGCAGAATCTCATATAGCCCAGGCTATCCTCATGCTCACTGTGTGGCTTTGAATGATGTTGATGTTGAATTAGATGTTGAATTCCTGATGTGGTCTTTTCAGGGTTGGCTTCGATGGCAAGAACAGCTTCTAATTAGCCAGCGAGATAGGAGGAAGGAGGCCACTGCTGTGCAACATTATCAGCACTGGCAGAAGCAGAGATCTATGAAGGCTTGGCTTAAATACCTCCAAATCTGCAGGGTGAAGAGATGGCAGAATGGTGAGTCAGAAGCCTAGGCTCCCAAGCCAGACCTGAGCAGATGGCTCTCCCCACTGTCTGTGATCCTTCAGGAAGAGGAAACAGAAGATATTACACTGCAATTGTGATGACAAGAAAGTTAGAAGAAAAGTACACCATCTTTGGTTCTCATTTATTTCCTTTTGGCTTTTCTTTTTCCTCTCCTCTCCTCTCCTCTCCTCTTTCTCTCTCTCTCTCTCTCTCTCTCTCTCTCTCTCTCTCTCTCTCTCTCTCTCTCTTTCTCTCTCTCTCTCTCTTTCTTTTTCTTCTTTTTCTTCTGTTTCTTTTCCTTTTTCTTTCTGAGGAATTTATTTATCGTCTACATATGAGTGTCCTGTCTTCATGCACCAGAAAAGGGAACCAAATCCCATTGCAGAACATTGTGAGCCACCATGTGGGTGCTGGGAATTGAACTCGGGTCATCTGGAAGAGCAGTGAGTGCTCTTAACCCCTGAGCCATCTCTCCAGTCCCCCATTTTGGTTTTTATTAACATGCCTAACTGTTAGTTGGAAGGCAGCTTGTTTCTGGATAGATCACGCCAGGCTAGCACAATCTCACAAGAAGAGTTTTTTTAATTGAATAGGGGTGAGGATGGGGGGAAGAGAAGCGAGGAAGAGAAGAAAGAGAAGAAGGGGTGAAGGGTTGGTGTCTCTGTCTTTTATTTTAACTGTGTTGTAATGAATGATGCACACCATCCTGCACCACTCCACATAGTTGAGGTGTTTGCCTGGAGTGTTTGGCAGTTGCCATAGGGTTGATCGCCTAGGGTTGATGTCATTTGCTGGATTTGGAGACTGACTGTAAACCACTTCTGATGCTGACACTAACTTTAATTCAGATTGTGTTAATGTATTGTGATTACTACATACATTTTACTTCAAATGGGGCTGTCCCTAATGTGATGGGTATGTTATTTATAGTTTTCTTTTTTAATTGTGCTTGTTTTTACATTGAATTATATCTTTGTCAAAAATACTAGTTTTAGAGCCCGGCAGTGGTTGGTGCACACCTTTAATCCCAGCACTTGGGAGGCAGAGGCAGGCGGATTTCTGAGTTTGAGGCCAGCCTGGTCTACAGAGTGAGTTCCAGGACAGCCAGGGCTACACAGAGAAATCCTGTCCCGAAAAACCAAAACAAACAAACAAAAGATAGCTTTAGTGATTATCTGTATATTTAGAATGACTTGTTTTTTTGGACTTAATAATACAATATATTTATTAGTCTCCCTTCTGTCAGACTCTGAGCCAGCCACTTACTTTCCCAGGCTTACGGAGAAAGTACAGAAAGAAGAACATACAAGGTAGAAGAGACATGGGAGGAAGGACTGTGGAAGGCAGAGGTGGAAATATCTGCTTCATAGATTGAAGCAGATGAGAAAAGTCACCATTAGGCAAAAGAGTCCCATGGCTTCTGAGGGGGCAAAGCTCAGAATCACATAGGAGATGAGCTGGTACTTTGGAGAAGGGTTCCTGGTATAACCAGTCATGAAACTCCCCAAACAGTTCCAATTCAGCCACCCCAACTCTGGCATCCAAGCCCTAATGAACTCAGCTGTAGTGCTGATGTCCCTTGAAGTGGCAGGGGCTTGGAAGCTGTAGCTCGGGGCAGTGAGCATGGGATGTGAGACTGCCAAGCCAAGGTTCTGCAGCCCTAGAGCTAGAGATGAACTTTGTAGCTGAGCTCAGGAGTGGGTGGAGGTGAACCTGGAGCACACCTACATTGTCAGGGGTGAGGAGCTGAGGAAGGGGAGCCGCTGCAAGCAAAGACAAGACAGATGAGTTTTGTATTTGTTTTTTGTTTTGAGATAGGATATTATCATGTAGTGCTGACTGGACTCACTATATGGTCCTTACTGGCCTTGAGCTCACAGAAATGTGCCTGCCTTTGCCTTCCCAGAGCTGAGATTGAAGGTGTATACCACCATGCCTGATGCTGTCACGTGCTTACTTTTACTTACTAGAAGCCTCACCCTTGGGGAGAAAATTTTGGCTTTTGTTTTTCAAGACAGGATTTCTTTGTATAGCCCTGCCTGTCCTAGAACTCACTTTGTAGACCAGGCTGGTCTTGCACTCACAGAGATCAGCCTGCCTCTGCCTCCTGAGTGCTAGGATTGAAGGTGTGTGCCACTACTGGCTGGCCAATGAGATTTTTTGTTGTTGTTGCACATTCCTTTTTTGGTTTGGTTTCTGTTGCTGTGATGACGCTATGACCAAACAAACTGGAAGAAAGAATTTATTTGGTTTATAGGTTACAGTCTATTATTGAGGGAAGTCAAGCAGGGACCTGGAGGTTGTAACTAAAGCAGAGACCATGCAGGAGTGCTGTTTCCTGGCCTGACTCCTTCCCTCTGTCTCAGTTACCATTCTTCTAAGGCTCAGACCCATCTGCCCAGGGATAGCATCACCCATGATGCAGTGTGCCCTCTTATATCAATCAGTTACTAACTTAAAAAAATGCCTCTCAGACATGTCACAGTTCAATTTGATGGAGACAATCAACTAATTTCCTCTTCCCAGATGTGTGAACTTGACAACTAGTATTAGCCATCACCCTTCCTGAAAATTACAGACCTGTTTTCTTGGAGAGAGAATAACTCAAGAAGTCCCAATATCCTTCTAGTATCTAGACAACTCTTTTATGTTGTGGTGTTTGGGGTTGAACCGAAGGAGTTTCACATTCTCTAAGCACACACTATCACTGGACTACACTGTTAACTTAAGACCTTTCATAAGGATTCTTTGTGGGAACGCTCTTGAATCCTGCTCACTCCAGTAAGTAGGGTCCAACCTCTGTCACCTCTCCCTGCTTGGGGAGCAGCGCCCAAGAGTTATTTCTCTGTTGCAGAGATGGCTGTACAATTCCACCGTGCTACTGTGCTCCAGATACATTTCTGTGACTGGCAGTGGGCCTGGGAGTGGAGACAGAGCTTGTCTGCCCACCAGGCCTTGGTGGTGAAGCTGGCCGGGAAGATGGTCCTGCGGAGGGCCTTTGCACACTGGAAGCACTGTATCCTTCTTTGTACTGGAATGTCCATCTCCCCAGGGTGTCCCTAGTGTGAGGAGCTGGATGCCTTAGACACCCATCCTTACATTGTTCTTCAGGTCATGACTCATGCTCTATTTCAGCTTAATTTCTTGTGTTTGGTGAGCTAGGTAGGTTTCTATTTCTGTGATAAACACCATGACCAACAGCATCTTGGAGAGATGCTGACAGTTTCTACTCTATCATTAAGGGGCATCAGGATAGGAACTCAAGGCAGGAACTGAAGCAGAGGAACGATCATCCCTGGTTTGTTCTCCAAGGCTTGTTCAGCCTGCTCTTTAAACAACCCAGGACCACCTGCCCAGTGGTGGGACCACTTGTAGTGGACTGGGCCCTCCCACCTGAGTCTTTATCAAGAAAGTGTCCCACAGACTTATCTGCAGGCCAGTCAGATGGAAGCAATTTCTCAGTTGAGAGTCCCTCTTTCTAAATAATTCTGGCTGTGTCAAACTTTGAAAAAAAACTAATGAACACATGAGGGAAACTCAAAGCCTCACAGCAGTCATTGTCCAGTGGGGGAACCGCTATGAAAGTGGGTCTTGACAGTATGGTGTGATTGTGCTATGGAAGGTTTGTCTGAGAACCATCCTGTGTGCCCATATCTCAGGAACAAGGAGGCAGAAGCATCTTAAATGCAAGGCTAGCATGACCGCACCATCCAGACCCTAGCTCCAGACCCTAGCTCAGACTTTTTTGTTTTAAATAAAAGTTTTTGGCATCCTAGGAAGTTCAGGCAAGGAAGAAGCATCGGAGCTCAGTGTCAGTCCTAGGTGACTGCAGGTTCTTCTGGCAGAGACTGGGTATTCATACAGGGTTATTGATGAACTACTAATGTTCAAGAATATGCAATAAGGGCTGGAGAGATGGCTCAGCAGTTAAGAGCACTGGCTGCTTTTTCAGAGGACCCCGGTTCAATTCCTAGCTCACATCTGTCTGTAGCTCCAGTTCCAGGACTTGTAATACCCCCACAGAGACATACATGCAGTCAAAACACCAATGAATATAAAAATAAGTTATATATTTAAAAACTTTAATGTGGTGGCCTGGTGGCACATGCCTCGAGTCTCAGCACTCAGGGCAGACGCAGACAAATCTCTTTGAGTTTGAGGTCTGCCTTGTCTAATAATGAGTTCCAGGCCAGCCAAGGCTATGTAGTGAGACCCTGTCTCAAAAAAAAACAAAAAGTGTTGAGTGTTACTCGGGGAGAGTCAGGATGGGCTAGGGGCTTTCATCCCCTTTGTGCCCCACTCAGGGATTTACTCTTTATCGTGATGAGCTCAGGGCTTCAGACGAGTTCATAAGAATCAGTGCACTGAAATTTGTGCTTTAGAAAAGATGTTTCTAGGGCCAGTGAGATAGCTTGCTGCCAAGTCTGATGACCTGAGTTTGAGCCTTGGAACCTACTTGATAGAAGGAAGAACAGACTCCTGCAAGTTGTCCTCTGACCTTCACCACGGCACATACATACACACAAATAGAGATGCATGTAATACAGAGAATTATTTTAAAAGAGAAGATAGATGGCCCTAGAGACTTGCCCAGAAAGCCCATCTGTGTGTAGTCACATAAGGGCTTGGTGCTGAATGAGGATTGTGGGAGGAGAAAAGATCTGCAAACCCAAGCTTTTAGCTCAGCCATCTGACTGGATTGTGGTACCAGACAATGCAAGTTCTGCTTGCTAGATGATGGTTCCAAATGCTTATAGAAAGTAATAGCAAGTAACCTCAGGTCCTTTTTGCCTTACATAAAATGGGCATGACCTGGCTCTGATAGAACTTCCCTGGGTCACTAAGAGAAGACAGGTGACTGTTGGCCCGCTTAGCAGGCCTGTTATACTTAGAGGCATGCCCCTAGGTGGCCCACAGGAAGTATATATTGTGTAGGAACCTTGTTAGACTGGAGGCCTTAACTTCCTGGCAGACATGCTGCTACAGGCAGAAGAGGCTGCCCAGCGTGAGGCAGCAGCTGAACACCGCCAACACTACCTGCTGGTAAGAGTACCAGAGCCTGAGGCAGCTGCGGAGGCATGCGCTCAGGGCTCCTGCGCCATAGCCCCTGAGTGGAGCCAGTTCTCAGTTAGCTGTAGTCTGTGCTTGCATTTTGAAGCTGAGAAAGTAATGAGTAAAGTCAGAGATTTGGAGTTGAAAGGGAACCTGAAAGGGAAACTGACTCTGGGTCTTTACACAGTGGACCACTTTTGAGTGGCAGAGATCAAAGTCTTGATCCTAAACCTAAGTCAAGGTCTGGGGAGTTGGTTCTAGTTTTGTGGGCTGCCCCTCCCATAGGAGCTGGTCTTCAGGGGCTTTTAGGAACCCCTGGTGCTCCACAGAACACAGTGTGAAAACCCTTAGCTCTGTCTAACCTCTTCTCTCTGGCACTTTGCTTATATAGTATATATGCAATTGGTGACAGAGTTGGGAATGTGGCCCCAAGGATTCCGTCCTAGTGTCTTTTTCTCTTGAAAACAGGTTGGTTTTCCCATGTAAGTTAATACAAGGAATACAGTCCTCAGGAGACAGGAACAGACACCCATCTTGCAAATAATTGTAGATTCTGACAAGTTGACAATGAGTACCAATCATCACAGATTTACCTGAGATCATTCTGGCAAACCGCTTTTATAATTACGTAAATGTATTACATTACATTAACTCTTAGGTGGTTCCCAAGTCTGGGATTAGAGGCATGTATCACCATGCCGAGCCAACATTCAACCTCTTAGAATTCTTTTTCATATGGGTCAAGGGAAATCCCCCAGTTTGAGGCAACGCTGTGTTTTTTGTGTGAAGCCAGTGTTACTGAGCCTGCTGGGTAAGCTAGTTTCTATTAGGAACTTGGCAGCAGAACTGCAGAGAACTGGAGCGGTCCTGAACCACAGTGGCTTCCAGTGGTGCTTTCCTGTTCATACTTCTACAGATCCTAATGCACCTTTATAACCCTCTTGTCATGTCTCTGGGTAGTATTCTTGCTTTAGAGCCTTCAAAGACAACGTGACCCAGGCCCGACTACAGCAAACAAGAAAGAAGCTTGCTCAGCAGCTGCGTGACACTACAGTAAGACTCTCCTGGCCCCAACCCCAGACAGGGCTCTGCTGTATGGGTAGCTCTGGTGGCCTCAAGCTCACTGTATAGTCTGGGCTGGTCTAGAATTCACAGTCCTCCTGAGTCCTGAAATTACAGGTATACTGTGCACAGTACTTCATTTCCTTTAGACTCCATAATCATACTGCCCGTTTCTACTGTTAGTCTGTACCTGCTGATAGAGAAATTTGTTTTAGCCTCTTTAGTGCTCCCTACCCACCCCGTCCTACTCCAGTTTGCTCAGAAAACCAGGGCCTGATTTGGATGTTAGGGACTGGCTTTTCTCCTGACCTAGGGTATTGTTAGACAGTACAGACCCCACGGAGTCCTATGCCTGAAAGGCTGTTGGTATGTTTCCCCCATAGGCAGTTCTCCTCAATAGTTGGTTGATCAGGGGCAACAATTCTCTTCATTGGTTTTATTTCTGAGTGTAGATTTTTTTAAAAAATGATTAAGCACATGATCTACATACTATGTAGCCTCAACATTCATTAGTATTTTGCTTCAAAAATTTCCCTAAATGACTTCAAAGTAAATTATAAACTCCTAAACACTTTGGTACGCATCACCCCCAAACAAGCAGTTTTACATCGCAGGGCCATCCAGGCCATTTTCGGATTTTCACAGTTGTCCTTGAAAACATCTTCTCAAGCAGTGTTACACTTCATTGTTATTGCTCCTTTGTTATTTGTTATTCCTCTCTCTTCTCATCGGGATAAACTCAGTTTTCTTCCTGTAGTTGCTTCACAGGTTCTGGAACCTCTGGCAGTGTCGAATTGAGCAGAGGGAGGAGAGGGTACAACCCCCCTCACTGCATGCAGCCCTGAGCTACTACAGGTAGGAGCTGGCTTCAGCCTTGGCCTTTCTAGGGACACCTGGTTAGTTTGATGCACGGTTGTCCAAGAGCAATTACTCTGGCCTGATAGTGCCCGACTCAGAAAGGTCTTTTAGCCAGATGTTGACAGTGCCCTTAACCCCAGTCCTCTGGTCTGCATAGCGTGTTCCAGAATAGCCAGGGATGCACAGTGATGCCTGTGTGGATATTTCCTGGCACCTTCTCTGTGTACATATCAACTATACTCTGATATGTTTGCACAGGACTGGAAATTACACCTGTAATTTCAGGACTCAGGAGGACTGTGAATTCTAGACCAGCCCAGACTATACAGTGAGCTTGAGGCCACCGGAGCTACCCATACAGCAGAGCCCTGTCTGGGGTTGGTCACCAGGTTAATCTGCAGTTACTGGTCCAGTTTTGGAGCTTTTGTTTGTTTGTTTGTTTTGGTTTGTTTTGGTTTTTTGAGACAGGGTTTCTCTGTGTAGCCTTGGCTGTCCTGGAACTCACTTTGTAGACCAGGCTGGCCTCGAACTCAGAAATCCACCTGCCTTTGCCTCCCGAGTGCTGGGATTAAAGGCATGTGCCACCACGTCCGGTGGAGCTTTTTATTTCTTTATGTATGATTGATTGTTCTAGGGATCCAGTAGGTGTTCTCCCACACGCCACCTCCCCAGCCTCAGAGCACATTTTTAATGAGTCAGCAAGAATCCTAGTAGTAGTTCTCAGATCCCACAGAGTGACGAGCAGCCATCGGTAACTCCTGTTCCAGAGAACCCGATGCCCTCTATGGACATATACACATGGTACACACATACATGCAGGCAAACATTTAGACGTATACAATTGAAAAAGAAAGAACAATTCAATTCAGAGTTGTCAAGGTATGTCCCTATTTTAAATCCTGGTTTACAAAATCAAGCATGTTATCTTCACATCTGGTATCATTATATGGAAGTGAGATCAGCCCTGGGGTTTGGCCATAACTCCAGGAAGTTTGAAGATTTCTGTCTTAAATCCCAGACATACTGTGCTTGGTGCTCTACTGAAGTTTCCAAATGAGTCATCAAGGGCTGGAGTGTAGCTTAACCGTAGGCCACCTGCTTAGCACATGTGCTCTGTAAAAACACCAACCAACCAACCAACCAACCAACCAACCAACCAACCAACTACCAGCCAGCCAGCCAACCAGCCAACCAGACTCCAAGAAAATGCTGGAAGTTTAAAGCCAGCTAAAACCTAAGTTCAAGAGTTGGTGGTTTCAGGTCAGATAGTATGTTCTTCACTTTCTTCTCTTCGAGGATGAAACTAGTAAGTCCACACGGTGCACTGAACCCCCAAGAAGTAACTGTACCCAGATACGACTGCTTAAAAACACAGTAAAATCTTATGAGCTTGAAACCTGGCAGTATTGATCTGCAGTTCTTTGTTTTTTTGTGTTTTGTTCCAGGGTGACAGTCCTACACAAGTGTGTCAGGGTGTGGCTACGGTATGTGCACAAGAGACGATGCCAGCAGGTATGGAGCACAGTGGGGCAGACAGCTTAGCTGTCTACTAGTGGCGTTCACTGGCTTTGGGAAGATGTGTGGGGAAGGCCTGTGCAGTGGGTCTGGTTCTGGTCTGGAGGGTGCTAGGAAAGCACTGGAGTCTCCCTCAGCCCTTGCTGGGTCAGATCATGCACAACCCCTGCCCCTCTCCCTCCTCTCTAATGCCCCAAAATGCTGGGATTGTGTGAGTATGTCAACATGCCTGGCCCCCACACAAGAGAGACTTACTACACACCGGCTTTGCCTTAGACCCTGTGCCTATGTTGATGTGCTATGACACAAAAAAGAACTCCTGTGCTCCCAGCCCCAGGGTGGCAGGGAAGTGTGACAAGCAGGTCACTTTTGACAGTTGTCATGGGTGTCTGGAATGCTTAATGAAGGTTTCTGTGTGTGCATGTGTGCAGGTATGTGTGTGTATGTGTGCGTGCATGTGTATGTGTGTGTAATGTCTACAAGTGTCCACAGAGGCCACTTAGAGCTGGTGTTGAGTTGCTTGATGTGAATGCTAAGAACCAAGCTGACGTTCTCTGGAAGAGCAGAAATCACTCTTTACTGTTGAGTCGTCTCTTTAGCCCCTAAGGGTATTGATACCAGAGTGAAATTTAATAGGGATATCAGTTCACTTGATGATACCTTCATGAAAAGTGCCCGTGTTTGGCCGTCTTTGGCAGTAAGAGGAAGATACAAACTAAACTTCCCTCAGTTATTTTGGCACTGCTCTCTTTGCTACATCGATGTTGTCTGCTGCTACAGTCTGGTGGACATCTGGGCTAGCTCTTCACAGCCGTGGAATAGAGTGGGAGTTTGGAGCTAGGTAGACTCTGCCTAAGCTGTCTCTCCCAGACCGCCCTTCATAGCTCCCCTCTGCCACTCCGCTGCTAGTCACTCCTAAGTGTTCTGAGTGTGTCTGCCCCTTGCTGTCCCTGTAGCTCTGTAGCTCATGGCCTTGTCAGCATAGGGGCTTCCTCCACTCTTGCCACTGCCTGTGTGATTAATCAGAACATTAACATACAGTTGTGTGCTGATTTTTCAGTTAGGCTGTAGCTGCTGTTTCATTTGTTTGTTTGTTTCTGAAACAGGGTTTTTCTGAGTAGTCCTGGCTGTCCTCTAACTCAATCTGTAGATCAGTCCACCTGCTTCTGCCTCTCCAGTGCTGGGATTAAAGGCATGCACCAACACTGCCCAGCTTCTGCAGGGATGTTTAAAGTTCCCATTTTTGGTGATTTGAATATACTGGAGAACATCCCCAAGGGCTGAGTTTAAGGAGGGCAGAATCACACCTGCCTAGCCTGGTGCTAGTCTGCCATGCCTGCCATAGCCCAGAGCAGTGCTCAGCTGAGGTGCTGATTCATTTGCATGGGTAGCTGTCCTTGACCACATCACAGTGTTTCAGGTTGGCTATCTGGAAGTTGGGTGTGATGGCACATACCTGTAATACCAGCACCCAAGAGACACTGGTATTGCTGCAAGTTCAAGGCCAGTCTGAATAGTGAGGTTCAGACCAATTTGGGCTGCATTGTGAGACTACCTCAAAAAAAGGAACCAGGTGTACGGGTTCATATCCACCATCTTAGCACTCAGGAGGTAGAGACAGAAGATAAGAAGTTCAAGGTTGTCTTCAGATGCACAGCAGGTTCCAGGCCTGCCCGGGCTACACAATACCTTGTCTCATACAAAACAAAAAACAAAAATGTAGTTTGAAAAAGGGAGCTTGCCTGCCTATCATTTTAGTGCTTGTGATGTGGAGACATGAGGATCAGTAAGTAGTTCAAGGTTATTCTTGGCTGTTTAGTGAGTGTTGGCCATCCTAGGCTACATAAGTCCCTGTTTCGAGAAAACAAACCAGGCCATCATCGGCACACTTCCCTGTTCACCTCTGACTCTGAGAATCTGTTGCTATCCGCCACCATGGTGAACTTCACAGTAGATCAGATCCGTGCTATCATGGACAGGAAAGCCAACATCCGGAACATGTCAGTCATCTCCATGTAGACCACGGCAAATCCACGCTGAACGACTCCCTTGTGTGCAAGGCTGGCATCATTGCCTCTGCCCGGGAGACACGCTTCACTGACATGCGCAAAGATGAGCAGGCACACTGCATCACAATCAAGTCCACCGCCATCTCCCTCTTCTATGAGCTCTCTGAGAACGACCTGAACCTCATTAAGTAGAGCAAGGATGGCTTGGGCTTCCTCATCAACCTTATCAACTCTCCAGGCCATGTGGACTTCTCTTCAGAGGTGACAGCTGCCTTGCGTGTCACCAGTGGAGCTCTGGTGGTGGTGGACTGTGTGTCTGGCATGTGTGTGCAGACAGAAACGGTGCTGCGCCAGGCCGTCGCTGAGCACATCAAGCCCGCATCAAGCCCATGCCGATGATGAACAAGATGGACCAGGCCCTGCTAGAGCTGCAGCTGGAACCCGAGGAGCTCTACCAGACCTTCCAGCACATTGTGGAGAATGTCAACATCATCATCTCCACCTACGGTGAGGGTGAGAGTGGGCCCATGGGCAATATCATGATTGACCCCATCCTGGGCACCGTAGGCTTTGGTTCTGGCCTGCATGGCTGGGCCTTCACCCTGAAGCAGTTTGTGGAGATGTTCGTGGCCAAGTTTGCAGCCAAGGGCAGGGCCAGCTGGGCGTAGCCAAGCGTGCCAAGAAAGTAGAGGACATGATGAAGAAGCTGTGGGGAGACCGGTACTTTGATCTGACCTCATGGAGCCTATCCGGTGGAGATCCAGTGTCCTGAGCAAGTGGTGGGTGGCATCTACGGTGTCCTGAACAGGAAGTGTGGCCATGTGTCCCAGGTGGCCGGTACCCCCATGTTTGTGGTCAAGGCATACCTGCCTCTCAATGAGTCCTTTGGCTTCATTGCTGATCTGCGATCCAACACTGGTGGCCAGGCCTTCCCCCAGTGCGTGTTTGACCACTGGCAGATCCTGCCTGGGGATCCTTTTGACAACAGCAGTCACCCCAGGCAAGTGGTAGCTGAGACCTGTAAGCACAAGGGCCTGAAAACGGGCATCCCAGCGCTGGACAACTTCCTGGACAAACTGTAGGCAGCCTGATACTGCCACACGTTGCACAGTGCCCGCCCATCAGAAGACACCTTGAGACTGTCTCCACAGTGCTCCTCTGGAGACTGCTGGGGCCACCCTGACATCACTCAGCACTCACTTGCTACCAATTCTATTTATTTCGGAATTATAAGGCAGCTGGAATCTCTCTGCAGGCTGGACTGGCAGGCCATGGGGTGGGTGGGACATGGCTCTTAACATTTTCAGAGGGAAACAGGAAGATGTCCAAAAGTCTAAATAAATGCATTCAGAGGTTTATGAGGTCTATGGCTAAGTGGAGTTCCCCCAGAGGGGGAGGTGGGGTAAGTGCCTCCAGGAAGGCAGGCAGCCTGCCTTAGACTTGCAACCTGGCTATGGGAATCATTGGAGTAATAAACTACAGTGGTTGATCTGCAAAAAAGAAAGAAAAGAAAACAAACCAAAAGAAAAAGAGTTTCCATGATGTCCAGGATGGTGCGGGTGGGAAGGGCTAGCTCAGGTCAGAAGGGCTAGCTCAGGTCTCTCTTACCCTGTTCTAACTCAGTCTGCTTCTGGAGGAGAAAAAAGTCAAAGAGCAGCAGGAGCTTGCCCTGGCCACTACTCTGTAAAAGCTTTTTGCTAAAAACACCTTAAATATCACCTGTCCACGAAGCTATCTCGGGAGCACTTCTTTCTGTTTTAGGGAAACAAAAGGTTATTCATTGTGAGTTTCTTTTTAAAGTTAATGTAACCTGGCGCGGTGGCACATTTTTAATCCCAGCAGAGGCAGGCAGATCTCTGAGTTTGAGGCTAGTCTGGTCTACAGAATGATTTTTGGATAGCCAGGGCTAGACAGAGAAACTCTATCTTAAAAAACAAAAACAGACAAAAAGTATAATGGCCACCAGTGTTGTCTGCTTGTAATTCCAGTGCTTCAGACCTGAGGGGGATGATCATGAGTTTCATGCCAGTCTGAGCTACATACAGTGATTTTTGGGTCAGCCTGGTTCACAGAGTGAGTTCTAGGACAGTGAGGACTATAGAGAGAGACTCTGTCTCAAACAAACAAACAACAAACAAACAAACAAGCAAAAGTAACATGTAGAATGGTAAAATATCGACTTGTTACTGAATTGGGAAGATAAGTTTGTGAGTTCATTAGACTTTTTAAGATTTATTTTACTTATGTGTACGCATGTCTGTGCACATAAGTGCAGTTCTTACAGAGGTCAGAAGAGGGTGTTGGATCCTCTAGAACTGGAGTTAAAGACAGTTGTGAGCCACCATGAGAGTCCTGAGTACTGAATCTGAGTCCTGTAGGAACAAGAATGCAGTTAACCACTGAGCCATCCCTCTACCACCCCTCAGCACCCAGAGTCATTTTTGTTGGCTTTAAAACAAAACAAAACAAAACTATTTTATTGAATTCTTATGTCTCTACCTCTTTTCCAACCCTTGCTCCACCGTAAACCTTTACAACCCCCAACACTAGGTAAGAGAGAAAGAAGGCCAGAGGGAAAGGGGGGTCGAAAACCTCTGTAAGCTACTTCCTGCCGATCAGGGGTCAGGGGGTTTCCTTGGGGCCAGTCCAATCTTTGTTATCAAAATATCCAGCAAACCAGCCATAGCAAACACAGCCTCGGGAACCAGCAGGGACTAGCAGCAGCAGGCCATCTCCAGAATCCCAAGTCTGCAGCTGGCTACTGTGAAAGGAAAACCATCATCACTTGCTGTGAAGTAGCCTCTTACCTCACGCCTGGGGTTAAAACAAAAACATACTTATAGAACATATCTGGGTTTTTTAAGAAACGAAAATTCTCACTGCACATTTTTAAAAAAAAAAATTATTTTTAGGGGCATAGAGAGATGACTCAGCAGTTAAGAGCACTGCCTGCTCTCTTCTAGAGGACTTGAGTTCAATTCCCAGCAACCACATGGTGCTCACAACCATCTGTAACAGAATCTGATGCCCTCTTCTGTGTCTGAAGACAGCTACAGTGTACTCATATACAATAAATAAATAAATAAATAAATAAGTCTTTTTTAAAATTTATTTTTAGTTATGTGCATGTCTATTCTGCATATCTATGCAGAATCTGTGCAGTGTCTGAGTAAGCCCAAAGAGGACCTGAAATTACAGGACTGTGAGTGGCCTGACCTGGGTGTTGACAACTGTCCACAGAGTTCAAAAGAAGGCATAGGGCCTGCTGGGATTGGAGTTTCAGATGGCTCAGAACCTGCCTGCCTGTCTGTCTATATGTCTGAGACAGGGTCTCATTGTACAGCCATGGTTGGACTGGCTTCAATTATGTAGACTAGGCTGGCCTGATGTGTGTAGACTAGTTTGGCCTTTAGACTCAGCAGAGATTGACCTGCCTCTGCCACTAGAGTGCTAGAATCAAACATGTATGTCACCAAACCCAGCTTCAGTTAAATACATAGGCGCACACACACACACACACACACACACACACATTCTTATTCATTTGTGTCTAGAAAAATAACACTGCATACGATTAAAGATGCAAATAGTTTCATGTTTCACATTGCTTTTGTTGTTTGGTTTGTTGGTTTTGTTTTGTTGTAAAGACGTATTTAATGTATATGAGTACACTGTCATTTCAGACATACTAGAAGAGGGAGTCAGATCTCACTACATATAGCTGTGAGCTACCATGTGGTTGCTGGGAATTGAACTCAGGACCTCTGAAAGAGCAGCCAGTGTTCGCCACCTCTGAGCTGTCTCTCTAGCCCCTCATGGTAACCTAGTAGCAAACTGGTGAAAATCAAACATAACACTTCATTCTGTTCCTACCTGTATGAGAAGCAGTCTCTCAGAAGAGTGTGCCTCTGAGCGTTCACGGAGGCCTTTTGTTACTTTGTTTCAGTTATTGCGGGCCAGAGCAGATGGTCATTTCCAGCAGCGAGCACTGCCTGCTGCCTTCTACACGTGGTACAGAGGCTGGCTATGGCACCAGCAGAGACGGATCCTGCACACAAGAGCAGTGCATTTCCACAGGTATGCTGTGCAGTTCCCGTGTGTCTGGGACAGGCAGCTCTGATGTAGCTCTGGTGACTTTGGTATGCCTTGGCTTTGTGTTACTGGTTTCCCAGCTCCCAGTCCCTGGTCTTCTGGGTTTTCAGAATGACGGCCTTTTGATCTCATGGAGCAGGAAAAATTATCCTGTACTTTCTCCTGGGACAACTCTTGGCCATCCTTTTTGCAAGTGTTCTCAGAACAGCTTGTGTTTTATGGGTCTGCTCTTCTTTCATGAGCACAATTTCCTGTTAGTGTAATGAGAGCTTTGCTGGAGTCTCACATTGTGCGATTTCCCTAAAATGCTGTGCTCCTGTTCTATAAAACACGGTCTTTTGAAGTCTTAGAATAGCAGTTCTCAACCTGTGGGTTGTGACCTTTTCACAGGGGTCTTAGACCATTTGAAAACACAATATTTACATTATGATTCATAGCAGTAGCAAGATTACAATTATGAAATAGCAGTAGAAAGAATTTTATAATTGGGGGGCGGTCACCACAACATGGGGAACTGTATTAAAGGGTTGTAGCATTAGGAAGACTGAGGACCACTGTCTTAGAACAATGGTCACTCACAGAGTTAAAAAGGTCAAGGAGCCGCAGGGTGGTAAAGTCGGTGGTAAACATCTTCAATCCTAGCACTTAGAAGGCAGAGGCAGTGTGCCCTCTGTGAGTTTGAGGCCAGTGTGAGTTCCAGGTCAGCCAAGTGCTACACAGAAAAACTAAAAACTAAAAACTAAAAATAAGAAATGTCTTTCGTTGGAAATGCTTGGCTTCTAGTCAGCTTTTCTCATTTCTGTGTATTTAGAGGGACATTAGAGAAGCAAGTATTTGTTCTCTGGAGGCAGAAGATGTCTCAGCATCGAGAAAACTGCTTGGCAGAGAGAATGGTGTGTAGTCTTCTTTGAGTGGGTTCCTGGGGGGTGGGGGAGGGGAAATGATCCATTTTATGCACTTGCCCTGGGGTGCTCCTCAGAAAATTATACAACCCTGGTCCACCCTGCCAGGTGCAGGAGCCTGGGAACATCCAGGCATTGATGTCTGTTGTCAGCTCAGTTCACGGGCAGCTGCTGGGGGAGGATCTCTTTTGCTGGTCACAGATTCTCCTCCAGCCTCCGAACTGTTCTCCTTCTGGATTGTTCTGTTTCCTCCCACCCCGCCTCAGGCTATATTGCAGGCAGAGCAGCAGCTTTTACGTAAGTTCTGGTTCGTGTGGCACCAGCAGGCAACAGTGTGTCAGCTGGAGCGACAGCAGCAAGCCATGGCCATTGCCCACCACCACAGCGGACTGCTCAGGAGGGCTTTCTGCATCTGGAGGGAAAGCGCCCAAGGATTTAGGATAGAGTAAGTGGCATTTCTACTCCAGAGCTTCTAACCCCCTCAGGCCAGCTTTGGCAGAAGCTCCAAGTGCCCAGCCATAGTGGTGTGTCAGGTAGGGCTGGTTGTATGTCCTGGAAATTCAGCTTGAATGAAGGACCTTGGAATCTGTCATTGGACTCAGATGCTCTGAAACTCAGCTCCACCTTGCTTCCTGACGGGAACCCATGTAGCTAGTGGCAGGGTATAAACTGATGAGCCCATTATCAGGTGGCCGGACACTTACTAGTGGGCAGGCTATGACGGTGTTTATCAGACCACAGGGCTACAATGGAGAGCGCATGCAGCCCACGTGTCTGGTGCAGAGATGTTGAAGCCCCATGAGGTTTCCTGAAATTTTCCTGAATCTCTGTGTCCCTACTTGGGAGAGGCCCAGATCATCAGACAGCTCTTCAGAGAATCCTTCACTCCCTGAGCTCAGTAGTTCTGAGGCCCCTTGTGGTCTGGCCCCTGCTGAGCTTCTCCTGTTTCTCCACAGGAGGATGGGCAGGGCACAGGCTGCACACTTCCACTCTGCACGGCTCCTGAGTTGGGCCTGGAGCATGTGGAGGGAGGTAAGGCTTTGGCATGGGCACAGCCTAAGTGTGGCTTTTGGACAGGTAGGGCTGTTTGTCCACATGACTCAGACAGATGGGTTCCTCCATATGCCTCTGGTCAAGGGCAACTGTGAGGCAGTGATAACTATGTGTGGGGCTGGTATCATCTGAACTTACTGAAGGTAAAGTTCCTGTCTGGCCGCTCACAGAAACTCTACAAAGGGTGTAATGTTGAAGCCAGTACCTGTCCAGCACATCCCGTCCGGCACTTGCTCATTTGACACCCACCAACTTCTATAGGTTTATATTTATAGATGAGATTGAGGCTCAATTGGTATATTCTCCTTCTGTGAGCTCACAGAATGAAAACCCCAAGACATTGCTGCCGTGAGCCCCTCCTGGCCCTTGGCCCACACTCCCCACTCTTCCCTGTGTACAGTGCCTGGCCCTGAGGCTGGAAGAGCAGCAGAAACTGAAGTGTGCCGCCCTGCACAGCCAGTGCACCCTGCTTCGCAGGGCTCTGCAGAAGTGGCTGGTAGGAGCCAGCTCTTTGTTCCAGGTCTCCTCACTGTGGGGTAGGGGAGGTTTCTGGAAGCGTTTATGTTCCTCCCCAGAGTGATCTGGCAAGGCTCAAAACATCAGGTGTCCCAGAAAGTGCTACCTGGGGTGCCAGCCATCATGGAAATCTGGTTTCTATATAAGAGTTCAGGAGTTGGGCCTTGTGGAACATTATAGTGGAGATAGGTGCTGGTCTTGGAATGGAGACCTTCAGCCTCTTCCCACTCTGACAGCTCTGGCCTGGCAGCCACTGTGGTAAATGCACCTCTGAGGCCTACGTATAGAGGGAGAAGTATGGTCCCAGGGTGGCCTCCAGTCTTCCTCATCTCCCACAGGTTTACCAGTACAGGGTGAGGAGTGTTCTGCAGGAGGTGGCGGCCAGGGAGAGACAGCACAACAGGCAGCTGCTGTGGTGAGTCTTGAGTCCTTTGGATCTCTCAGGCTGAGGAAAGACCTTCCAGAATCAGGTGTGGGTGGGTGGGGCAGTCCTGCCTAAGATGTGCAGAGAATGGCCTCAGTGCCTCCTACTGCTTAAGTGATTCTGGCTTCCCCATGGCAAGCTATGCATCTTCAGGCTCACCTCAGCATGCTCTGATCTGCCCGTGCAGGTAATAGACCCTCATCAGAGGCCCACATAGGAGCGTGTTTGTCATGTTCTGAGCCTTCTTCCCACCATGCTTCACATCTAACCTTCTCTCCTCCTGACGCGCTATTTCATTCCACTCCTGTGTGCAGCCTGCAGCCTCTCTGTCTGCCCCTCTAGGGCCATCTGTAACTCTCATCCACCCCCACTCCTTATGATTCAAGTTTCTGAACTCCTGCTCCCTCTCCCTTTGTATTTGTTTAGCACATGCTGTTCTGGCTGTGTGTAGGCCATGGGTCTTGTGGACTTTAAACAGTCACTCCCCTGAAGTCCTCAGGAAGCACCCTCAGATAGACCAGAATGAGAGAGCAAGTAGGTGCTGGGGTTCATGTGCCTCTTCTCTCACTGTGAATCACCTGAATTGTAATCGTCCGCTTACAGCTGTGCTCTCTTTATCATACACCTCCTGAGGACTCGGTGATGGCCTGGTGCACTGCTGGCCACCTGGTCCCACCTGGTACCTGGCACAGAGCAGAGACTCAGTATCTGTTGTTGGGTGTCGGCAAGAGCTTGAGGGTCGGCTTGAGGGTCACGAGACAGATGCTCTGAGGCACAGTTTTTACTTAGGCATGGGGAAGAATAAGTGTTTCACAGAAGCCTCCCAGGCCCAAACTGCTGTCACTCTTCTCACCTGACCCATGTCATTACAGGTGGGCGTTACAGTGCTGGAGAGAAAACACCGTGGCCCGTTTGGACGGAGCCAAAAAAACCTCTCAAGCAAGAGTCCACTACAGCAGGACTCTGTGCTCCAAGGTGAGGTATAGACTGGTTACTAGGGAGCCTGGGGCTCACATTACAGTCCTTATTGACACTTAGTAAGGACCTCCCAGGGTAGGTAACCATCTTTCACACATGCATGTCTGTAGGTATTTTTCTTTGTACTGAGTTAGGAATCACTGTTCATTAAAAGAAAACATGTCATATAGGAAGCAAACTAGTTCTTACCAGAACCAGTATTTTCCATACGTGTGCAACACTACACTCAGATAAAGCCTGGGAGCTGCTGAGATTCAGTATCCTTGTTGGAAGACTGTGCCAGATCTTACCCACTGGCACCCAGCCTGCATGCTCAGGAGGCCTGTCTGGAAGCATGGCGCCTCCCAAGAGGTTCTTGGTCATCTAG
The DNA here is from genome assembly GCF_978045245.1 of Mus caroli. Taxonomy (NCBI): domain Eukaryota; kingdom Metazoa; phylum Chordata; class Mammalia; order Rodentia; family Muridae; genus Mus; species Mus caroli. The sequence continues at coordinate 120,347,440 of NW_028227268.1, forward strand.
TTTGAAATGACCCAGACCACCTTGTCTCCTTGGCTAGGGTAGGTGTTGGAAATTTCCTGCAAGGTCCATGCTCTAGGGATGGGCAACACATTGGAATATAATACAAGGAAGTGGTTCAAACAGAAACAGTCCCAGAGGCTGTCCCTGGGTCATGGTTGTTCTGGAATAAAGCAGACTGTTGGGAACTCTGAGTGGCATAGATTTACCTGCTGGTGACCACGTAGTTCCCTGCAGAGGCAGCAGCTGCATTTAGTGAAGACTGGCATCTTCTCAGAAATGTTCAAGACATGTTGGGCGGTCCCTGCCTTGGGAGGAGATGACCAGATCTGGTTAGGTTTAATGCTCTGAAGAGAAACCACTCAGGTGGGAATGGAGTTTATGACTGGTGAAGCTGGTATCATGCTTCATCTGGTTCCCTGCTTTCTTTAGATGTGTTTAGTGGTACTGGTGAGATGTTCAAGCATGAGGACAGGAGTTCAAATCCCCAACACCCACATAAAGTTGAATATGACTGTGTGTACCTGGTCTTTGGTACTTTGTGAGTTCTTTTTCTACCTTTTATCCTTCCTGGTTTCACTCCCTATCACTAGATAGGAGAGAAAGAAGAATATATATATACAGAGAGAGATCCCTGAATCTAATTTCTTTCCTTTTGTTTCTTAGAGCTCAACTACTGACAAACTGCACCCAACCCCCCTAAATGACTAGCAACCACCAACTTCCTATTAGGGCTCTAGCATTTATTTACCCTCTGAAAAGTTCCCAGAATTCCAAAGGTCACAGGATCTGCAGCCGACAAACCACACCCCTGCTAGAGCATGAGGCATTCTTAGTCAGCTGCTGTAGAAGTCTGAAGCAGCCTGAGACTGAAACACATTCTAATCACTGCATCTGCATGTGTCTGTAACTCTGTCCTGGAGTTAGAGTCAAACTGAGAGGATCCTGGGACTCACTGTCTAGCCAGCCAGCCAAAGCAGGGAGCTTCAGCCTCTGACACTTGTCTTAGGGAATGATGGAGAGTGACTGAGGAAGACGTTGGATTTTTGGTTCCTCTACACCCATAGACATGTGCATACACATACATGCACACACCCTACACAAAGGGTTTTGTGTTCTCTTTTGAGATACAGTCTTACTATGTAGCCCAGGCTAGACTAGAACTCACTATGGAGATCAGACTGGTCTCAAACTTATAGAAATCTACTTGTCTTTGTTACCCAAGTTCTGGGGTTAAAAGTGTGTACCACCACACACTACCCACAAAGGCTTCCTGTGTAAGAAAAAATATTCCAGGCAGTGGCGGCACACGCCTTTAATCCTAGCACTCAGGAGGCAGAGGCAGGTGGATCTCTCTAAGTTTGAAGCCAGCCTGGTCTACAGAGTGAGTTCCAGGACAGAGAGTCAGGGGTGCACAGAGAAACTCTGTCTTGAAAAACAAAAGAGGGGAAAAAAGGAAGAACTAACACAATGCTTAACAAATGATGGAGTATAACCCATGTAACTACTTCATTTCTATGGCACAATATCAAGTTTAAATCCTCCCGATAGGAAAGTCTCAGTGTCTGAGTAGTCAGGGTTCCCTTTAAGGGACCTGAAGCCCCAACCCAGGACCGAGTAGATGGCTGGCTACTTCCTGGATATGTTTGAGAGCCAGCTGTTAACCCTTCAATTCTTACCTCAAGAGGACCCAGCATTGGTCACAGTGTGTCCTTGATATCAAAGTATGAAATGAGCACTGTATTTTCTCTGCCTTGTCCGTAGGTCCTCGTCCAGTGGCGAGAGGTTACGTCAGTGCAGATATATTACCGACAAAAGGAGGCAGCTGCTCTCAGGGAGGCCCGGAAAGCACTGGACAAGGGTAAGAGAGGCCTGTGGGGACAAACAGTGACGGGAGTGTGAGCACAGGACTCCCTAAGGTTCCATGTGCTCTGCGGGCTCTGTCCATGTGTGCTCATTCCCTGGTGCTTTCATGGCCAGGAGGCTTCAAACAAGAATTAATTTTTCTCAGGGCCAGAGGCCAGAGGTTCTGGAGGAGTCCTCCCTGGGCTCCTCTGGCTCCTGCTTGTTGCCCTCTTTGGTCTTCCTTGTGATGTATGTATGTATGTATGTATGTATACACGCACACACATATAATTGATATTATGTTGCGGCCCGCCCGCGGTCCACAACACGAACGGTTCACTGAGAATGGCAGTTCCCTGCAAAGAGAGGAATCTAGACGGGGCGGAAGAAACAATGGAGTCAAGACAAGACTCTGATCAAGACTCAATTTAATATTTCCAGACACTCAGTTTATAAAGGAAGGGGGAGGGAACCCAATTTCCCGCCAAGTAACTCAGGGTCCAGTAGCAGGACGAACACGTGTGTGACTCCAGGCAGCAGAGGCAGGTTCCAGCAGTAGGTAGGCGTGGCAGGACGAATGAGCCGGTAGCTCCACCCTTGAGCAGGCAGGTTCCAGGCTGGGGGGAAGGGAGGCCACAATATTATATGCTATATATTTATATAATATATACATTTATTAAGTGAGCTTAAAAATAATATTATCCACATAATACCTAAGATGCTCAGAATCCGATACTTGTCCTTGAGGCTGGACCTCAATAGCCAGTCAGTACTACTGGGTCAGGAAGCAGGGATGACAAGGAGGTTATGCAGTCTACAGAGTGGGCTGCCTCAGTAGTCCCATCGTGGCACCGGAAGCCCAGAAAGTTCCTGGAGAACTGTTCGTTCTGAGTCTGCGAAGCTTGAAATGCTGATTGCTACGAGCAAAGGACTGAGCAGTTGAAGCCCTGTCTTAGTCAGGGCTTCTATTCCTGCACAAACATCATGACCAAGAAGCAGTTGGGAAGGAAAGGGTTTATTCGGCTTACTCTTCCACACTGCTGTTCATCACCAAAGGAAGTCAGGACTGGAACTCAAGCAGGTCAGGAAGCAGGAGCTGATGCAGGGGCCATGGAGGGATGTTCTTTACTGGCTTGCTTCCCCATGGCTTGCTCAGCCTGCTCTCTTATAGAACCAAGACTACCAGCCCAGGGATGGTCCCACCCACAAGGGGTCTTTCCCCCTTCATCACTAATTGAGAAAATGCCTTACAGTTGGATCTCATGGAGGCATTTCCTCAACTGAAGCTCCTTTTTCTGTGATAACTCCAGCTGTGTCAAGTTGACATAAAACGAGCCAGTACAAGCACCAACAGAGCTATCTCTGAAGGATTTTTTTTTAAGATTTATTTATTTATTATAAGTAAGTACACTGTCTGTCTCTTCAGACACAGCAAAAGAGGGTATCAGATCTCATTACAGATGGTTGTGAGCCATCATGTGGTTTCTGAAATTTGAACTCAGGACCTCTGGAAGAGTAGTCAGTGCTCTTAACTGCTGAGCCATCTCTCCAGCCCATGAAGAACTTTTTTTTTTTTTTGGTTTTTCAAGACAGGGTTTCTCTGTATAGCCCTGGCTGTCCTGGAACTCACTCTGTAGACCAGGCTGGCCTCGAACTCAGAAATCCCCTGCCTCTGCCTCCCGAGTGCTGGCATTAAAGGCGTGCGCCACCATGCCCGGCAGTGAAGAACTTTTCTTAAAGGGGATAGTGGCACAGGGCAGGTCATTGGAACAAGGAATTTAGTGGGTAAACACAAAGTACCATCCATGGGAAGGATGCAGTAGCATTGTGGTTTGGTGCCTTTTTTGTTTTGTTTTGTTTTTGAGACAGGGTTTCTCTATAGCCCCGGCTGTCCTGGAACTCACTCTGTAGACCAGGCTGGCTTCCAACTCCCAGAAATGCTTTTGCCTCTGCCTCCTGAGTGCTGGGGTTAAGGGCCTGTACTCATTGTGTTGTCTGATATTAGACTTCAGGGTTTCTGCCACACCTTTTTAGAGCTCAGGGGAAAATATCCTTAGACACAGGCATAGACTTTTACAAAGTACAGGCTTGTAGTCCCAGCATTTGGAAGGTGGGAAGGAGGCATGCTGGAGCAAGGAGCTTGAGGGCAGCCTAGACCACACAGGGAGCACCCTTCCTTCCTTCCTTTCTTTTTCCTTCCTTTTTTTCTTTTCAGACTATATTATTTCTCTCCCTCTTCCCCCCACAAACCACTTTTGCTCTTTCAAATCCTGACCTGTTTTAGTTGTTACCTGTATCCTGCTCAGTCGGTATAGTGTTACTTACATGTCTTCAGGGCAGACCACTTAGTACTGAATAGCCAACTGGTGAGCTCTTTCCTGGGAAAGACTTTTTCTCCCACTCTCAGCATGTCTTAGTTTCCAAGTAGTTCTTTGTATAGATTAGAGGCTTCATGGGCCTTTCCCATCCACTGTGACTGTCCATCAGAGTTGTCCCTGTTTGGTTGCTATTTGGGTAGTCACATTGATGGCTTCTGACATTCCTAGAGACACATTCACACAGCAAACGCCCTGATCTTCCGGTTCTTAGAATCTTTTCTTCTCTTCCAAAATGTTCCTGAGCCTCAGGTGTGGGAGTGTTTTGTAGATATATCTGTTGGGTCTGGGTTCCGTAACTCTGCATTCCGTTCCCCTCTACCTTGTACCTTCCTGTTGTTCCTTAGCGATGATGCCATCCATGGTGGTAGCTAGGGAGATAGGGACACTTAAGGCTACACCCAAGATGTGAAATGGCTGGTGGACACCATCCAAGATAAGGCTCATGACTGCTGCCTTCTCTGGAGCCTGTGAATGGCTCCAGAGGTACCTCCTGTATTAGGCATTCCCAGGATCCAGGACACAGCCTAAACCGTGAGGCCCCAACAGAACACTTTACTACTTTACAGGTCATACCTCAGGCTTACTGGACTTCACTCTCTGAGCTTTATTTCCTGCCGCCAAGGCTGAGCTCTAGCAGGAAGCTCCCTTTTTGGGACTAAGAGCCTCCTTCTGTATGCCTAGCATCTGTTGGTGTTGCTCTGTGGGTCCTGGAATACCTGCATTGACTGTGGACAGCTATGGGGACAGCACTTGGGAGATGCAGCAGCAAAAAGAAATTCTAGTTCTAGTTTCCAGACTGTAGAGATGACCAGACCTGCCTGGCCTTCCATAGTGGCCATGTCCTGTGTCGCTTTTTCTCACAAAAGGCTGACTGTCACATCACATAACCTCTTCACTGTCTATGCCTTCCCGTGCCACAAAGTCACTTATGAATGAAAGTCCTGTAGTTTTCAGCCAGCTTACATTTGCTTCAGGTCGTCTCCGGAACTGGTTTCAGCACTGGCGATTCTGCAGCCAGAGGGCGGCCCAGCAGAGATTCCAGCTGGGACAGGCGGCTCAGCATCACCGCTGGCAGCTGCTGATGGAAGCAATGGCCAGGTGGAAGGCACACCATCTGGGGTGTATCAGAAAGAAGGTGAGGCACGTGGTGGCAGCTTTCCAAGCTCTGTATGAGTCTTGAGCAAGTGCCCGTGTCTTGAGGAGGCATCTCCAGACAGAACTCTGGAAAACAAGTATTAGCGCTGGGATTCTGCAGGAGCAAGGCTGCGGGAGCTGCTGCAGTCTCCTGTAATCGTAGGAATAGCCACCCTCAGAATCAAGGCTACCCCAGGAGAAGGCTGCTCAGAAGAGAAATCTGCTTTCTCCTGACTCTTGACTTTAGATCTGGGGAAACTACGGGGGCAGGAACCCTTGGCAGAAAGGTGTTCATTTGGGTGGAGTCTCCCCTTGCAGCTGCCCCAGGGGCTGGGGATAGACCCTGAGTTAGGTGACTGTGGAGTCTGACCCTGTGACATTTGCTCTCCAGTTTCTGCAGAGGCAAGCTGCCCAACTCCTGGCACAGAGACTCAGTCGGGCCTGCTTCTGCCAGTGGAGGAAGCAGGTGAGAACCAGTGTAGCACTTCTTGCCTACTGGCAAGACTTCAGCTTAGAGCCATCTCAGCCCCACATCTAGTTCAGTCTTTAATACTGTCTTTGTCCCAGGGCTCCATCCCTGTGCCTCCCCTCCAACTCCCGCACTATCAGCTTCCTTCATACGCCATTTGTAGAAGGCTAGTCTCTTCAATTCAGGTTTCTCTTAAAGTATCATCTTAAACACACTGGAATATTACCCAAAAATTAATGTGAAGTGAATTTTAAGCCTTTGTTGGGGTCTTGATAAAAAACCAGAAGGCCACACACAGTCTGCTCAGCACAGCCAAGTTTATAGTCTGTTCTTGCTCTAGGCTGGAAAGCCTTCCTTCCGGCTCTGCACCCAGTTCCCCCAGCATTGCTCTGTCCATTCACTGTCCAGTCAGAGGTGTCTGTGCATTCTTCCTTTTGTACTGTCCTTTTCCCTTCACAGTCCCTGAATACATTAACTATCTCAAGGTCAGGATGAGGCCAGGCCCTGAACCCTTCCCAGTAGGAGGGTAGATGCTTTAGCTGGTGGGCTGAGAGTGGCCATTGCCACGTTGCCTGTATATTCCTCTGAATAACCCAATCTTTCTGGCCCACAGCTGACAGTCCGGAAGCAAGAACAGTGGGGCACAGCCCGGGCCCTGTGGTTCTGGGCCTTCTCACTACAAGCAAAGGTAATGGTTCTAATTCCTGGGCACTCCTACCTTCAGGGGCTGCTCTGTAGGCTGGGTTGTGGGATCCATCATGGAAGCTTGAGTCTTATCTCTTGTCCTCTCTTCTGCAAGGTGTGGACTGCATGGCTGGGCTTCGTACTTGAGAGGAGGAGGAAGAAGGCACGGCTGGAACAGGCTATGCAAGCCTACCAGCAGCAGCTCCTACAGGAGGGTGCCACACGGCTTCTGCGCTTCACAGCTGGCATGAAGGTCTTCCGGCAGCAGGTCCAGGCCCAGCAGCAGGTCCAGGTAAGCCAGAGCTGCTGGTGAGAGGCTGGCAGGGCAGAGCAGGGCAGGAGCTGATGAGAGCTGTGTTGTAGGCAGCCCACAGCCTCCACTGTGCAGTCTGCCACTGTGCTGAGCTCTGGAAAAAGAAGGTGCTTGGTCCAGGCAAGACTTCTCAACCACCAGCATCCACCACATTCAGCAAGAGCGTGACATTTAAGGATTCCTTCCTCTCTGGACGTGCCGCTGGAGATGCCACCCTGGAGACGAAGCAGCTTCGAGCTCCCCCGTCTCAGGGAGGCCTGGGTAGTTTGGCAGGAGCTGCTGGGGAGCCCTGCCTCCTAGACCTGTGAGTGGCCTGTGGTTCACCTCTGCCTCTAGTCCTAGAGCCAAAGCTGGGCACACACAAGAGGGACAAACAGCTGTAGGAAGGACAAAATGAGAGTGCCACAGCCTCATCACACCAGAGCTGCTCAGGGGCCTGTGTCAGCCTTTCTTCCCTGGGCATTGTTCTGAGGAGACTGTTGTCCCTTCCTGGGTGACATCTGCTTCTCCCTGTATTATGATACTCAGCAGTCAAGCCTTCATGCCTTGTCTTAAGCTTGTAGCTTCCCTTCTTCCCTATCAGAGCTCCACTTTTTGTGGGCACCCAATCTTTTCTCCACCTCCATGGATGGCTTCTCTCAGCTCTGTGTGCACCACCCTTGAGAGGCAGTTGTCATTCCCAGAGTAACCAGCACTGAGCCTCAGAACTCATGGCCAGCCCCTATTTGTCCCCACTCTTTACCCCTCACCACTAACCTTGGCAGGACCCTGAATATCTCAGAGGGTCTTCTCATAGGAAAGAATACAAACTGTCAGCTTGCTGTGAAGGTCAAAAGAAACAGGTGCAGCTCCAGCACCCAGGAATCAGTCAGGAAGGCTGTAAGGGTCATGTTGAGTTGTCTAGGCTCAGACCTACCCTGTGCACATGCTGGCCTTCAGTCTCCCTGTAAAATGCTAAGGACTGAACCTTAGCAAGATCTCAGGTGCCCTCGCAGACCTTGTCAGTCCAAGGAACAGACTATTTCTCTCCAGCAATGCAGCCCGCTCATCACGGAAACAGCCCCGACGTCCATCCTTCCTGCTTGAGCGTTTGGGGAGCCAGAGGTCCCCAGAGTGGTACACCCTTGTGGAGCAGCAGTAAGTTGAACGGTTGTGAGTCCAAAGGCACTGAAAACTCTCTGTTCCTATATTTTATGGGATGTCTGGTCCCTTTAATCCAGAGAAAGATTCCATGGTGTGAGCAGCTTCTGCTTCTGCTCAGGTTAGAGAAGCCCCCAGAGGAGGAAAGCATGGCTCTGCTGGGAGACTCTTCACTGACAAGACCCTTCCTACCTGGGGTCTTGCCGAATGTTCCTGGTCCAAAGCTGCCTCCTACGGCCAGTCCAGGCCTGGAGCTGCTGCCTCCCTCCTCCATCATGCCCCGTGCAGCAGGAGGCAGTGCCAGGGTGAGTTCTCCACTGTGCTGCCACTCACTCTCCTTTGGTGTTCATTCTCCAACCCTTACTACTCTTCTTTCTAGAATACCGTGGTCACTTGACAAGCTTGGGTGCCCTGCACACCAGGCCCAACACAGCAGTGGCTAGTCTTCCAACACCCCAGCCCTTGAGCAATGACTGGTGTCTGGACAACCAGAAGAACCTTATAGGCGGGCTCCCAGCAGGGCCTCTGGTCTTGGGGGACAGGTGGGAGCTTGGAGTGGGAAGAGGAAGAAATTGAGGGGCTGTTGTAGGGCACCACATCTGGCCTGGACTCAGAGCACCAAGTGCAGGGGCAGCCACGAGCCGTGGTGTTATCAGACAGACATGCTAGTGCTCTGGCTGTAGCCTCTCACTGGTGTGTGTGTGAGACAGTCTGTTGGGGACTGTCTGTGGTAGGACTTGCTATGGTAGGTATGGTGAGGGAGGAAGAGGAATCCAGGGTCACTAAGAAAGAATTCTTTTACTAAAAGATGGAATCTGGGGTAGGGTCCAGTGTCTGGTGAGGCAGTCGGTCCCCACTCCATCAGCCTTCAAGGCTATGAGTATCTACACTGCATGGCAAAGCATCACCTCAAAGAACATAGGGGACATGGAGTCCTGGGCAGAGGTAGCCAGGGGGTACTCCTGAAAACAGCCAGTCGGCAGTTCTTAAAAGTTGGTGCTGACTGGGGAGGGGTGGAGACAGGAAGGAGGTAGCTTCTGGTGAAGCGTGGCTGGTAACAGAAGCGACATACCCCCAATCTCAGCACTTAAGCAATAGAGGCAGGAGGATGGAGAGCTCAAAATGAGCCTGGGCTTCACAGCAAGACTGTCTCAGTAAATTAGTATTTAAGTGAGTATTTAAAAAAAAATAGTGGCACACAGAAGAGAAGCCTTAGGGGTGCAGGAGTGGTAGGACAGGAGTGCTGCCCTGTAACAGTCTTCCCTGAGGCTCAACAGGCAGGGCAGTCACCCTCTGCACTGCAAGGCCTGGTGGGCAATGAATCGGGACAGGACTCCCTTCCCAGGGTCCCTACTAGCTTTCTTGTTCAGCATCCACCCTTTGCTCCTCTACAGGTATCAGCAAAGCCCAGCATCCCTGGACCTCAGTCTTGGGGGTGCCCGTCCTTACCCAGGGATCTTGATCCCCATCTCCTCCCTGGAGATTCCATAAGCACCCGGACTGGGCCTGTTTATGGCTCAGAGGCTACAGGTGAGTAAGTCAGGGTGCTGGGGTCACCCTCTACCAAAGTCCTACCAGTCTCCTGGGTCCTAAAGGGATGGTGGGCAAGGCCAAGCTTATCTTCCTGTTGCTGCAGGCCACACAGAGCTTGAGGCTGAGTTGGAGGGGATCCAGCAGCAGTTACAACACTACCAAACCACCAAGCAGAACCTTTGGTGAGGCCCGCCAGGTGCCCTGGGACCTGTCTATGGGAATAGCTGTGGCTTGGAAAGGCAGTTGGTTCCACTTCCTGCAGCAGGGCCTGGGACTCCTCTGTGTGGTTTAACTCCAGGGGGTGGGGTAAGTGTCCTCTGGCACCTTTATCCACTCCGGGAAGGGCCAAGTTGGCCTTACCTAGGGCTGGAAGTCCTGCTTTCCTGGGTTCTGTTACCTACCTGACAACTGTGACTGTAATGTTAACAAGGGACAGACAGCATGGGCCTGGGTCCTACTTATACCCAGTGTTCTGGGGACAGTTGACATACAGCAGCTTTCAGAGACCTCAGTGAAAAAGACTGGTCCCTCTAGAAAGGGACAGGAAGAGAAGTTTTCACACGCCTCACATGAGTTGCTGTTTGCTGGGGAAGACAGAAGATTGTTGGCCATTCTCTTGAAGCACTTTATTAGCCAATATACCTCTTCAAAGGGCTCGCTTGAGGCTGTGCCAAAAACCCAGCCTGATAGGTGTCCCCATCTCCAGGTCATGCCAGCGACAAGCCAACAGCCTGCGTAGGTGGCTGGAGCTAAGCCAGGAGGAGCCGAGATCTGAGGACCTTCATCTAGAAGAGCAGGTGAAAACAGAACTGGAGGAGGTAAGACCAGGTCAGCCCAGGGCCAGCCCCTGGCTGTCCTTCCTTTCAGCTGGCCTTGTCCCTCCCTCTTGCCCATGTCCCCAGGTGGAACTACAGATCCAGCAGCTGGCTAAGGAGCTTGAGGCCCAGCGTCAGCCTGTTGGTACATGCATTGCTCGTGTTCGGGCCCTGAGACGGGCTCTGTGCTAGTGGGCCCGTCCCTGGGGGACAGGTGTTATCCTTCACAAGGCCTTGGACATCCCGCCGCACCCTCAACAACAAAATACAAAGCTACAGTAGTTTTTGTTTTTTCAAATTTCAAAATGTCTTGCAATTAAATGAATTACTGTTCAGAAGTCTCCTACGTTTCATACAAAATACGGTACTACTGATACAGCTGAAAGTTAACTGATTTCTCCTGCAGAGAAATTCATGGCATTCCCAAGATCGACATGAACTCTGGTCTTGTCCCTACAACTGGGTTCCCCATGGCCTGCATACCTGTTTTCTAGGTACTGACCTCTATACCCTCTGCCTCCAACACAGTCCCTAGACCAAAATCAGCATGTCCCCTACTTCTGCAGGGCAGGGCCTCCACCTGCCCTTTCATTCACTCCAGACTCTACCAGACAAGCCAGTGATTAATTGGTCTTGCCTACCAGCAAAAGGATTCAGCCAGCTTCTTAGAGCCTACAAAGGTCTACATACATCATTAGTCATTGTCCTCAGAAGACACTGGCAGAGCCCAGGACAACACATTCAGCAATATATAAATGACTTTACTTTTCCAGCATGCAGACGGGTGAAATTTGGGAGCAGAAAGCAGTTATGAAGGCCATGTGGCCCGCTCTAGGAAGACAGTGGATCTACAGTCTGTGCCCAGCAGTCATCTCGCCCTGTGATGGGTGGGGCGCAGCTAGAGGGTGTGGTAGTACACAGCCAGGAGTTAGGGGTGGGAAGCTCTAGCTTGTACAACACCCCTGAAAGTGACTTTGGGGTCAAATCACACCCACCCATACTCTGGAAAGGGGTCTAGGTCCTGAGAGACCCAGAACCTCTCCTCTGCACCCATGGACAGGCAGGAACACATCATTCAGGTCTTATAAGGTCAGCCCCGCAGTGCCCCTCACCCAGACAGCCTGGGGCTCCGCTGAAGACCCTCATGCTCCTGTGTGGAAAGATCCCTTGGCAGCCATAACCAAGAGGACTAGAGGGAGCCCAGTGCTTCCGCAAAGCAGATCTTCTGCCCTGCCTTCAGCCTGAAGTCCTTGGGTGCCTTGAAGATGAGCACGATGGTGGAGCCCAGGTTGAACTCGCCCAGGGGCTCACCCTTGTGCATGGGAATGCCCTCCTTGTTGGCGTGTGTTACAAAGCTCAGGTCATTGTAGTACCTTGCTGTACCTGGGGCTGTTTGTGTGCAAGTCCTAGGAGCAAGAAGGTTGAGAAGTTTGAGCCTCAACTCTGCCCAGCCCAGGTGGCAGAGACAAGCCTCTCAGGGCAAAGGCCTAACTAATCAACTCCCACTACCTGCTGCGACTTTGACAAGGAGGGGCGGGGGTCAGACATAAATGCTGAAAGGCTAGTGCCAGCAGCAGCCATTAACACCTAAAAAGGCAGAGTGGGTACCAGATTTTCTCACCCAAGGCAACTCTACCCTCCTGCAGGCTACATCCTTGCTTCCGATCAGGGCTCCTGGCAGAAGCCATGTGTTAAGATGTGGGATTGGTTCAGGCAGGTGAATGGCCACAGATTGGGCAACAGGGAGAGGGAGGCTGAGCTGGCATGGGTGTCTGCAGAGCAGCTACTCAGCAGAGCCAAGCCTGGTCAGAGCTAGATAATCCCTCCCGCACCACAAAATTTATAAGCCCAAAGATATGGCTGTACAGCAACTGAAGTGGTTGGACTCAAGAGGTTTGGCCTGTGGGCTTTGCTCACTTGGTCAAAGTGGATACAGATAGAGCCCACATTGGTGGCTCCCACTGCTGTCAACGAGAATAACCCATGTTTCCAGTCTCCAGTTAAGACTCATTGTGACAAAAGAGCTCTTTGATCCATCGGGCCATGCCAGGGTTCACTGACATCAGGGAACCTGAAGAGACAAGAGAATATGCTACTTTCTGCTCAGAGCCTGACATGTTCACATCAGAATGGTCGAAGAGCCACAGGGACTCACAGGCCAAGTGTTCCAAAATCTAAGCAGGACCCCAGATACCCTTGCCTATAGCCAGCCACTCCAAGTAGTCCTCTCCTGGCCTTGACAACACCAGCCTCAAGCCCAATCCTCTCAAGTCAAAAGGCCAAGGGCCTCTAATGCCCACTCCTGGGCAGACCCAGGAAGTGGCGCCGATGTGAGACAGTCCAGTCAGTGGGGGAGTGGAAGCAGTGGTAGTCTCCTGGGGCCAGGTAGATGACACAGTGGTAGAGCTCATTCCCTTCCCGGGGAACCAGCTGGTTTCTGAAGGAGTCACTGGAGGAAGCTATTGGGTGGGACAGAAAGAAGGCCTGGCTTTTGGACAAGCTCCAGGTGCCATTCATCCCACAGTGAGCACCTGTACATGGCCTGCATGTAGCCTAGCTGGGGGCTCCAATAATGACTTTTGGCTACATAGCAGCCTGTTGCCCCAAAGCTTGCCCAGCCTTTATTCCCTCAGCCCCCTATGCCTTTTGTTACTAGCCTTTGCTGTCTACCCCAGCTCCAATCCTGACTAAGCAATGACCTGCCTGGAGGGAAGGGCAGGTCCTCTGTACTGGCTCGGGGGCCCAGGAAGGACTCTAAGGAGTAGGTTACACCCTTTACCTGCTCCACCTCAGAGTTCTTCACCTGCCCAAAGTGAAGAACCCTTGCCTATAGACAACCTGATGGGCTGGTCTGGAGGAGACAGAGTTTTGATGGTAAGGAGGGGGTAGTCCTCACCTTCGGTGGCTCCCCAAACTCTACCACCTGCCAAGTACTCAGGGAGCTCCGGTCCAGGTCAGGAGGGAGCCTCCCAGAGTACCACGGCCATGCGGTGCCGCTAAGCCTGGCTTAAAGGCAGACAAGGATTTCATTTCCTAATGAAGAATGGAGACAAGGGCCAGGCCTTACCACACAGTGCAAATCGCAGACAGGCCGTGCCTGAGGCTTCAGCTTACGCCGGAAGAACTCGCTGAGGTTGCGGTAGTGGTGCAGGTCCTCCACTGCAGCCTCAGTCATGTTCACCCCAAAGGTCCAGATATACAGGCTGTAGACTGGCCTCTGGAGCCAGTAAGGAAGTTCTACTTGGTTGAGGCGACCACAGGTACATGACAGCAAACGAGTTGGCACAGTTTTATACAGGGACATCTGTAGGCCACAGTGCAGGAGGCTGAGTTGGTCACAAATTTGAGTACTTTCATACACTCCAACCCCCCCATCCCTACATGAGTGAGAGAGAAAGAAACTCTACAGATGCCACCACTAAGGCTCACGTGTTCAGGCTGGTTTGTGAGGTGGCTGTTTCTCAGAAGGAACCAGACTGCTCACCAAATACTCAAAAAAGGCTGGATATACATTGTAGCCTGTATCATTTTTGCTATTGCACACAAAGGTCAAAGAGCAGCTGCCTTAATCCCAGAGGCAGAGACTGGGCTGTATAGCCTTGGTTCTTACAAATGGAAGATGAGGACAGAAACAGACCTGGTGCAAGCCTGAAAAACCACCAAGAGGCATACTGCTCTTGTGCCAGCTCACTGCCCACATTACAGACCACTCAAGAAGGCATCAGGCTCCCAAGAGCAAAGGGCAGCCCTACAGTCCTGAGCATCCTCTTCAAAAGGAAACAAGAATGGTGTTTTCACTCCCAGATCTACATCACCCTGCCACATATGCACCTGAGCAAGCCCATGGGCTCTCCACACAGGCAGGAGGAAGCCCTCTAGTACAGAGCACCAGGAGGCAGGTACCAGTCCCACTTTCAGGCCAGAGGGTCCTGCAGAGCACTTGAGTGTCTGCCACCACTGCTGTGGTAGCAGCACCAACTCCCTTAGGAGTGAAGTAATTTTACCAAGTCTCAACAACAGTCCCTCCACACTAAGTCAGTGTCTTCTGACTGATGTTAGTGACTTGGACAGAGCAATACCATCAAGTGGCCCCGGGCTATGCTCTAGTGTCTAGTATACTTCCTTGGGCTTTTGTGGTGCCTACCTAGGCTACCAGTGTCCTAGAAGCAGGGCTTCCTTTTTGGAGTCAGTCTGTCAAGAAGCTGAGAGAGAGAGAACCTTCTGGTACCTGCTGGCCAGGGCCTGCCTGAGATGCTGCCTGTGCAGTCCTGAGCTCAGCATGTACTCCAACTAACAGGCCCAGCCTGGCTACAGCTTCCTAAACTACCCTCTGCTGGCTAGACTCTGCTTGGTTTTTTCTTACAATCACCTGTTTTCTTCTGCATGTGGAAACCAGTGACATTGTTTTCTGATTGACAAACGTAAGTTCCTTCCAAAACCAGTGCGTTCTGAACTGTCACAGGGCTGCCAACCAAACAACCTTCTCACACATATTTACTCACGATTGCTGTCTCTGATAAGTTGTTTCCTTCTCTGTGCTCTGTCCAAGGGAGGGTCATGGCCAGGAGGCCTATTTACACTTACCCTGCTCAGGGGCCTCCATCCCACCTGGCTGAGGGGCCTGAGCACACAGAAGGGCAGGAGGTAGTGGAGGATGGTCAGCAGCCAGGAGCGCAGTTTCAGAGCAGGTCTGGACATGCAGCTCAGCTGGCCTAGCCTCTGCCATAGGGCCAGCTGGGGAAAGTACAACCTGCAGGACACATGTCCAACCGTGGCCTGGGTCAGTGCCTAAGTCTGGAGGAACCTGAGGAGCAACCCCTCAGCCAGTGCCGGTCCTGCTCCCTACCCCACCCCACCCTCCCCGCCAGCAAGCTGCCTCTCTCCCCAATGGAACCAAAGAGTTCCAGCAGGCATTGCAGTGCCCATTCAATTCTAACCAACTCTAGTTGTGAGGCAGGGGCCTGGCTGCCTGACTACTGGGCTTATTTCCTAGTGTCTCCCACCTGCCGGCCGGCTGAGTAAGCAGCAGCTCAGGAACGACTCCTAGGAACCTCTAAGTACAGCAGCAGCCTGAGCAAAGGCCTTGGAGCCCCAAATGGGAAGGAAGAGAATCTGCCGTATACCCACAACCTCCCATGCTTAGGAGGGTTGGGACCCAAAGACAGTTCTATCCTCACAGGTGCCAGAAAGACGAGACACAGTGCCATGAGCCTAGACAGTTGGGCAACACCTGCCAAGTCTTTTGTTACTCCATTGTGGCACCTGGGAAAACCTTCAGTCTTTTGCTTCCTCTTCTGCTAAATGGTAGGGTGTAGCAGTGGCTTCATCCACAGGCTCAGGAGGCTCTCCACCTAGCTCCAAAGCCGCCTCCCTGCTCTGGTAGAACCACATGTATGACCCACTAGTTTTACAAGGTCATTGTCTTCTATTCAGCCAGCTTTCCAAAGGCACAGAGAGGCCTTTTCACTGTAAGCTCAGCTTCCTGAATGTAACTAAGTTCCCTGTCACACAGTGGGCATCATGAGACTATACTGCCACCCAGTCTAGGATGTTTGAAAAAGCACAGTTGATTAAACAAGCTCAGGCTGCCATCTGAGCCTTGCTCAAGAGAAGCTGAGTCCTGTGTCTCCTAGAAACTGAGCAAAGCGAAGAACAAAAGGGGATTGCAGCAGAGAACTGGTGAGCAGCACAGGCGCCAAGACCACAGCACACCAACTGTCCTGCTCTCCTCCTTTCTCTTCCACAGGACCCCACTGTGTCTCTAAAAAACCAGAGGAGGTGGCAGGAACCAAGCAAAGACAAATCAGCATTCTCCTGTGGGCTGCCCTGCCCAAGTCATTGTAGAAGAGTGGACGCCAGTCCAGAAGACCTCGGGGGGAGGAACAGGTGGAGGAAGCAGGGGTCTAGGGAGGAAAAAGGGGGCCTTGGTGTCCTTGCCAAAGACCAAGACACGGGATAGAAGCCCACTACTTCCCCTGCCTTACCCCCTGCCCCCAGCCAGAGCCCTGGGTACCTGAAGTGAGTCTCCTACTCAGGGCACAGTGGACTCCCTCTCCAGGCCCCTTTAGCCAGCCCCCTACTGCCACTTCCCCCTGAGGCCACTGGACTTGGTGTCTGACCCTTCTGAGATTATGCTGGGGTACATTGAGGGTTAGGTCTCGTGGGCAGCATCTCACCATTTCGCTGCTGCTTGGAGCTCCAGTCCTGGATTCTTCTTGACTGACACATCTTGGGTAGGCACAGGGAGGGTGTGAGCCTCCACGAGAGTGCACTCATGTGCTTGCTGGCTTGCTCACTCACTTGCCTTTGTTTTTCTCCTTACTCTCTTTCCCCCTCACCAGAGGAACTTTAGCTCCAGTTGCTGGTGGCAATACTTCTAGTTTCCGTTCACTCTTGGTGGCTCATAGGCACAGGTTAGGGGACCACAGCTATTGCAAACACACAGGCACCAGTCAAACACCTGTTTGAACCTCCTGTTCAGGTCACCTGCCAGGGTGCTACCAGGGCAGAAGCCCTTGTACTGGGCCAGCCCTATCACTCAGCTTTGGTCACCTGTCTGTTCCCTGCTCTGCTGGAGGGCAACAGGTGGGTAAAGCCCTGGGGCTGTCTGCTCCAGCCAGCCTGGAGAGAGGTGACCAGACACTGCCAGCGCCACTGGGTTCTAAAAGCACAAGGTGGGAATCTGAGCCCTCCCTCGGGCTCCGGGCTGATGGCCCCTCCCTCAGAGGACCTGACCCATTTTCCACTCAGGTAGCATCTGAGGAATGACAAAAGGGGCAGCCAGGACATCCAGGTAAGGCATCATGTACTGGCACTGTAACATACGGTTATCCCTCCTGGCCTTAAAGCCTTCAGCACCTGACTGTGTGTAGTCCAGGCACCTTCACAAGCTGTACACCTGGGCTATTTCAGAGAAAACTAGCTGGGCAGTAGCCAGCACTGAAGCCCAAATCTTCCTAGCTGGCTCTTTCAGTCTGTCTTCAAAAAGGAACCTTGGCCAAGCCATTCCATGGCAACCTTTATACACATGTACACATGTGTAGCAGCCTCAAATACAAGGCACACATGTTCACATGTACAGCAGCAGCACACCCAGGCACACTTTTATACATGTGCTGCAGCAGCCCACATGAGGCATACATGTACACATTTGCTACAGCAGCATACACAAGGCACATTTGTACACATGTAGAGTTACATCAAACACTGGTCATGCATGTAATGTAGTTTTAAAAACAAGGCAGACATGTCCAGCGGCATCAACCAACATGCACAAATGAACACATGTGAAGCAGCATCACTCACCAGGCACACAATATACACATGTGAAGGAGCTTCACACACCAAGCACACAGGTGTAACAGCATCACACACCAGTCACGCAATACAGTGGCATCACACACCATGTACACATGTACAACAAAATCACACACCAGGCACACATGTATACATGTACAGCAGCATCACACATAGAGCCACACATGAACTCATGTGCTACAGCATCACATACCAGGCACACATGAACAGCATCATCTCACACATGGATCACATGTCAAGTGGTATCACACATCAGGCAAACACCAGGTACACATGAACACATGAGCAGCATTATCACACACCAGGCACATTAACAGTGAAATCACATACCAGGCACACATGTAGAGAGGCAGAACACACCCCTGGCACACATGTAAAGTGGCAACACATACCAGGCATATATGCACAGGGTCATAACACACCAGGCACACATGTAAACAAGTGTAGCAGCAATGCACACCAGGCACACTTGTACACATACATGTGCAGCAGCATCACACACTAGGTACACATGGACACATATACATTGTCATCAAACACAGCATACATGTACACATATATAGCAGCATCACACCGCCTAGAGGCCTGTTGGCAGTGCCTAAAGTCTGTGGGAGGGAGAGGAATGAGAGCGGGTGTGAGACTGAGGCAGGGGGATTCCGTTGAGTAAGGAAGGAGCTGAGGCAGGGGGATGACATGATGATGTAGCCACCCACTTAATCCGCCTGTCAATCATGCACTCTGCCCACTCAGCTGTGCTCGCCAATCAGCTGGGCGGTGGTGGCACACACCTTTAATTCCAGCACTTGGGAGGCAGAGGCAGGTGGACATCTGAGTTCGAGGCCAGCCTAGTCTACAGAGTGAGTTCCAGGACAACCAGGGCTACACAGAGAAACCCTGTCTTGAAAAAAGAAACCAAACCAAACCAAACCAAACAAAAAAAAGCAAGCGGGAGCATTGCAGTGACAACCTGTCGCCACCGGGTGGCGTGCGGAGCAACCGTCTCAGGGTTAAGCCCAGAGAAACCAAGTCTTGAAAAAAACAAAAAACAGGTAGGCGGATCCCAGCACTTGGGAGGCAGAGGCAGGTGTATTTCTGAGTTAAAGGCCAGCCTGATCTACAGATCTACTGATCTACAGAGTGAGTTCCAGGAACAGCCAGGGCCTGCCTCTCTCTCTGCCTCTCTCTCTCTGCCTCTCTCTCTCTGCCTCTCTCTCTCTCTCTCTCTCTCTCTCTCTCTCTCTCTCTCTCTCTCACACACACACACACACACACACACACACAGTCTCAGGGTTAAGCCCAGAGACACCAAGTCTGGGAAAAAACAAATTTAAATTCAATCAATCAATAAATAAATAGATAAATAGATACATTTTAAACATTCAAAAATTAAAAATAAAAAATAATTAGAAAAAAAAAGTTGGAACGTTGAAGTGACAACTTGTTGCCACCAGTTGGCGTGCCAGAGCAACCGCCTCAGGGTTAAACCCAGAGACGGGAAAAACCAAAAATAAATTCAATAAAAAAGAATAGATAGATAGATAAATATTAAACATTGAAAAATTAAAAATAAAAAATAATTAGAAAAAAAATAACAACCCAGTCTCGAAAAAAAATCCAAAAAAGAAAAAAAAAGGGGGGGCGGGGCTCAGAGGACCCAAAGTCGGGACATAACTACAACTCCCAGCATGCCTCGGGGCTACCGCGAGCTCACTTCCTGTGGCAGACAGGAAATCATTCGCGAGGCTACACTTAGAAGCCCTACACTACACTACAACTCCCACCATGCCCTGCAGAGACCGAACCACAACTTCCTGCGCCAGACAGGAAGTGCCTCCATATTAAGTTCGCTCGGTCTGCTGCGGGGGCTGATGGGAGATGTAGTCAGTGTATGGCTCCTGCTAGCTAGTGCCTAAGAAAAAAAGGACCCCAATTATACTTCACACTTCGGCGGCCGGGAATCCCGGGCGGGCGCGCGGGCGAGTCTGACGTCTTGCGGCGGCGGTGGTGGCGGGGAAGCAGAGCAGGGGCATGCCTACGCCTGCACTGACCTGAGATGGCGGAAGAGAGACTTCCTGTCCGTGGCCATTGACTGCCTGCTTCCAATCCGCGATCAGCGGCGGCGGGGAAACTGCGCATGCGCTGCGTGAATTGGCTGTGTATGGCGGGAAAACGGGAGGCTCCAGTCTGTGCACCAACGCCGCTTGAGAGTTCCAGTCCACGGCGGGAAGTCCCGCCCGCTCGGCCGTGATTGACGGCAGTGGCTTCCAATCGGGAAGCTTCCCCACTCGTTTCCAGGAGTAGGGAACAGCGCCAGAAGTCCCGCCCGCCCGCCTGGCCGTGACTGACTGTGGAGCCTGTGAAAGTGTGGTACAGTGAAATAAACACATCACAAACTGATACATACACACCACTCAAAGTCAAATGTATATCCTAGAGAGCAATGTACCTGTATTTAGAACACCTAACAACTATTCATGTGATTGAAAAATGCCAGCGGGATATCATCTTTCCTCTTTATTTCTTTAGTTCCCTTCTTAGAATTTAGGCAAGCTTGAGACCCAGGTGTATTTATCTAGTCTGAACACTGACAAATACTTAAAGAATAGGATGCACAAAAGCAGAAATTCAGTTAGTAAGCAAGCTCAGGATAGTGTTCATTTTTATTAATAATTTATATAATGTAAAGCTTATAAAAGGGAGATTAAAACACAAATTTCTTGTTTTTGTTTTTGTGGGTTTTTTTTGTGTGTGTGTGTTTTTGTTTGTTTGTTTTGTTTTTCAAGATAGGGTAGCCCTGGCTGTTTTGGAACTCACTCTGTAGACCAGGCTTCCCTCAAACTCAGAAATTCGCCTGCCTCTGCCTCCCAAGTGCTGGGATTTAAGGCGTG
Organism: Mus caroli; assembly: GCF_978045245.1. Classification (NCBI taxonomy): domain Eukaryota; kingdom Metazoa; phylum Chordata; class Mammalia; order Rodentia; family Muridae; genus Mus; species Mus caroli. The sequence continues at coordinate 120,367,953 of NW_028227268.1, forward strand.
TGACACCATGCCAGGCACAAATTTCTTGTTGAGGATCTCCCACTGTACCAGTCCCAGGCACTGAGGATAGAGTTTATTGCTAACACCTGCTAAGCAAGTACTGTATCTCTGAATTGTCTCCCTAGCCCTTGAGATTTGTAGATTGAAATGTTAGCTGCCATGTGAGAACTTGTACTTTACATATTGTTAGAGTTGGTGATGTGTACAAGAATAATAAGCTGTCAATGACCTCTAAACTAGTAATCCTTTTTTTCACATTTTGAAATATTTTTATTCACTTTGATTTGCCAAATACTTAATAAATTATTTTTAGCTAATATTTAGGGGAAAAAAGATGTTTAGGCCCAAATGATGACTCACACTTATAATCCCAATACTTGAGAAGCTGAACCAGGATTGTCACAAGCTCGAGGCCAATATAATGAGTTCCAGACCTGTAGCCTGGGCTACAGTGTGAAACTGTCTCCAAAAAACCAAAATAATAATCAATAAATATAAATAAGTAAATGGAACAAATTTGTGTTAAGATTTAAAAGCAGATGATTCCATTTTATGCCAAAGTCATAAAAATTATGGTAGATTACTATGTCATCTTGGACATAGTAACAAATCTGGAAGGATAGAAAAAATGGGAACATGTTTACAGGTGTCAGGAAAAAAGTATGAAGATCATATTATTGAGGACCTGCTATGAAATACAACAAAAAGGGCCAAGGATGAATTTAGCTTGAGCTGTCACATTCAGTTTTTCTCTAGTTTCCTCTCTCCCCATACACCATCATACCTTTTTAATCACTAAAAGAGATAATCAATTACATCTATCTGTTTTACCAATACATTATGTTTAAACCACATTATGGATAACTAAGTGAAAGAATTTGATTTGCACTATTCTTAGTATCCCTATTAATATAATACCCATTTGATACACATACCTTTAAAATGAACTTATAAGTTACTGTTAATACCATCAGGACCTATATTGTATTTCCTAGGAGACATACCTCACTCAGGACATATCTATGAGGGATTATCTAGGTCCTGAGTATGCCTACAGTGGACTGTGATAAAAATATTAACTGACTTAGGAAGACTCACACTTCCAAGTGTACAACACCCCTCCCTAGGTTTGGGTACTGGACAGTATAAGAAAAAAACTAATTAAGCTCAAGCATCCACCACTCTCTGTCTCTGGGGAAAAAAGCATATAATTTGTGTGCTGAGCACCAAATACAACAGTGAATGATGAGTGCCTTTTCTTTTCAAAGCTTTTATAGAAATTTACTTCTTCCACCTTCAGCTCCATCTTTCTCTTTATCTTCCTCCTCCTCATCATCATAGTCTTCTTCATCTTCCTCAGAAGATGTGTCCCCTGTTCCATCAACTTGCAGTACCAATGGAGCTTGCTGTTGAGCAGGCTGGGCCTGTGGCTGCTGCTGTCCAGCTGCAGGCATCTGTGCTTGTGCCATTGTGGGTACTGCCACTGTTATAGGAATGACCTGAGTCTTATTTCCTGTAAATAAGATTTTCTATGGCTGGATGATGACACCTGTCTGTGATGACATCCTTCCAGAAAGTGGAGCTAGGACCTGCTGGATAACAGGTGCTTGTACCAGGTTGCATTTCTGGTATAACTTGTTGTTATAGAACAACTGACTGCTGAGGCTGAAAGATAACTGAGCACCATTGGCTGCTCTGATCACCTGAAGCAGCTGGCCTGAATTTGTTAGTATCTGTTGACAGGAGTCACGTCTGCAGGGAGTGCCAAGGTAGCAGCTGTAGCAATAGCACTCAGAACACTTGATGCATTCATTAGAATCAGGAACAATAACTGGTAGTGCTGTAGCTTGCTTGCTATGATGCAGGAATAAGAACCTGGTGGGTCTGTGCTTACTGAGGTAACCTTTGCTGAGGTTGTACTTGCTGCTGCTGCTGCTGCTGGTGGTGGTGGTGGTGGTGGTGCTGCTGCTGCTGCTGCTAATGATGCTGCTGCTGGTGATGGTGATGCTGAACTTGCAACAAAAGCTGCTGTTCTTCTGAATGAAATCCATCTACTGCTCTTGACTGCATTCGTTTATTCTCCCACAAAGTTTTCAGTTCCATCAGGACCTGTTCATCCACTCCATCATCCAGAAAAATGTCTTGTACGTCATTAATAACATCTTCTATCACAGATCCATACAATTTAGTCATGGTGTTTGTGTTTGCTGAGTTCACCATTTCCACACACAACACAAACAAGAGGGAACGAGATATAAAGAGAAAAAAATTTGAAAAAAAGAAAAAACTGAGACCCGGAGGGTGACCCAAGTCACCCGCAAGAGTGGGGCAAAAATGTCTCAACAAAACTGATCCAGAAGGAGTAAGAGGTGGGAGACCAGGAGGAGGGGGCACTCTTCCCGCAGCTAAAAACCTAGAGAATAGCCTAAAGAAAGAAAATGAGAAAAAAATTAGCCATGACTCCTTAGGGGAATTGGGGGCATCACCCGCACCCCACTTGGCGCCTAGGAGGGAAAACAACACCAGTCACCGCTCCCTGTGCCACCACTGCTGCCAGCCACCAGCTGCAGCTCCAGCCTTCTGGTCCGCCTGCTTCTCCCCTTTATATAGAGAGCCAACAAGCTGTGCAAGCCGCTGCCACCCTCGATGCTGCCGAGAGACAGGGCGGAGGGCAGTAATTCTATTTCTTAGAATCCAACCTAAGGAATCAATTGGAAAATGTGAACTAGAAAATAAGATAGATGATAGTAGTCTTGTTAAGATGGCGGGATCATCACGAAATTTTGTCTTTTAAAGGTGTAGAGATCGTGATTATGTTACTTTTAAAATTAAGACCTGTAACTTAAAAAGATAAGAATTAAGGCTGGGCCTGGTTCTCCAGGATCACCTGGGTCCCCAGGCTCTCCAGGCTCTCCTGGATCTGTCCCTGAAAGTACATCTCAGATGGCAGCTGTTACCACAAAGGGAGGACTGTGGGTCTGGTAGATTATCCTGATGATGAAGAAGATGACGATGAGGATGAAGACAAGGAAGACACACTACCAGTTTCAAAGAAAGCAAAATTTGAGTCCTAATAATAGCAACTGCCTGTGATCAGTACCTGTTGACAAAACTAGTTCTTTACCCCTCCCCCACCCTACAAAATCCACATCAAAGTGCAGTGGTCTCTTGTGCATGACTGATACTGATCAGCACCACATTGGACTTCTGCTCATCAAGTGTCAATTCAATGGAGCAGGAGGAGGGGGATGCCGGGCAGTTAGGGGGAAGACATAAGCCTGTGAGCTCTCCAGCTTGGACCACACATTGCCCTTTTCTCAGGGAAGGAAATGGAAATAAAAAGCCAACAGGGCAGGGGTTTTTTCAGGGAAACTCTAGATTGACTAGTCAATTGCTACAATCAGAACCTGCTTTCTTGGACCATGTTTGAGACTTAGAGGAATGGGTCTTTCTGCCATAGTTCCTCACTAGAAAAGAATGCCAGCAGTTTCTTTGTATAAATAGACCTGCCTTTAAAATCATACATTCTGAACATTTTAGTCAAGCCACAAGTTTGGAAAATCCTTTGTGGGGGAGGGACAATTTTTTTTTAAAGTCTGTCCCCTTTGCCCTTCAAAATGCAGATTTTTTTTTTCCTCAAAGTGTGGATTTGTCCCTACTTGATTAAAGATTGAGTGGGGAAAAAAGAATTAAGGTTGGGATGACATTCTGTGGTTGGATGCTCACCTAGCATGGATGAGGCCTGGGTTTAATACCCCAGCACTGCAAAAGGAATAAATGAAAGGATCTGCTCACTTCAAAGGTATTACCTCAAAAATAGACTTACAGAGTTGGGAGTGGTGGCCCAAACCTACAGTCCCAGCACTTGGGAGGCTGAGGCAGGGTAACTGTAAACATTTTGGTGATGTGGCTCTAAATATGTAGTTAATACCCATGTGTTCCTTCTTTTTCTCAAAAACCTGAAGCCTTACTGGTGCCTATGGAGGAAAACTCAAACTCCATAGCTTGGTGTTCAAAATTCCCCTTGCCTTTTTTCAGACTCTGCTTTTTGATCTTCAATTCTTGTCATTCTTGTTGAATTCCATTCACCATACTTACTACTCAGATCTGCTGGTTTCGGTTCCTAATTAGAGGCAGCACATTGAACCTGTGTTCCTAGCTCCTGCCTCCATGTCCACTTGGCCCCCACTCTGCCCATGAAGGATCATTCTAGTCATCCTTGCACAGTAACCTCCCTTTTTGTTTGCTTTTTTTTTTTTTTTTTTTTTTCAGTTGAAGTGGCCTTAGGTGCTTGTAACTAAAGAAAGACTCCAAATTCTCATAGGTTGGGGATTCCTGTTATAGGAGATAGTTAGTAGAACTCAACATCCTAGTACCTCTTCTCTTGTCACCTTGTTTATGGCAGTCTTGTTTGCCACCTCCTTCCTTTGATTACATGAATATATATATATATATATATATATATATATATACGTATATATATGTATATATATATATATTAGAGAGGGGGGAGGATAAGGAAAGAAGGAAATGTATGTAAGCAAGACAAGCTTTTCCCCAAATTCCCAGAGTCCACTTGTGTGGAATCAGTAATTCTGGCTCTGAGTTACTGGTGTGTGTGTGTGTTTCTTCTGCTGGAAAAAGCTATTCCAGAACATGTTCTTGTTGAATTCTTCATTTTCTACTCCCCAGTACCTAGTTTATGGGTCATAACCTAATAGATATTTATTTAGTTCATAGCCTAAAAGATGTTGACTGACTGACAAAAAGAGCATCCAGAATGCAGAAGGCCTGAGTTTGATCTCTCACTGACTCACTCATTGACTTGCTTGATAGAAGGAGAGAATTGGTTCCTACAAAATTTCCTCTGATCTACACACACACACACACACACACACACACACACACACAAAATATAATTAAAATTAATTAATTAATTATGAAAAACTTGTTAGCAAAAATGTTCGAGGCTGTTTGTCTAATGTTATTGACCTTAATTATACATTGATAGTGACTTACTAAAAATGTCCTTTATGAATGATAATTTAGAATTGAAATTTGATAATTATTTAAGCTTAGTCATACTATCAAGATTTTTGTGTCTTGTTTGTTTGGACCAAATGCCATAACAGTCTCTCTGTATGTGGAGCAATGAGTTCCACTTCTCTTTCTCCTGACAACGGATTTTAGATCATTTAGTTTTCTACTGTGTCTTGGTCTCCTTTACCCAAAAATCATGGGAGGAATACTTCAAAAAATAAAAAGGAAGTTCATAATAAAGACCTGGCCACAATAGATGGCAGGTCCTTGTTCCAATTCTGAAAGTAATTTTAAGTTTCGTCAAGTGTATTGAGTGGATTTGGTCAATATCTGCTTAAACATGCTCTTATTTTTAGACACTGGCCTCAATATTTTAGTTTTAAGCAATTTTCCAAATATAAATCTTAAAGGGAGGACTTTTCTTCAAATTTATATTGATTTTTACGTTGATTCCAGAAGTAGAATAATGTGAAAAGAAATTGTATGACTCTGGATACATAATTAAATAGCTTTCCATTAGGCAAAGCCAGGCTGGATGTGGTAGATCACACCTGGAGGTCAGTCAGCTTGATTATGCAACAAAAGTCTCTCAAAAAAGAGGAAAAAATAAATAAAAGGCAAAACCAATTTATATCCCACTGATAATCTAAGAGATCCCGAGTCATCACATTCCTTTGGGTCTTACTTATATAGTTCTGGCTGACTTGGAAATGGCTACACAGGCCAAGCTATCCTTGAACTCATACAGATCTCTTACCTTCTACCTCCTAAGTGCTAGGATTAAAGGTTTATGTGTGTCATCTTCTAGTAACATTTTACACAGACCTTTAACATTGGCAAATTTGATAACTCCTCCCCAATTCTTGTATTTCTATTTATTTTTATGAGCTACCTACCCTCTCAACAAAGCTTTCCTAATCAGCTACTCTCTTACCAGGTTTTAAAATGTCCCTTAAAATGCTGCAGAACTTTAGCTACCATGTAGTAAATGGTATTCGAGCTCTCAGCACCTTCTGCAGGAGGTTCTGGACTGTGAAGTTAGAGGAAATACCATAATTTCATCTTGCTTGGAAGAATCTCCTTCATGAATCTTTGAAACTGCCTGAAGAGGAATATTAGCCAACAAAATGGATCAGTGGGGAAAGGGTGCTTGCTTCCAAGTCTGACAATCTAAGTTAGGTCTCTGGGATCCACATAATAGAAGGAAACAACACACTGACATAACTTGTCCTATGACCTCCACTCACATAAGGGATTCCTATCTTCAATAGTAACCAGAACACAAAAGTGAACTGGTGAAATGTTTGATGAATACTGTTGTTTACTTTATAGACATTAATGTGGAATGCCAAATTTTGTAATTCTCCAAGAAAATTTCCAGTTTATGGTTTTATGTGTGAATTTGGCAAGAACCAATTAAGTGGCATTGTATTCTCTCTCTCTCTCTCTCTCTCTCCTTTTGTTTTCTTTGGTTTGGTTTTGAGAAAAGGTCTCACTATATATCCATGGTGACTTCAAACTCACAGTCCTGTCTCAGCCTCTGAATGCCACACTCACAGATGTGTGCTATTGTTCCTGGCTTAGTTACTCTCTTAAATTCCCAAGTGCATATAATATACTTTTTAAAGCATTTTAATGGCACTAAACTTTAAATACAATTTGATGCAACCTTTACAGAATTTTTTTCAAAAATGCGTTCCAATAAATTCCTCTATGAAAAACATAAAGGGCAGTCCAGGCAATGGTGGCTTAAACCTTTGATTCCAGCACTTGGGAGGCAGAAGCAGGTGGATCTCTGAGTTTGAAGCCAGCCTGGTGTACAGAGTGAGTTCCAGAACAGCTAAGTCAGCCCTTTAGTTAGAGATTTTTCCCATTGAGTCCTTACGTTAGTTACTTTTCTCAATTTTGCCAGTTACCTAGCAAAACACCTTAAGGGAAGGATTTACTTTGGCTTACAATTGAGGGTTTAACTCATGATAGTAGAGAAGGCATATTGGCCAGAGCATATGTGGCAGTTAATTACAGAGTTCTCAGCCAGGAAGCAGAGGTAAATGGTACTGTTAGCTCTCTGTCTTCCTTTCAGTCTAAACTCCTAGCCCGCAAGGATGGTGCTGCCTACATTCAGGGTTGGTTTTCCCCATTCTCTTAAACATTATTATTATTAGAAACACTATATTCCCACATGTGTGTCCATATATGTGTTCATAGTGATTCTAAATTCAATCAAGGTCACAATAAAAATTATAACCATCACAGTTCAAGACAGTGAAACTGAATTGTCTCCTGCTAATATTGTGGGATAATTTATCAACACATTAATTCACATTGTTCTTAGTGTATCTTCTAGCTTTCTCCTTCAAGTCATTAGCCATACTCTTAAGTGTTCCTTTCCAAGGGGCACAGAAATAAAAAACTACTCTTGTTTTTCTTAAGGGATAGCATTTTTCTTTTTAGTTAAACAATTTTGGATTTTTGACTGTGTCCTTAGCTAGAGGTCAATTTTATTTATTTTTGTTCTTCCCCAATAATCTTTTGAACTACACATTGTAAATTGTTTCCATTGTTCTGAGAATTGACTAACCATATAATGTTTCATGGTATGTAACTCTCTGACTTTAAGCCCGTAACATTTCTGACCATAACCCCGTAACATAAACCTTTCCCATGATCACAAAAATACTGCAAAATTCTGGTTTTTTTCACATCACTTTCTCATTTGCCCTAAAAGTCTTTCTGTTTCTGGTCTGAGCCACTTTCATTCTCCTTCTCCTGAGAAGACTGTAAAGCTTGCATGGTCGTGATTTTTTTCCTTGTAACATCTCAGTGTTAGCCCCTGGTTTTTAATAGCATAAAAGTTTTATAAAGCCCCTGGAAGGAATACTTGAAAGTGTAGCTAATGACTTAAAGGAGGAGGCTAGAAATTTACAGTCTGTCTCTGGGGCTTGGAGGAAGTTAAAGGAAAGACAGCAATGAGGAAGGGGCTAAAGGCTGGAAAGCCATGGGAAGATCACTGTTAGCTAGAGCTTGCTCCTACCCTCTCCCCCCACAAAAAATTTCTGGGACTTCTTAAAAAGAGCCACTTTCCCTATTTAAATACTAATGAAGTAATTAACCTAACTGGACTATAGTTTCCCAAAATTATGTCATTATCTAAACATTACCTTCCAATTCAATGAGAAGTTTTCCTTCATCAGTGGATTTTCTTTTTCTTACTAGTAAAAGGAAGCTAACCTAGTTTGATTGTCATATACATACAAAAAAAAATCCACGGTAATGGAATTGAGGAAAATTAAAGAATCAGTTACATATATTGGATGAGTAATTATTTGTAAACCCTTATAAGGAACCTTATAAGGAACTCTTAGATAGAATCAAGGGTGCAAAACGGGGCCAGGAGCTAGCTCAATTGCTAACATGCTTGCTAGGCAAGCATAAAGACCTGAGTCCAATCTTCAGAACTCAGTTTTTAAAAGCCAGACATGGTAGTGCTTATAATTCCCACACTGGAGAAGATAAGACTTGCAGCTCACTGGCTAGCCAACTAAGAATACTTGGTGAGTTCCAGGCTAGTTAAAAAACCATGTCTCTCTAGGTGGTGGTGGCGGCGCATGCCTTTAATCCCAGCACTTGGGAGGCAGAGGCAGGTGGATTTCTGAGTTTGAGACCAGCCTGGTCTACAAAGTGAGTTCCCAGACAGCCAGGGCTATACAGAGAAACCCTGTCTCGAAAAACCAAAAAAAGAAAACAAACAAAAAACAAAACAAAACAACAACAAAAAGCCACGTCTCAAACAAACAAAACAGTAAATATCACCTGAAAATTAACACCTAAGGCTGTCCTCTGATCTTTGTATGCACAGGCTTATGTGTACACAGGTACCCACGTACATGAACACAGCAATGCACACACATGAAAGACATGATAAAACAATAATTATTTACCTTAAGATAGGTAATTGTGACATTTTTTGGGTATCTCTTATGAAATTTTAAACATCCAGATAAATTCTTGCCAAATTCCTCACACATTTCTCCATTTTGCTCAGGGAACATCTCTGAAGTCATACCTCTCTGGTCTAACTCTGTAGGGAATACAATATTCACACATAAACATTCCTGGAACTTCTCTATACAGGGCAGGGGAGATGGTTAATTTAGTATTGTGCTTATTACACAAGCATGAGGATCAAAATTTGATTCCTAGAACTCCTGAAAAAAGCCAAGTGTGGTGTAGCATGTACTTTTAATATAAGTACTTGGGAAGTGGAAATGGGTGTGGTGACAAACATTTTTAATCACAGCAGACTTGGGCAGATCTCTAAGTTTGACTCCAGCCTGGTCAACAAAGCAAGGTCCAGGACAGCCATGGATTCAGAAACATCCTGTCTTGAAACAAACAAACAAAAAATTGGCAAAGGTAGTGGGAGAAAGAAAAGGGGACTTGAGAGATACTTTAATCAGTAAATGCCTAACATTCAAGCATAAACACATGCGTTCCCAGCACCCCCTAAGAAGCTGCACATAATGGCATACTTGTAATACCAGTGACGGAGAGGCACAAAGAGGATGATCCCTGAGATTTGTTGGTCAGGCAGTCTAACCAAACCAGTGAGCTTCAGGTCTTAGTAAGAGACCCTATCTCAAAACAAGATAGTCTGCTTCTAAGGAATAATACTTAAAGTTGATCTCTGGCTTCTACATGCATATACATGTACATACATATAGGGCCACATACAACATGTTCACCAGCACATATGTGAACATGTAGACACCAGCATACACCACAAAAAAAGCAAAAGGAAAGAAAGGAAGGAAGGAAGTGAAAGAACCTAGTGGGGAAACCCCCATTCAACTCCCGATTCGGCGTGCACCCAAGAATCACAAATAGAACACAACACCTTGATGTAACAACATGAGGTATTTTAATGGCGGAGCTCTGGGTCAAAACGTATCTCACACAGGAGACAGTGGAATCGACCACGAGGCTTGGAAGCTAGGGGTTTTTATAGAAAAGGAGTGGGGCTGGGGGAGGAATTGGCGCGGTTTCACATGATTGGTCCATTTAAACATCAGCAGCCTGTTAACATTTAACTTAGGTCAGAGGGGTGGGAGATAGGGAGGCGATGGGCCTGCCCGGGCATGTCCTGGTCCGTTCTGCTATGTTCTCAGCCCCAGGTTTCAAAGCTCACAAACAACTCTTTGGGCTATTTGACATACATTACATGAATCAGAGGTCTCAAGTTTTATTTCCTTTCAGAAGGAAGGAAGAAAAAGGAAGGAAGAAAGAGAGAGAGAAAGGAAGAAAGAACAAGAGAGAAAAGGGGAGAAAAAAGGGAGAGAGAAAAGAGGGGTCTTTAGTAATTGGCCTTTGTGCAGTCTTCAATTGCACTGAGTGTCTTCATTATTGTTTGTTGGACTCTGCCACAAATAGAGGGAAATTATGAAACAGCTGGAATATATTGGGAATGTCCTGAAAGACCCACAACGTGAGGACTCCCCCACGTTCTGACTCAGGAGAGGCGACACCCCAAATCACACAAGAAACGGTCTTGCTGCAACTGCAAGAGGATTTTTATTCGAGAGCGTTCTCGGGCCCATGGTCATACACCACACAGGGGTAGAGGACCATGGTGCCCCGAGTAGCTGTATAAGGGGGTATTTAAAGGAAGAAAACAACAACTCAAGGAAGTGGGGAGGGCGTTGTTGGAAAAATACCAAAGATACCAGTTAAGAGTCACAAGGAAGTGTAAAGTCACAAGAGTCACAGAGAATACCTGGTAATTGTTTTGGTTAACTCTCAGTTTCTAATAGCCCCTAACAATAGCACATTTGCATGGCAGTTTCCGGCGTTGGTCAGGGTGACTTTCTTTGAATGAACACTCTTTGAACTCAGGAAGCAGGTAGGTGGAGGAAGGAATGTCGCTATCAAGGTATGATTAGCATACCTTGGAGCAATGAGTCACAAAGGTTACATTCCCAAGCCTCGACCTAAAGGCCTAGAATTTTGTTACTTCTTCAGTCCCACCTTTGCCCAAGCTCTTCCTTTTTGGCTATCTCCTTAGACAAAGCTGGTGGGGGGTGTAGCTCCTTTAATTCCACATCAGACATGAAGTATAATTGAAAAGCCTGGTCAAAGTCTTGCTGAGCCTGTTAAAAAATGTAAAAATTCATGTTGAAAAGAAATTTCACATCTCCAGGCAGCTGGCTGAACAGGTTTTCTATCTGTACCACATGTAAATCTTCCGTAGTCAGCTGCTGTAGCCTCTCTCAGCCCTGAAGAAGGCTGATCCAGACTTTGACTTTGCTGCCACCTAGGGTGGAGTGTTGGGGCCGGCCTGTGGCTCTCATGTCTGGGTTCCAGCCTGGGATGCATCTTGGAACTGAAAGAAAAGAGGAATCGAGGTGGGTAAAGAGAGAAATGGAGTCAACACTGTATTCTGATCAAGACTCAACTTTAATGTCGGCAAACATGCTTTATAAAGAAGAGGGGAGGCCCATTACCAGTCACGCAAAGTTCCTTTGAAGTTGTCAGATCAGCCTTTTAGTAGGAACTTGTGAAGATCACAGTTCGGTGCTAACTCTGGAAAATCTTGGAGAACTGGTTCGGCCTCAGGCAGGTAGCAGGTAGTGGCACATCAAAGGAGAGTGATGAGAAGCAGCACAGCAGGTGGCTCCGCTTAGGTGGCAGATGGTCATAGCCAGCCTTGCTAGGCTGGAAAGAGGTAACAGTGGAGCCTTCCGACCTAGATGGCTCTTTTGTTCTGTCACCTGCCACTGCCCTCTTCAAGACACTGCTACCTGCTGAGAGGCCCCTGAGATATTCCAGAGGAACAGCCTATCCTGCATGTCACCTGCAGGATCCAGACACCAAGAATAGACTGGCAGGGGATGGGCTTTCCCCCTTATAAGCACACTCTCTTAGTAAACTGGCGGGTCTTGATCTCCATTAATCTCTCACCGTCTAAGTCTCTTTCAGCCCCAGCCTTCCTCCCAGGTGTACCGGGTTCAAGTAGGCCGAGAGCCAGTATACAACAAATTGGCATCCGAGCCAGGGACCTTGGGAAAGGTGGGAAAACACTGAGGGAATCGCTGTCTTGTACGGAATTCCAAGTGAAGGACAGAATCAGAGGATCATATCGGGCATGGTGAGAAACAGGTATTTATGCTAGCGCTGGCTTTAAACTTCATTTTTTAAAAGTATTGCTGGAGGTGCGGAAGGATACGGGCTAAGTTTGGAACAGTGCTAACCCGGCACATTTTCCACTTAGGATTTGACAGCGAAATATGTGTGGGACTAGAAACTGTGAATCAGGCAGTTGTCTGCAGCTTTTAAAAGCTGTTTCAGGTGAGAGGAATAGGGTTTAAAATAATGAAACAGGCGGTTGTCTGCAGTCAAGAACATCAGGCTAGAGGAATAGGGCTTAAAATGATGGAGTAAAATATATAGAGGAAAATGGATTTTGAAACTCTTCCAGAGACAGAGAGATATCGGGGGACACCCAGCTCTATTCTCTCTGGCTCTACAGCAGAAGTTCTCTGCCCTCTTTGTGTTGTCTAATGTCTGGTGCACCGGTCTGTTTACATGTCAATTCATGTGTGTTTTGACTCGTTGTATGAATGACTGAATATTCTATGTTTCATGTTGGAAAATAAAAATGGTTAAGACTATCTGCTGGTTCAGCAAAGCCTGAGAGTTGCCACACACTTTAGCCAAGGATCAGGCACAGCAGGGGAGCCACTGCTGGAAAAGCTGCTTTCAAAGAAAGGGAGTCTGCAGCATCTTAGTTTTAAGGCAAAAAAGCTGATAGTTGGTTCCTTCCTAGAAAATTCTCTGCAGTCGTGATTAGTGTGTTTGGCAAATGACAAAGTACTTTTTTTTTATCTTATAATTATAGCTAGAAAAATTAAAATTCTTTGATTGGTCTAAATTTATAAGACTCGTGTGGCTGCCTCATTTGGTTTTTTAATGGTCTTAGAGTTGTAATATGCTCTGCGTGTCTTCATCACAAGAGTATTAGCTTATAAGTTATTGAGTTTGATCAAATAGGTGTAACACTGGTTACTAGGAACTTAGCTTTAAATTGGTAACTCAGGTTTGGAGTGTTTCAAACACGTGGCCAAGAGGCTGGGCCTCTAAAGATACTTCTAGTTGAGATAATATTTAATGTGATTCTTATCCTAGAAAGTAGAATTAAAGATAAGATTTAAAGCAATGTCTCTTTAGTGAAGCATTAAAATTTGCACTGCCATGGTATAAATTAGCAGCCAAACTTGGTAACATGGTAAAATGCCTCTAACATTTATTCTAAGGTGATAAATTGTTTTGAAATTGGGTTTTGCTTTCCCAAAGTTGTAGTTTTAGTCTAATATTGCAAAAGAAACTTAAAAATTCTAAAATCTGTCCTCAAGGCAAGAGGAACAAAGCTCAGAGCAGCCTCTGTGGGGCTTGTGTGACTTTCTTTTTGTCTTGCAAACGGTGCCTAAGGAAGCTCTTGAAACTTGCCTCTCCTTGCCTTCAGGGAATATTCCTTTTAGCTAAAAGAACACTGTTACAGATCTATCCAGATGTTGTTCCAAATAAAGTTCAAATTCAAAGTTTATAAAGGGTCAATCAGACTGTAGAACTTATAAAGACATTACAATCTGGCTTGCCTACTTCATGTAAAGTTATTATAGGTTTAAAAGTTTGTTTTTTCCTTTGAATTCTGATAATTGTAAAGAGTTTTGCTTCGGGGCTGGTGAGATGGCTCAGTGGGTAAGAGCACCCGACTGCTCTTCCGAAGGTCCAGAGTTCAAATCCCAGCAACCACATGGTGGCTCACAACCATCCGTAACAAGATCTGGCGCCCTCTTCTGGAGTGTCTGAAGACAGCTACAGTGTACTTACATATAATAAATAAATCTTAAAAAAAAAAAAAAAAAAAAAAAAAGAGTTTTGCTTCTAGTGAACTGGTAATCACTGGAAAATTTTGCCCCTGGGTATGGCTAATATAGCTTTACCTCATGTAAGAAAAATTCTTTTTTTCTCTGCTTCAATACAAGAAGCTAAGAGTTTTAATCTTTCAGTGTATATTGTTTCCTAAGTGGAAAGTATTTTATTAACTAATGCTTCTAAAGGGAAGTTTACTTCAAATCCTTGCTCTCCCACAAGGAGCTTTTAAGTTCTGTGGAGTAGCTGTTGCTCCAGAAAATATTCAGAGGCAATATCTTTTTAATACTTAGGGTTTTAGTTATACTATAAAATTGTGGTATAGAAAATATAAGAAGGAAAAATTGATCTTTTCTAAAATTTTATTTTCAAAAGCTTCCAGGAGATGTTAATTGGCTAAGACCTAACCTTGAGGCCTTAAAGCTACTTAAACCTTTGTTAGGTGCTATCAAGTGAGATTCAAATTAACTGGTGAGAAACAAAAGGGCTTTACAGAAAGCAGAGGAAACTTCTGTGATCAATTGTTATCAATTAATCAATGGTAACTAAATATTACCTGCTTATTTTAGTTATGTGCCCACAGCAATTCTTTGGCAAGAGAAAACATTGTTGTAAAATCATCCTTTTTCACCTCAAAGCACAGTTTTAACATCCTATTAAGGCTGCTGTGGTGCTAATAAAGAATTGTAGGATAAATTTGTATATTTTAGAAAACCTGTAACAAAAATCGTTTCTTAAGAACTTGGCAAACTGTCTGTTTCCTTGTTCCAAACAGCAATTTTGTGCTGTAGATGGTGTTTTATAATGTTGAATTATCAAGCTTTAATTTGCATATTTATCAATATGTATCTCAGAGCTTACAATTGCTTAAAATTGTTCATCCTTCAGATACTATAAATTCTCAAATTTGCAATTTTTTATGCATATACAACTCATAAGAAAAAATGCTGTTCCTTTAAGAAGACTGTTTTTGGACAGTTAAGAATTTGTCCTGAGTTGCCTGGAAAAGACCCCCAGGATTTGCTTTTGTGTTATAGAGGTTTACAAAAAGCTTTAGCTGATAAAGGATTACAGATAGCTCCTGAAAAGATACAAACTCAGGATCCTTATAATTATTTGGGTTTTAGACTTACTAATCATGCTGTTTTTCCCCAGAAGATAGTTATTCGCAGAGACAACTTAAGGACTTTAAATGATTTTCAAAAATTGTTAGGTGATATTAATTGGCTTCACCCCTATTTAAAGCTTACTACAGGGGAATTGAAACCTTTATTTGATATTCTTAAAGGGAGTTCTGATCCTACCTCCCCTAGAACTTTCACCTCAGAAGGATTGCTGGCCTTGCAACTAGCAGAAAAAGCTATTGAAGAAAAAATTGTCACTTATATAGATTACTCTTTGCCTTTATATCTGTTAATTTTTAATATGATTCATATGTCTACAGGATTGTTATGGCAAAAGTCTCCTCTCATGTGGATACACTTGAGGATTTCTCCTAAACATAATATCTTGCCATATTATGAAGCAGTAGCTCAGATGATTATCCTTGGAAGGAAGCAGGCACTAACTTATTTTGGCAAAAGAGCCAGATATTATTGTTCAGCCTTACAGCGTAGGTCAAGACACTTGGCTGAAACAGCACAGTACAGATTGGTTGCTTGCTCAAATAGGGTTTAAAGGAACTATAGACAGCCACTACCCTCAAGATAGGTTGATAAAATTTTTAAATGAACATGAGGTGATATTTCCTAATATGACCTCTTTACAACCCTTACACAATGTTGTTCTGGTGTTTACTGATGGCTCCTCTAAATGGTGAGCTGGATATCTTATAAATAATCAACAGGTAATCATAAAGACTCCTGGCCTCTCAGGTCAATTAGCAGAATTAACAGCAGTACTGAATGTCTTTTAGTCTGTACACGAGGCTTTTAATATTTTTACTGATAGTTTAAAACATCTGTTCTATATTGGCCACACACTATCTCATTCTGGTCTTCCTGGACCTTTAGCTGAAGGCAATGATTGCATCGACAGAGCTCTAATAGGAGAAACCTTAATTTCAGATCCTGTTGCTTTGGCCAAACCTGATCATGAAAAATTTCATCATATCTTAGGGCTCCAACATCAGATCACTAAGGAGCAGGTAAGAATGATTGTAAAACAATGTCCTAAATGTATTATATTATCTCCAGTGTCACATTTAGGAGTTAAGTTAATCCATGAGGTCTTATGCCTAATCATATTTGGCAAATGGATGTAACTCATTATGCAGAATTTGGAAAATTAAAATATATAAATGTTTGTATTGACACTTGTTCAGGATTTTTTTTTTTTTTTTGCTTCTCTGCATACTGGAGAGGCCTCTAGAAATGTAATTGATCATTGCCTCCAAGCCTTTAATGCTATGGGATTGCCCAAACTCATTAAGACAGATAACGGGCCATCCTATTCTAGCAAAAATTTTACTTCATTTTGTAAGGAATTTGGTATCAAACATAAAACTGGAATTCCTTATAACCCCATGAGACAAGGAATAGTTGAACGTGCTCATCGCACTTTAAAAAAAATGGCTTTTAAAAACAAAACAGGGGTAATTATATCCCCCAAGGTTACCAAAGGCACATCTTGCTTTTGCTTTATTTGTTCTAAATTTTTTTGCAAACTGATGTTAAAAGGTCTGTCTGCAGCGGATCACCACTGACATCCAGTTACTTCTAGTTCTTATGCCATGGTGAAGTGGCGGGACCCATTAACTAATGAATAGAAGGGTCCAGACCCGGTCCTAATCTGGGGATGGGGCTTGGTCTGTGTTTTTTCACAAAAAGAAGATGGAGCTCGATGGCTGCCTGAAAGATTAGTTTGTCAATTGGACACAGATCCTGAATCTCCCAGTAAGTATGACTCTGACCTTGATTATGGCAAAAAATCCTCTTTAGCCAAAAAGTTAATTTGGAGCACAGCCTCCCAGAAAAGTTACAGCCTTTCTGTGATTCTCAAAGCCACCTCCCCCACACTGGGAGCTCAAAGTCTGAGTGTGATAGTTACTAATTTGCAAATGAATGGAGTACCTGGACTTCCCCAAAGAAGCTTTTGTACTGTTGCTTTTCACTGTCTCCCATTGTTTTTCAAGCAGGTTAGTCAAAGTCCTTCAGCCTGACTGCAGCAGGTGTGCAGCCAACAACTATCAGGTCATGGCTGGCATTCAGACCAGAATAAGAAGGGAGTAAGCAGCTGGACACTGTCTTCAGTTTCCTGATATACAATTCATTACATAGTTTATTCAACTGAAGTATATAGTCCAATAGGTTTTAGTGTGTTCATTGATAGATGTGAAAGACCCCCGTAGGGAGACCCTCACTCAAGTCTCGGGACCGCCGCGCACCCAGTAGGACACTGAGACCGGTTCTTGTGATCACACGAGGAATTTTATTGAAAACGAGACAGAACGAGACAGGACGAGAGCTCAGGCCAGCATGCTGGGGTCGAGACTCATGCTCCAGGCAGGAGTAGAGGAGTTTCGACCCCGGCCTGAAGTTTTACAGAGCTTTTAAAGAAAAAACCCACAAACCAGGGGAAGGGAGGGGAAATCATAAATTTTTTCAACAATTAGATCATAGATCATGTGCTACCTTAGGCAATGCTTCTGGGGCGTTGAGACATTCTACAGAGGTCGTTGGAACATTATGATTGTTCCAGGAAAGGTAAGGTATGTTCCGGGAGTGGCTGAGGCCTGGGGACCAGATGCCTATGACTCAAGTGTTTATGACCTTAACAGGTTGCCAGGAATTTTCCACTCTTCATATGCAAGTACACAGCGCAGCCACTATGAAGAATCTGCTAAAACTAATAGATCTATAGTATGATCCAGCTATAACACTCCTTGGCAGATGCCCAAAGGACTCAACTTCCTAGCCCATCCACACTTGCTCAGCCATGATTATTGATGCTCTAGTCACAATAGCTAGAAAATGGAAACAACCAAAATGTCTTTCAGCTGATTACTAGATTATGAAAGCATGCTACACACACATGCACAATGAAATTCTATTCAACTGTAAAGGAAAATAAAATCATGACATTTTCAGGTGAACGATAGAACTAGAAAATGTTATACAAGGTCACCCAGATTCAGATAAATACCACATCTCTCTTATTTGTGGACTCTGGCTCTGGCTTCTTAGAAATAGTATATAATGCAGAAGAACCACATAACCCAAAAATGTAACAAGGAATTATAGGAGGGAAGAGGGGAAGCATCTCTAGAATGGAGATAGTAGGACACAGGTGCTATGAAGGGGAACATGGGAAAATGAGGGGTGTTATTTAAGTGGGAATGGGGATGGAAGGGCAAAGAGAGAGGGAAGAAGGAGGGGTAAGTAACACTATGGATGTCTGAATAGGCCATAGGGAGACATATTACTTATATCTACATAAATGCAATGAATTTGAGATGGAATGGGTAGAGGGAGGGAGAAATGATGTAAATATAGTATGAGATTCTTAAAAAAAATTGAAAAAAATTTTTTAAAAGTGTGAATCTATGTAATGAGGTGGGTGGTGTCCTTGGAGGGAAGAGAAGAATGTGCTAAGAAAGTCAGAAGCCTCCCATGCTCCAAACCAGGTAGGTGGGCTCATGGATTTTACATCATCCTTTAAAGGTACATCCCATACAGGGAGTATTCCTGGTGGTGAGTTGGAAGAAGTGGGAGAAGATGTTGCTGCTTCATCCCTGCTTCGGCTCAGCAGACATGTTGGAGTTCAGTTAGAACTTTTCAGACTACCTGGAAAGGAAAATCTCCTTTGAAGAGTTCAAAAGGCAATGAGAGGAGAGAAATATCCAAGAAAAGAAAATTCTTGGGGAAAAAGGAAAATCGTTACTCAAAGAAAAAGTAATGATTCTAAAGTCCCATACCAACAGGAAGTGACTCCGCTAACTTCCAGGACAAAGATGCCAATAAAGGAGAAACATCAGAGAAGTAAGTCAGTTCACAAAATCTTTGTTTCCATGCTTGGAAAGACAGAAGAAGAAGAAGAAGGAGGAGGAGGAGGAGGAGGAGGAGGGAGAGGGGAAGGGGGAGGGGGAGGGGAAGGGGGAGGGGGAGGGGAAGGGGAAGAGGAAGAGGAAGTGGTAGAAGAAGAAGAAGAGGTAGAAGAGGAAGGAGAAGAGGAAGAAGAGGAGGACAAGGAATGTGATGAGGAAACACCTGAGCAAACCACTGCAGGTGACATATTTGTGTCAGAAATGATTCTCAACCCTAAAACAAACAAACAAAAATGATGAAAGAGAAGAGGCTTCTCTAAGATGAACTCCCCAGTGTCCTGAAAGGTCTCAAGGGTGAAGCCAATAGTCGCTTTGCTGCAGGAGAACAAAAAGAGGCAATATTGATATGCATGCAAATCATAAAACAAACTCCTTTGGCTTCTGAGCCATTCTCTATACTTGCTTCCATGGAGTATGAGGACCAAAGTGGCATAGAGACATCATTGTAGTATTAGTTGATTGCTGCACACTTAAATTCCAGTGACACAGAAGAATGGATTAGGTTGGCATAAATGTCTCTGAAACAAGATGATATTAAGCAGGCTATTTTTTTCTATACAAACGCTCTTAAATATGAGCCTACTAACATCAGTTACCTGTGGAAGGGGTCAAACATTTATGAGCAGATGGATGATCATAAAATGACCATCGATGGTTATAAGCATATTATAAATCTTTGCCTCCATCTGATGGAGAACATTTTATGCAGTTGGTTACAGATATAGTCATGAGTGTAAAGCCATGATATGAAGCCAATGATAGTACTTCAACTATAAACATAATTGAAGAAAATTTCTCAAAGCACCAAGGCTTAGTCTCCATGGAAGACATTAACACGGCAGCTGAATTATATATTTCCAACAGGCAGTATAGCAAAACTTTGTTGCTAATTACAGATTTTTTTCTGAAATTATCCTAGAAAAGGAAACATTAGAAGAAGCTACCTCAGAAGAAAATAAAGGTTGTAGTTACCTCCAGAAGAAGAGAAGGAGGGAGTAGGGAAGAAAGGAAAGAGAACCTACAAGTGTCTCTTTAAAATGTCCAGCTGGGCAGGTGCACAAGAATAAGAGAAACAGGAAAAGAAACTGTACCAACTAACAATGTCTTATTACTATATAATTTTATTGCTTATTTTTATGGCTTTTATGGTTACTTGGCATCTATTGACAGGGTCTACATATTAGGAAAGCCAGGGAATAGTTGGCAGTAATGCCGGACACAAGTGATGCCTACTGTTCCCAGGTAGTGAGTCTTTTCAATCTTGTATTGGGAAGTTAAGGTAAAAATATTCGTTGATGTGGTTTTCATCCCTAGAGATTCTTTGACAGTCATGTCTTCTCTTTTCCAATGTATTTTATTAAGTGACAGATATGTTTTTAGAGAAAGCATCAAGAAAACAATTTCTCACTGTAAAGAAAAAAATCCATTCTTGAATTTGGAGATTCAAAAAGCATTGGGATTAAAGAAGAGGAAAATCTTTGGGAGAAAAAAAATCAGAGGCTTAAGAGTTGAAGTTCCCAGCAAGTTTGTGACTTGGTGGGAAGGGTACCGGTGGGAGAATGTGTTTTTCCACTATAGGAGACTGGGAAAGGTCCTGGAGATGGGACTTCTGACTCTAGTCAGAAGCAGAAGGATGTAGGCGTGACTAAGCTCATAACTAACTGATCCTGACACCAGGGCTTTTAGCTGTCCTGGACTGAGCTACGTGAAAGGTGAAGGTCTGCAGAAGCCTATCTTCCACACACACAAGCACACTCACTCATACACACACACTATCACATGCATACACACACATACACACACCCAAACTCACTAACACATATCAATATGCTCTCATGAATACACACACACAGCAGCACACACTGACACTTCAACATGCTCACTGTCACTCACATGCTGACACACACTTGCACTCAGTCCAAAACACCCAGTCACATGCCACCATTCTCACACTCACACACACCAACACCCCCCCCCACTATTATTAACACACTTCCAACAGACACACACATACACTCTCACACATACAACCCCTCACACACACTCAGATGCGCTATGAATTCAGGATATTCACAAGACACCTGTACACACACTCAAAGAAAACACACTTACATAGGCACACCCATATACATTTTCACTTATACATTCTCACATACTTACACAAACTTATAGGATACACATGAGTATGCATGCAATTCCCGAATCTATACTTTTAAACACTTCCACTTCTTCCACTCACTGGAACCTCTCTTCTTCCATTTGTCCTCTCTCTCCCTCTCTCCTTCAACTCTCTGCTTAAGCATCAGAGTAAGTCTTCCTGGCCATCTTTTACAAGTACCCTAGGCTTTCCTTGTGCTCACCCTCCTTGTCCCTCCCCATGTTTCTGAAACACTTACCTGATACTATCATCATGTCTTGATTCTCTGCATTCAGAGAGCCATGGTTTTCTTGTCTTTGCTTTTGTGATTTTAGTGTTTTCTTCACTACCATATGTCTAGGATTAGAACAGTAGCTGGACTAAAAAATTGTTGATTAAATATAAGAATAAATGAATGAATCTCAATGCCTCTTTCTTGACAGCTGTGCAAGCCTCCATGGAAACCAGTCATTCCCTTACAGAAAGAGTGAAGAAGAGAACACTGAAGGTATCAAGGAAAACGGTGTCTCTTACCTTTACTCTGATTTGATCCAGAACTAGTCTGTACAAGTTGGCAGAAAGAAGACTGGAGAAATTAAGTTTAACAACAATTTTTTTTTAAATACACCCGATATATACCTAAGTTTGGGGGCACAAGAGATCTGCCTACTAGCAATCCTTTAACATTTAATGTTGTATGTATATTTAATTATACTCTCATAAATTTATTTTTAAATTTTCATACAATATTTTTTGTCATATTTCCCTCTTAAGTTTTTAATAAATATATGTATTCAACAGGTAACTTTTGTAAAACATTTTATCTTTGCACATCTCCAGGCCACTGTGTACAGATTAATTCCCTATTTGTACTGCATCTAGAGCATTTTGTTTGTATGAATCAAACCCCAAATGACTTTAGGTTATTTCTGTTTGTTTTTTAACTATGTCCCCCCCACCAAAAAAAATCTCTAAACATATTGATTCCCACAAAACCAGGATTGCTCAGCCAGTGAGGAGTATTCCTCACCAGACAGCCCTGGCTAGCTGGGATATTGCTATCTGGAGCAGTGTGGCCTCTGCCTCCTGCACACTGGGCTTACAGACATGCATCGGCACACCTGGCTAGGAGTGGTTTGATTAAGGTGAGGTGAGAATAAGTCATCCCACTTGTGAACGAGAGGTAACTGAGATAAACAGCTGCAACAGTAGAAGAGGAACAGATCCGTTCCCAAGCAGGCCGTAGAGGAAGGAAAGGATCTCAGTCTACACTGTCAGAATAGGAATTAGCCGCCTGTATGGGAAGACAGGGAGAGTCTTGGCTGCTGAAAGCAGGCAGAAAATACTCATGGGCTCATAGGTCTGTGTTGACAAAGCAGACAAATCCCTTGCCAGCCTCTTTTCTCTTAGAATAAGATGTGGACAAGCCCTAATTTCAACTGTTTTTTCTTTATTATCAGTGTGTGTGTGTGTGTGTGTGTGTGTGTGTGTGTGTGTACCTGCACGTGTGCATGCCACGTCTTGTGTGTAGAGGTCAGAGGACAACTTTGTGGAGTTGCTTCTTTTCCTTTCACATTTATGTGAGTTTCAGGAGTTGAACTCAGGTAAAATGCCTTTACCTGCTGAGCCATCCTTTTAGACCTCAATAAAGAGTTTTTGTTGTGTATTTTCTGCAAAGGCATTTAGTGGCTGGATGTCAAGAAATGGCCAAATGGTTGAATTTCTGGGAGGCTAAAGGCAAACAAGGCAGCAGGAACAAAGAGAGTGAATATGCAGTGGCTGAAGGGCCTGAGGTCTGGGCGACAAAGCTGCCCTGAGAGGACAAACCAACAGGATCTTGGAGTCTGAGAGAGAGCACAGAGTTTCAAGCACTTGGGAGGCTGAGGAAGGAAGACTACAAGTTTGAGGCTAGCATAAGCTATGTACTGAGACCCTGAAGAGAGAAAGATCAGTGGGTATGAGTGATGGCTTCAAAAGCTTGCAGACCTGAGTTCAAAGTTCCAGGATCCATGCTTTTAGAAAAAAAAAAAATCCAAGTGTGTGTGTGTGTGTGTGTGTGTGTGTGTATGTATGTGTGTCTGGAGGGGGGGGCTCTGTGTGTTTGTGTGTCTGTGTGTGTGTACGACTGTGACCTCAATACTGTGAGAGGTGAGGAGAGAGGGATCCCTGCAGTTTTCTGGCTTCCCATCTAGGTCTTGGTTTAGTGAGAGAGCCCATCTTAGAGGGATATAGTACAGAGTACTGAAGCAGTGTCCTTCCTTAGCTTCTGTGCTCTCTCTCCCTCCCCCTCCCCTCCCCCCCTCCCCCTCTCCCTCTCCCTCTCCCTCTCCCTCTCAAGGATCTGGATTATTGCGAGAAATTCTGAAAAACGTGGAAAATGAGAAAATCACACTGTAGGACCAGGAATATGGCCAGAAACCCTAATAAATGTGGAAAATTAACAACTCACACTGAAGGACCTGGAATATGGCGATAAACCCTGAAAAAAGTGGAAAATTAAAAACCCACAGTGATGGACCCAGAATATCCGAGAAACCCTGAAAATCGTGGAAAATGAGAAATCACACTTTAGGACCCAGAATATCCGAGAAACCCTGAAAAACGTGGAAAAGTAAAAACCCACACTGAAGAACCTGGAGTATGGCGAGAAACACTGAAAAAGGTGGAAAATGAGAAAATCACACTGTAGGTCACAGAAAATGGGGAGAAACCCTGAAAAACGTGAAAAAAAAAAAAACCTCTCACTGAAGGACCTGGAATATGCCTAGAAATCAAAAAAACTTGGAAAATGAGAAAATCATACTGTAGGACCCAGAATATGGCAAGAAAAGCTGAAAAAACATGGAAAATTCACAACTCACAATCAAGGATCTGGAATATGGCAAGAAAACCAGAGAAAAGGTGGAAAATGAGAAAATCACACTTTAGGACCTGGAATATGGCAAAAAACACTGAAAATGTGGAAAAGGAGAAAATAACACTGTATGACCCAGAATATGGCCAGAAACCCTAAAAAAGGTGGAAAATTAACAACTCACACTGAAGGACCTGGAATATGGCGATAAACCCTGAAAAACGAGGAAAATTAAAAACTCACAGTGAAGGACCCAGAATATCCGAGAAACCATGAAAAACGTGGAAAATGAGAAATCACACTTTAAGACCCAGAATATGGCAAGAAAACCTAAAAAACATAGAAAATTCCCAACTCACACTCAAGGATCTCGAATATGGCAAGAAAACCTGAAAAAGGTGGAACATGAGAAAATCACATGGTAGGACACAGAATATGGGGAGAAACCATGAAAAACGTAGAAAATTAAAAACTCACACTGAAGGATCTGGAATATGGCGAGAAAACCAGTAAAAAAATGGAAAATTAACAACTCACTCTCAAGGATCTGGATTATCGCAAGAAATCCTGAAAAACGTGGAAAATGAGAAAAATCACACTGTAGGACCCAGAATATGGCCAGAAACCCTAAAAAACGTGGAAAATTAAAAACTCACACTGAAGGACCTGGAATATGGTGATAAACCCTGAAAAACGTGGAAAATTAAAAACTCACACTGAAGAGCATGGAATATGGCGAGAAACCCTGAACAACGTGGAAAATGAGAAATCACACTGTAGGACCCAGAATATGGCAAGAAAATCTGAAAAACATGGAAAATTCACAACTCACACTCAAGGATCTGGAATATGGCAAGAAAACCAGAGAAAAGGTGGAAAATGAGAAAATCACACCTTAGGACCTGGAATATGGCAAAAAACCCTGAAAATGTAGAAAAGGAGAAAACAACACTGTATGACCCAGAATATGGCGAGAAACCCTTTAAAACGTGGAAAATTTAAAACTCACACTTAAGAACCTGGAATATGGCGAGAAGTCCTGAAAAAGCTGAAAAATGTGAAAATCACACTGTAGGACCCAGAATATGGCAAGAAACCCTGAAAAACATGGAAAATTAAACACTCACACTCAAGGTCCTGGATTATGGCGAAAAATCCTGAAAAATGTGGAAAAATAAAAACTCACACTGAAGGACCTGGAATATGCCTAGACATCAAAAAAAAAAAAAAAAAAAAAAACTTGGAAAATGAGAAAATCACACCGTAGGACCCAGAATATGGCAAGAAAAGCTCAAAAACATTGAAAATTAAAAACTCACACTGAAGTACCTGGAATATGGAGAGAAGTCCTGAAAAAGCTGCAAAATGTGAAAATCACACTGTAGGATCCAGAATATGGCAAGAAAACCTGAAAAACAAGGAAAATTAACAACTCGAACTCATTGGCCTAGAATATGACGAGAAATCCTGAAAAACGTGGAAAATGAGAAAATCACAGAGTAGGGCCCAGAATATGGCGAGAAAACCTGAAAAAAATGGAAAATTAGCAACTCATACTGAAGGACCTGGAAAATAGAAGAAAAGCTGAAAAGAGTAGAAAATGAGAAAATCACACTGTAGGACACAGAATATGGGAGAAACCATAAAAAAACGTAGAAAATTAAAAACTCACACTGAAGGATGTGGAATATGCAAGAAAACCAGTAAAATATGGAAAATTAACAACTCACTCTCAAGGATCTGGATTATCTCGAGAAATCCTGAAAAACGTGGAAAATGAGAAAATCACACTGTAGGACCCAGAATATGACCAGAAACCCTAAAAAAGGTGGAAAATTAACAACTCACACTGAAGGACCTGGAATATGGCGATAAACCCTGAAAAACGTGTAAAATTAAAAACTCACAGTGACGTGCCCAGAATATCCTAGAAACCCTGAAAAACGTGGAAAATTAAAAACCCACACTGAAGAACCTGGAATATGGCGGCAAACCCTGAAAAACGTAGAAAAAGAGAAATCACACTTTAGGACCCAGAATATGGCGAGAAAACCTAAAAAACATGGAAAATTCCCAACTCACACTCAATGATCTCAAATATGGCAAGAAAACCTGAAAAAGGTGGAAAATGAGAAAATGACACTGTGGAGGACACAGAAAATGGGGAGAAACCCTGAAAAACGTGGAAAAATAAAAACTCACACTGATGGACCTGGAATATGCCTAGAAATCAACAAAAACTTGGAAAATGAGATAATCACACTCGAGGATCCAGAATATGGCAAGAAAAACTGAAAAACATGGAAAATTCACAACTCACACTCAAGGATCTGGAATATGGCAAGAAAACCAGAGAAAAGGTGGAAAATGAGAAAATCACACTTTAGGACCTGGAATATGGCAAGAAACCCTGAAAAGGTGGAAAATAAAAAATCACACTGTATGACCCAGAATATGTCGAGAAAACCTGAAAAACATTGAAAATTAACAAATCACACTCAAGGATCTGGAATATGGCTAGAAAACCTGAAAAATTGGAAAATTAAAAACTCACACTGAAGGATATGGAATATGGCGAGAAACCAAGAAAACGTGGAAAAATTAAAAATTCACACTGAAGGACCTGGAATATGGTGAGAAACCCTGAAAAACGAGGAAAATTAAAAACTCAAGACTGAAAGCCTGGAATATGGTGAGAAATCCTTAAAAACGTGGAAAATTAAAAACTCACACTGAAAGACCTGGAATATGGCGAGAAATCCTGAAAAACGTGGAAAAGGAAAAAATCACACTGTAGGACCTGGAATAAGGTGAGGAATGCTGAAAAAGTCGAAAAATGAGAAAATAACACTGTAGGACCTGGAATATGGAGAGAAAACCTGGAAAACGTCGAAAATTAAATTAAAATTAAAAACTCACACTGAAGGACCTGAAATATGGCGAGAAATCCAGAAAAATGTGGAAAAGGCAAAAATCACACTGTAGGACATAGAATATGGCAAGAAAACCTGAAAAACATGGAAAATTAAAAACTCATACTGAAGGACTTGAAATATGGCAAGGAAAAATGAAAATGTGGAAAATGGGAAACTTAAACGATAGGATCTGGATTAAGGCAAGAAACACTGAAAAACTTGGAAAATTAAAAATTAACAGTGTAGGAGCTGGAATATGGCAAGAAATCCTGAAATACATGGAAAATTAAAAACTCACACTGAAGTCCTGGATATGGCGAGAAATCCTGAAAAACGTGGAAAATTAAAAACGCATTCTGAAGGACCTGGAATATGGCAAG